>NC_135498.1:43815476-44117976 GCF_052857255.1 Amblyomma americanum | reverse complement strand
CATATCTGGAACGTGAGCCTGTCTCACCATGTACTGTAGTGTGTAGGGAAGCGAACAGTACATCATCCAGAAATCGGCAGTCACTTCACGACAAACTCCGTGAGGAAAGCAGCACGACCCATAAACACACACAATATGTTTACGCAGAACACAGAGTACGGGCAGAAATAGAACCAAACGCGTTACAGATATCGTGGCAGCATTGCCTCTGTCCCAGTCAGTGTCCGTGTCCTGGACAAGTCGGTGTCCAGAGGCGTTGCGTTTGAAGGCAGCTTCCACAAAAATGATGCACGTCCTGAGCTGAACTGCAGAACACCAGTTAATTTCAGGGCACGACTTTTTTGCTGTCGCGGCCTTCTCACTAAGGGCACACGTTTTCTCACTGTATATACTTTCATCCAGTTTTGTAACGTCCCGGTAACTCGATTTAAAAAGTTCAGCGTCTACCGGCCGACCACAGCGCCCCCTTCCCACGGGGGCCGATAACTGTCGCGTGAACTTTGTAGGAGATACAAACGCTTACCGATATATACACATTTCAGGCATCACAATAGTTAAACTCTAAATATCCTTAAGCGGCATAGTTAAACATAGTCCTGCAACCAAAACACCAGACATTGGCTAATAAAAAAGAAGCAAAAACACCATAAAAGGGCGTTGTGCAATTATGTGTTGCCGCGAGGTTTCCATTTGCAGAATGTTGAAATGCAGAAAGGGGAAAAAAATAAAGTGCAGAAAGTTGGAGGAATCAAAGAAAGTGCTAACGTTCTTACAACGATTGCATTCATTTTTAGGTTTTTGGGTCTTGAAATAAAGTTTAAAAGCTATACACCTGGCTGTTCTTTTGGAGCCATGTAAAAATCGATAAAGAATAGAAAATAGGGGGAAAATGCAATTGAGGAGAATGCTTGGCTTGTAAACATTAAATTTAGCCATGACAACTTGCCACAAACAATACAGCTAACATTCATCGTTCTAACGGTATGCAAGGTAACGCCAATGAACGAATTATCAATACATGCATTTTATGCCCTCAAAAATATCTAGCTACATAGAAAACTCAAAGTGTAAAAAAATAGTGGGGAAAAATGAGGCAAGCAAGGAGAATGCTTGGCTTGTACACGTTAAATTTTGGCGCAATTGAACTTAGCGTAAGCGCAAGTTCATCTATATACGTTAAATCGAATTCACTACGAATGCACCTGCACTACAACATGCTTTGCGGCGTCAAAATAACGTCCGGTGCTGCGTCGTTGTCTAAAGCAGCCGCCAGGTGGAGCCTCCGTCGACGTTCGGCGCCACCACAGAGAGCGTCACAGAGATGACTACGAGGGCGGCCACCGAGGGCGCGGCGTGCGCTGTGCGGGTGGCTCCCATGCGGGTCATGAAGCGGAAGTTGCGGTACACGGCGCGCGTCTCGGCTCCCGTGGTGCTGGGCACAAGCTTGCGCACGTTCCCGGCCACGGTGGCCGAAGAGCAGGGCTGCGTCAGGAGCCGCCACTTGAGCTTGCGCAGTTCCGCTAGCTGCGCGGATACAGGATTGCCTTTGAGCGCGCTTTAATAGCACCAGGAATTAAAGTACAAAGCAGTACCCGCCGCTGTGGCTCAGTGGTTGGGGCGCTCGGCTACTGATCCGGAGTTCCCGGGTTCGAACCTGACCGCCGCGGCAGCGTTTTTATGGAGGCAATATGCTAAGGCGCCCGTGTGCTGTGCGATGTCAGTGCACGTTAAAGATCCCCAGGTGGTCGAAATTATTCCGGAGCCCTCCACTACGGCACCTCGCTCTTCCTTCTTTCCCCGTGTGCTGTGCGATGTCAGTGCACGTTAAAGATCCCCAGGTGGTCGAAATTATTCCGGAGCCCTCCACTACGGCACCTATTCTCCCTCTCTTCTTTCACTCCCTCCTTTATCCCTTCCCTTACGGCGCGGTTCAGGTGTCCAAAGATATATGAGACAGATACTGCGCCATTTCCTTTCCCCAAAAAACCAATTATTATTATTATTATTCACTCCCTCCTTTATCTCTTCCCTTACGGCGCGGTTCAGGTGTCCGCCGATATTTGAGACAGATACTGTGCCATTTCCTTTCCCCCCAAACCAATCTTTATTATTAAGTACAAAGAGTCGTTTAGGCTTTCAAACATGTCATATTGGAGGGCTGTGCATTAATCTAGACTACCTGTAGCTCTTTAAATAGACCGATATTTCAGTAGAAAGGTTTTTTTTTTTTGCATTTCGCCTATCACTCAAACAGAAAAGAGTCAAGAGAGAGCACTCCCTTCTATGAAAGAGAGTACGCTAGAGGCTCTTTTAACTCCCATGAAGACGTATTCGTGTTTAGAGTGCACATCGACAATGAAAAGTTGCTTCGGCAGGTGGACGCCACTGAGCAGTCACTGGTACTGACGGTACAGCTTGTACCGTCATGTGTAGTACAACAGGCACCAATAGTCCTGCGCCATTAGTAAGAGCGCTGTTTATACGTGGCAACAGGTATGGGCGGCAAGACTGCGCATTGAGTCCTGCGGGTAACAGCACTATAGTGAGAAAGTCTTGTTCCCTGAAATCACCAGCCGGTTAGGAAGAATTCAACTTTGACATAGCAGGCGAAATGAGTGAGGTTAAACGCAATATCCTATGTGTGTCTTTTGGGTAGAACACGCGGTACAAAGATAATTTGGTTCATTAGGACTGAATGTGCTCTGGTTATGCTGAAATGGCTACAATTAAAACCTTTCACAATTGTCACGCAGCTGTGTCTATTTTGCTGTTGTAACAAATGGCGAGAATTTTTTTCCACATTTATTAAGCGGTCATGTTCGCTGGTTTTATGTGCGTTCTGGCTTCTTTCGATAGCATAGCGGCTATACTTAAGAGGTTCCAAGGGAAATGATACTGATAGTGCTGCTGCCCTATACGTATCTTAATTATCGCGAGTGTTTCTATAGGACTCCGATTTATGGTTAAACCTAAGCGCTGCCCAATGCTGCGCATTTTTGCGATGAACTTGTGACCAATTTTACTTACTTGAGCATTTGAAAAAAAGGCTGTTTTTAGTATTTTCGAAGAGGTTCCAAGGGAAATGATACTGCCAGTGCTGCTGATCTATGCGTAGCTTAATTATCGCGAGTGTTTCTATAGGACTCCGATTTATGGTTAAACCTAAGCGCTGCTCAATACTGCGCATTTTTGCGATGAACTTGTGACCAATTTTTCTTACTTGAGCATTTGAAAAAAGGCTATTTTTAGTATTTTCGCCTTGCATTACCCAGCTTAAATCGAATGTGTATCAGGGAGTTGCCTTGCGTTCGTCGAAACATTTAGGTACATCGCAGTGCACTAGCATTCAAATAAACAAAGAACCTTGCTTCTCTGAAACTCACAACCCTTTCGCATCCTGCGTGTGTAAAATTACATCTATCTTCGGTATAATATGGGCACTGTGATATACAAAAGACACACCATTGTAGTGACGTGTAGTCCTTCTGGCAGCAGTAGCCCACCTTTTGAAGCTTTGTTTCGTTTCTGAAAGCGGCAGCTTCGGCCTTCTCTAACATTATAATTATAATTGGTTTTTTTTGGGGAAAGGAAATGGCGCAGTATCTGTCTCATATATCGTTGGGCACCTGAACCGCGCCGTAAGGGAAGGGATAAAGAAGGGAGTGAAAGAAGAAAGGAAGTGAGAGGTGCCGTAGTGGAGGGCTCCGGAATAATTTCGACCACCTGGGGATCTTTAACGTGCACTGACATCGCACAGCACATGGGCGCCTTAGCGTTTTTCCTCCATAAAAACGCAACCGCCGCGGTCGGGTTCGAACCCGGGAACTCCGGATCATATAATCATTAATTCATTAATACCTATGAGAGAAGGCCAATGCTGCCGCTTGCTTGCTTGTCTGGGCGTCTTAAGACGCTCAAGCAAGCGTGTTTTAGCTCAACCGTCTTTCGGCAGGACCTCGCCGCATTGCTGGGACAATGATTATTCGAGTGGCCTAGCTGGGCCTGATGTGCCGCCGAAACAAATAATCACTTAAAGGCGCTAGCTGTCACGTGACCAATGTACGGTAGGCCCGGCGCTGGGCGCTTTTATGATGGAGGTACTGTCCCTGGAGGTACTGGAACTCCCTTGGACGACCTGGGGACGTCCAATGAAGTTTCAGTGTCCATTGGGGTTATACACTCGTACCCCGTTAATGCGACCCCCATTAATATGGACCACTCGAATTGTGAACAGTTTCTCTGGGTACAAAGATATTTCGGTGTATTTGCGCCTCGTTAATATGGAAACTCGCTGTGCGGACAATGAACACGGTGAAAACGACCAGGCAACTTTGCGGTCAATGTTATTTTCGTCGTGTTAATATGGACAGCGATGAGAGCAAAATATTGACTGCATTAGACGTCTCGTTTCCTCCGCTTTGAATGTAGAACATTAGCTAAAGACAGCGCGAAAGTGAAAATGACTCTGTGATGCCGTTTTTTGTTGTTGTTTGTTCCCATGGTTGTGAGTGCGAAGGAGGTCACTGGAACTGCCTTGACATTTGTCGTATATACTGCAAGAATGCCTCTGCAGCTCCTGCCTCGTTGAAAGCTATGTTCGACAGACAGCTGTCAGGAAGGTGGATGCAAGACATGCACTAGCAGTCCGTTGGATGTGAAAATTCGTATTTGAAGAGACGTCGTCGCCGCGATGCATTGAGAGAGGAAAAGAAAAGGTGAAGTGACCCCAATTTCTACTGACCATACAATGGCACCTATAGCACTCGATGGCCATGGTGCTCTTACGGCATTCGAAATCTCATCATCGTCGTCGTCGTCGTAATTACAATCATCATCATCACTTTGTTTAATCAATGGGCGACCAGGATAACCCTCTTGGAACTCTTAAGTTTTTTCTAATTTCCTCTGACAGTCTTTTTTCTGTGAATGTTTTTATTTGCCATTCGTAATTACAGACGATTCGCTTTATGAACCCTTTTGCTCGAGAACCAAAGCATCCGTGTTAACTAGGCACGACTGCACACAGCTCTACACCCTAAACACGAATACGCCTTTATGGGTGTAAAAATGGAGTAAGGTGTCCTCTAGCAGATTCCCTTTTATGAAAGGGAGTGTCCTAGAGCCCAGCTTATTCCCATTTTTTACTCCTTTCTGTGCTGCTCTTCCCAGGACCCCCCGAGGAGAGAAGCCAAGGGTGTTTGTGCATTCGATCTGCCTTTCGCTGTCTGAACGTCACTCTGCAGCGGTGCGCCCACCTGGTCCTTGCCGATGTGCACGGAGCGGCTGAGCACGACGTTGATGACCCGCTCGGTGCAGGGCGGGAACGTGAGCGAGCCCGAGTAGAGGTAGTAGTTCTCGGTGCTGGACGGCGTGAAGAATGACATGAAGAACTTGGACACCGCCGCGGTCTCCTTGGGCGACGTCCCATTGGCGCCGGGCGCGTGAAGCTCGCGCACGGCCTTCATGAAGCCCGCCAGGTCGCTGTTGTTAGTTTCCGTCTCCTGTGCCGCGCGATAGATGGCACTGTTATAGCTGCTGTTGATGATGACAGCTAGCACGTCACTCGATAACGATAACGAAGTTCGATAACTTTCTCTCGTCGTCTATAACTTCACGTCGACATGGCCATCAACTAGGCAACTAAGTGGGCACCGCTCCGGTTCACGGGTTGTGCCAATAAAATCCATCCGTCCATCCGTCCATCCGTCCATCCATCCATCCATCCATCCATCCATCCATCCATCCATCCATCCGTCCGTCCGTCCGTCCGTCCGTCCGTCCATCCATCCATCCATCCATCCATCCATCCATCCATCCATCCATCCATCCATCCATCCATCCATCCATCCATCCATCCATCCATCCATCCATCCATCCATCCATCCATCCATCCATCCATCCATCCATCCATCCATCCATCCATCCATCCATCCATCCATCCATCCATCCATCCATCCATCCATCCAGTGTCTAAGCTGTTTGGTTATACTAGCTGTGAAACTCCCGACAGAGCAGGGGTATCGAAGATGACGCTCTGATCCGTCAAAAACTCGGAGGATAGATAAATGGATGAATGTTGAGAGAATTTCCCTTGAAGCGGTGTGGCGGTGAGGCCAGCATGCGTAGCACTTTTCTTTAATAGTACAGTTGCAGCCGGATATATCGAACTTGAAGGGAATCGCGAAATACTTCGACATAACCATAATTCGATACACGAAAAAGTTGACAAACGATTACGATAGCCGGTAATGCGTAATTTGAGCGCAGCTCTTGAAGGCTACCAGGTGGAGTGCTACGCCACCTGGCAGCGCCTGCTTCGCATCGAAGCCTCAGTGGACGGTTGCTTGGAACTAGCCACTGCACGCCATAACTTCGTAATATGTCTAATCCTGTTACCAGTACACGCACTACCAATAGAATAATCACGCATTATAATCACTCATTAAAATAAAGGTACAGTTGTTTTACGCGACGCTTACGGCCGTGAAGCACATCAGGCGAGGGCCGCGGCTAGGCTTTGTAGATTGGCTTCACTGCATCACAGAAATGTGGCGTGGAAAAATGAGTACAGTCGAAGTTCGTTATAACGAAACGGTGTATAAAGAAATAATGGATATAACGGAGGAATGACGATTCTCCTTGGAAGCTCGGTCAACACGGGCTATAACGAACTCTGTATATCTGAGGTCAACCTCAGGAGCTATACCCACGTTAGTCTCGTCATATGATTTCACAGCGCCAGCGCTGTCAGCAGGTACCCAATATCGCACAGCCAACCCGTCAAAGTGCGCGAAAAGCGATTGAAGAGTGCAATTAGGTGAAGCGCCACTTACAGGGGAGCGGCGCGCAGTTCGATATATCAAATGACCCGGGAAACTGAAGTTTTTTACGCTTTACGCTGGGATTGCGAAGGAATAATTATGTGTTCAATGCAGCGAATAATTCGGAATATCCGGGTTCGATATATCCAGGCTTGACTGTATTCCTCTAACCAGTCTTAAAAACTTGAAAGTAGATTCTAGAAATTCCCCTTTCTAAGTACAAATACCACTTACTTTTATGCTGCACTAGCTATGAATTTTGAACGTGCATCTTTAGGTCACTTGCTCGGTTTTAAGCCACCAGTCCTTCAAACATGTTTTAGAAGCATCTACTGCAGATGCATTTGCGTTACTTTCGTTATTTATCAACCCTAAGCTCTCGGGGATACTGACAGTGCCTGTGTTAACATCCGGATAGGTGCCGCGATATTATAGCAAAATATATTGTATTGTTTCTTCAGGTATTTCCACAAATTAGACACATGAAATCATCCTGGTTATATGTCTTTTTGCAGCTTCGCGTTCTAAAGCACCCTGATCTCGCTTCAGAGAGCAGGGTACTGCCTCTTGAATTATCATAGAACGATTCTCTCCTCAGCAGATTATCATGCCACCGGCGGCGTAAATGCTCTGTGCGGCTCAAAGCACGAGTACAATGGAGAAATAAGTTTCAGAGTGCCACCGATAGCTGATTGATCCGGCTCACAAGCAGCGTCACTATATGTCGATCTCCGGTACAACTATAGCCACTGTAAAGTCATGGCCGAATTCGGCATCGCAGTTTCATATCTGGTAGCACTCAACAACTGTGGCAAAGTTTTGATGTAACGGCCGTTATTTGTTGTCGCAACGTGGAAGGCAGTGAAATGACAGCGCACATTTCTATCCAGTTATCCAGTAAGGCCCTCCAGCCCCTATAGTGGCGTCAGTGGCCCCACGGAAGATTAGAGAGGCTGTGCGGTTTAAAAATGGTCTGAGTGCGGTCTATTTTCAGAGTCGAAAAGCATGCAAGAGGAAGTTAGAGCAGATGTCACGAAACGAGAAGCGACAGTTACCCCCCCCCCCCCCCCCCCCCATTCCCTTTCAATATAAGGGTGACACTAATTGTCGATAAAAGTGAGTCCGTGTGAGCTAAGCGTGACAGAGCTATAACGCTTACCCTGAAAAGGATGACGAGCGCCAGCAGGCCGTTGATTTCCTTGAGGCAGTTGACGGCGATGTTGGTCTCCGTGTAGTGGATCAGCTGCAGCTGCGGAAGTGACGCAAAGCGTGGCCGCCTCCAACAACGTTCTAAAGAAGAACAGCGTTAAAACAGTGCTCGAAACAGTCCTGCAGAGCATTGCCTATAGCGAGTCCAGAAGTGAACTCTGGGGATCATTCGCTGGAGGTTCGCGAGCAACAACCGCACCCAAAGTGTCGGGAAAATGGTTGGCACGCGCGCTCCATGCGACAAAAGACAGCAGGTCACCGTCCTCTCCCATCCCTTGAATAGACACACTTTTACAAATTACAAATAGAAAAAATTGATAAGAGAATTCGAGCTGAAGACACGTTAGTGGAAATCAAGATGAGAAAATAAACTTGGACGGGACATACAACATGGACATGTGATAACTGATCTCTGTATGGAAAATAATGTAGATTCCAACGAAAAGGAGACGCAGCCAAGGGAGAAAGAAAATCATCACGTGTGCAGACGAGCTGGCAAAATTTATTAGAATAGGGCGGCCAGCAGATAGCGCTCTGTGTGGCTATTTGGACTTGATACCTTGATACCTGACACTTTCAACACTTGATACTTTTTTGTAAAGGGCTTCACCCTACAGTGGAAAGCAGCGGGGCTGATTTATCCAAGGCATTGGGGTTTAGGGACAGTGAAGGGAAATCACATTTTAAGCTGGTAGAAGTAACCAAGCGAAGGTTATCTGATTAGTGGCTAAAATCAAGACAACACTAAAAATTTCACAAGTCATGGCTAGGTGGCTTGAGCCACCACCCGATTTAAAGGGTTCAGCCGTATCCATCCATCCGTCCACCCATGCACGTCGTTGGGAGGGGCTCGATCTCGACCTGTACTGGATGTTGCCTGCCTGCTCCAGCTGCTGCTGCTGATGACGATGATGTTATGACTTTAGATGCGCTCACCTCGGCCACGTTGTTCTGCTCGTCGATGTGATGCTCGGCGCCCTGACCGCTGCCGGTGCCGAAGTGCAGCACGCCCTGGATGAAGGTGTACTCGACCAGCAGGGGCCCCCCGTAGACCGCCACCCGCGAGTGGTTCGGGAAGACCATCACTGCACAGACCATCACCCACGCATAGAGTCGATCGCTCACTCTGACACTTGCTCTCTCAACTGTTGGTGAGCTCAGTCTTTGAGCTCCTTCCTTGTTTTCCAGTCCCACTTTATGACAATATGGGGCTGGTATTCCAGCCCTCCCCGCGGATGCGGCGTCACCACTTGCTAACTGCGCAGGGGTCCGTAATTGAGAGGACAAAGGGGGAGCGGCCACACGCGTACACTAATGTTATTCATTGCTCTTGCAAATGATACACGGACTGGGCGGGCTAGCGACACCGCACATAAACGAGGGAATCCTCGCAAGGAGAAGGCTATATACGAAAGAATGGCTTCCGAACTGACTGGCTTGGGGTACGGGCGCGACTACGGCTGCGCTGGCAGTGTGCGAAGGGTTATACCATACCTGCCGCACTCTTCGGGCAAAGCCATCTCCGGTAGTTGTAGGAGTAGAAAACATTTATTCACAAATACGTAGGATAAAGAGGAGGAAATACAGATTTTGCGGTGGAGTCCTTATTTCAGGACCCCAATGTCCACCGCAGCTGCTTTTGCTTGGGATAACAGATTACGCTGGGTCGCCAAATCAGAGCTGAGCAGGGCAAACTGTCACCCTTCATCGGATTGATGTTTGTCTAGTTCGGGGGGCTTGGGACCGGAGCAGCCCCATGTTACATGGTATGCTGTTGGAATTCCGCCGCACCGGGGGCAGATTCCGTCATATCTACCGGGGAAGATGATATCGGGAGCCTGCCGCGGGAGGCGGCTATAGCGTGCAGTCACTGCCGTTCGCTTCGCTGTCCGAAACCGGAAGAGCTTCATGTCTCTCCGCGGGAATGTGCGTAGACGTACAGGTGACACTACTGTCGGTACTTCCGCTTTCCACATGAAGAGGCTAATGCAGTCGAGCCCGGAATATGTAACCTCGATATTTCGAATTTTCGGAAATACTGAACACATAGATCAGTATATCGAACTCCAATTTCGCCGGTCGTTCGATATATCGAATTGAGCGCCGCGCCCCTCCAGTTGGCGCTTCTTCTAACAACTATGTACGATCACCATTCGCACGCGATGCCGCGTTAGCTGCGCGGCCTATTAGAAATCTAATGCTAGTCAGTAACAAGTTCAAAAAGCACCATCCGCTGCGGCCTCGATGAGAAGCAGGGCGGGCCTAGCAACACCCAGAGAAAGGTGCGCCGCCAACATGCCGGCGGCCGGCACATCGCTGCAAGTGCGCCACACGCGTAGGTGCAATATATTGTTGCTTCTAGGCTGCAGATAAGCTTAATTATTGCCATTTTTATATAAAAAATTATCGATGTATATAGAACTATTTGGCGACCTTCTTCTAGTTAGATATATATCCGGGTTCGAGGGGGATGGGGAGCAGATTTTCCACAACTTGGACGTCTCTTCCTGCACCCTATTTGCCAACTCACTCACTCCTTTACTTTCTTATGCGCCCACCCAACCTATCGCTCCTATAATTTCATATACACTCGCCCGTGCATTCGCCAAATCTCTCTGTAATTTCCTTGCACTCGTTCAGTTTCTTTCTTTTTCTTCAGTCACTCGTTCCACGACTAGCTTGTTTGTTTAAGACGTGCCTCGCTTTCTCAACGAATTTCTCTCTCGCTCGCTCTCTCGTACACTCATTCCTTCCTTCTTCCACTCACTCACTCGTTCACTCACTGAATCTGTCAAACATGTAGTCAAGGGTTTAACAGCATCCTATTCGGTCAGGAATCAGCGGCCGTTCTAAGGTCACTGACCAGTGTCATCAGGAAAGCAGTTCCATAGCTCTGGTCAGCGACCTTATGACTGCATGCATCAAAGAGCCCATCGTTTCTCTCACAGTTGGCTCCCCGGACCTCGACGTTCAGGACCATCTCGGTGTCGTAGTTGAAGAAGTTTATGGGCGCCATGTTCTTATAGGTCGACTGGAGAAAGCGCAGGTGCAGCGGAGACTGGGACTTGCCCTTGCAGTCCGGGTACTTGGCTGACCACGTCTCCTGCGCTGCACAATGCACGGGAAAAAAAAAAGCAGAGCGTGAGAAATTAGTCTGCGCCCGGAGCCTCAAACAGCACGCATGCGTGACTAGTGAATCAGGAAGGTGTGCTAAACGTTACGCATGCGACTTTCTCGTTCAGCGGAATTGCAGAATATAACATAGCACTGCGTATGTTTGCTGCGAAGTGGTGTGTGGCCATTCGTAAACACGGCATCCGCCGAGTCTCCTGCGGACAGCAGCTGTACTTTGGTCCTCTTTCCTTCCCATTGATGGAGCCACCAGTCGTGGGGTGAGGGGCTCGGAGGGACTCGTTTTTCGGCGCACGCGGTTCTGATTGACCCAGATCGCCGCAGCCTTCACAACGGTGCAAACGAATTTGTGAGATGCAGTATAATGGGTGGTGGCCTTGTAGAGGCTAGGGGGGTAAGAGCACTGCTTTCGCAGTAGACATACATAGTAGGCATACATACATACATACATACATACATACATACATACATACATACATACATACATACATACACATACATACATACATACGTACACACACACACACACACACATACATACATACACACACACACACACACACACACACACACACACACACACACACACACACACACACACACACACACACACACACACACACACACACACACACACACACACACACACACACACACACACACACACACACACACACACACACACACACACACACACACACACACACACACACACACACACATACATACATACATACATACATACATACATACATACTGACACGTGTCATTTATCTTTATCGGGCGACCACGTTTCGCCGCCTAACAAGTGTTATCGCACAGCGCGGGACGCGCCTGCATCTATCCGAAGTTTCTGGCAAGTCATCGATGCTTCTGTTCGCTGTCTGTTGTAGGCGAACCTTATGTTATCTGATTTCATCGCCTGACGCGAATGGTGTAGAACTTTGTGGAAGGCACGCGGGTCCCAACGATTAGTCTGGAACATTCGACGACTGCTATATAACAGCCGACGCGCTCGACCCGCGGATCAGATTTTCGGCGATCGCCGACCGTGCTCGCCGCTACCGTTGTGCTGTAAGTGTAGCCTCTTTTGTGGGCACAGGTTCGCCCAATAAAAGTTAGTTTTGTCTTTCACAGTATTGCTACTGTGTTCTTCAACGTCACCACCACGTGACAATACATACATACATACATACATACATACATACATACATACATACATACATACAGAACAAACAAACAAACAAACAAAAATGACAGGGCGATCATGAAAGCAGACGCGCGAAAGCAGCGATAGCTGTTGGGTTTACCCTCGATGATTACTTGGTGCTTTTCTCTAATGGATGCCTTTACAGGGTGGGTGGAGGTGGTGTGGGGAGGTGGCCGATGAGTCTTGTTTCTGGAGGCTTCACTCACCGAGGCTTCACCCCTATAACGCCGGCATTTTCGCCACTAGCAGTTGTTACCGCTATCGCAAGAAAGCAAGCAAACACGGAAAGCAAAAACGAAAGAAAAACATGCAAATAAGTTATGAGGTAATCGGGAGTGGAAACACGTTCGCTCAGCGAGTTGCGTTCGTCTACTCACTGTGTATGCTTGAGCTGATGCTGCAGTTCGAGGGAACAGAGTAGACCCAGTCGGTGACATGGCATTCTCGGAGACTCTCTGCATTGGCAAATAGCGCGTGACCCAGGGTCTGTGTGCATCACAGTCGGTGTCGGCGTTTATTAAGGGAGCCAGTGGCAACACAGGAAATCAAGAGACGAGTCGCTGAACATCGCAGCAGTGCGAGTCCTTAAAGTTGCGTTAGCGTATAGCCTGTATTCATCGCACTACAAAAGAAAGGGAACGTATTCCTAGCATGAAAACACTCAGCATATGGAGATCATGCCAAACAGCATTTCCCACAATGGAAGCTAGAAGGCGCAGGCGGAAGACGGGCAGATGATGAGGAAGTCAGGCATTTGAAAGAAACTGGGAACTCCGAGTGGTGCTGATTGAAAGGTGTATGAACACTTTTTCACCGACACAACATGTTGTTTTGTTCGAGAAAAAAAATAGGTTTGGTATCAACAACCGGATGTGAAACAATCGTGAACACAGAGTTATGGCCTGTTGGTTGGAAGACTATTTGTGAGTATTTATTGAATTTTAATCGAAGTATGAGGACAAAAGCACATTTTCATAGACTGTCACGCAACATTACGGCAGATGTTGAGTTCGAGGTAAATACTTATGTCTGTGTGGCATGCACGCCGGTGCGGGTAGACTTGACCTCACGCTCATTCCTTCTAAAACAGCATCCGCTGTGTGAGTGGGGCAGAGTTGCCCGGTTCTAGCATTTGTCAGCTTTTCAGCATAAGAAGGCAAAGAAGTTTTCCGTGACAAACTCACCTACGATAGCGGTGGGCTCGAAGTAGTTGTGGTTGTGCGGGGATCGAATTCCATGCATTCTCGCGAAAGGGCTGTAGTGGGCGTCTGTTGAGAGACGGGAGGAGCGACATAGTAGTGGTTACATTGAAGGTATAGGGAGAAAAAAAAAGTGTCAGTTTTTCAGAACTGGAGTTGAAGGCGGAACCGCCGCGGTGTCTCAGTGGTTAGGGCACTCGGCTACTGATCCGGGGTTCCCGGGCTCGAACCCGACCGCGGCGGCTGCGTTTTTATAGAGGCAAAACGCTAAGGAGCCCGTGTGCTGTGCGATGTCAGTGCATGTTAAAGATCCCCAGGTGGTCGAAATCATTCCAGAGCATTCCACTACGGCACCTTTTTCTTCCTTTTTTCTTTCACTCCCTCCTTTATCCCTTTGCCTTACGGCGCGGTTCAGGTGTCCGCCGAGATGTGAGACAGATACTGCGCCATTTCCTTTCCCCCCCAAAAAAACAATTATTATTATTATTAGTTGAAGACGGAGTGACAAAGGGCGTTGAATGCTAGAAACAGTTTGTGCGTACTTACAGCAAATATTTCGCGAGAAAAGCAGGGTGGTAACAGCCAGTTTCTAGAAAGAAAAATAACGATAATAATAAGGAGAGGAAAAAAAATTAAGCCGCATCCAAGAGGAAAAAGAAATAGCGTAATCTTCGGTATACAGTCCTCAGGGCTAGATTTTGGCTGAAATTTTGGTACATAGTCCGCGGGTGTCAGTGGTGCAATATGCACATTAATATTTAAGCCTGTGCACGCGCTGATTTGAGTGTTCCGGCCTGTCGGAGCAAAAAAAAAAAGTGTGTTGTTTCTAGGTCGAAAGAAGACTGGCCATTGCCTTTGGTATCTTCGCTATTACTCTCGATCTGGCACAGACGTTCTCAACCGGGTTTAAGCGCCATTGTCTTCTGCGCAGCTCCATGTGCTTCGACATTGAGATAGCGACCAGCGCCAGTAAGCGCGGGTGTAACCACTCAGTCAAGCGATGGTTACATAAGCACACCAGAAGTATCACAAAACTTCACGATAAAATCACGTATTGGATTTAATGCTATAGGCAACCTGCAATGAAGCTTACCAAGTCGATCGTAGCGCAGTAACACAGCCTAGCGAGAGGAGCAAGCATTTTTTCGTGCTCTTCCACACCCTTTGTCTGCGCGCATAGGCATGAGGTTCTTCGCTCTCTTAAAACCAAGCCTAGCGTGCGTCAGCTATCTGTTACGCCTAGAGAACCTAAGCAAGGAGCGTTATCTGCCAAACGCGCCCCTCTAATCGTTCAAAATACGCTCTCGCGTCTTTTGCAGTCCCTTCGGCTGACGGCAGCAGTGTTTAGGCGCTCATTGGAACAATTTACACCGCCTCATGTGCACTGCAGGTTGCCTGTACTGGACGATATCAAGAAAATAGTCCGCAAAGCTTAAAATTCCAGCGTTTATAAATTTTGGCTCCTCAGCCTCCAACGCAATGCCTGATTACTCACCCAGAGCCGCTGGACAACGGCCATGACTTGGTCCCTGTGTGCCACCATGGAGAGCCGAGGAGGAAAACCGAGCGTAGAGGACTTCGCGGCAGCTGAAGCTGCCGAGGAAGGCTTCGGGAGAAGCAGCCACCGCAGTGCCGCCGTCGGTAGAAGCAGGGGCAGCTGAAATATACGTGCTTCTGGAGAAAACGGACGACAAAAGTCGGGCCGACGGCAAGGGCTGGAACGCACGTTCTTGGCCTTCTTCTTCTTCTTCTTCTACTTCTTCTTCCTTTCGGCTTCCTTCTTTATTCCTCCGTAAACGGTTGCGTGCCTGGTGGGAGTGTGCAGAGGCAAGGATTGGAAAGTATATGACAGAAGATTTTAGCCTGCCGTTGCGCTCACGTTAGAGGTTTGCGGTGACTGTGCAGCATAAAACGAAGGTTTGAGTAGGGCTACTTGTACGATCGCTCGGGAGCCCGTTTCAATCAACCATTGTGAGACCAGCAGCACCTCAATTAGCCAGCGTCCTACTCTATAGACTTACATAGGCATTGGTCAGAGCCACGTCGTAAGTTCGGATTATCAGTATTTCTGAATTAACGAAGGTCGTATTAACGAGCTTTTGCTGTTTCGTCTGTTAATCTTGTTTCGTCAACCGCAAAGGTCTGCAAGTTTGTGAAGCAGTTATTTTTTGCGAGTTTTTAGTTGTTCTTTGTTTTGTGGGCGTGATGGCGATCAGTCTCGTATACTTGGGTTTGCACGGGCTGTAGTCCAAACTGATATTGTGCAAATATTTTTGATAATGTTGTGAAGTAATCTGAAAAAAATTGAGAAGTTTGAATGCTTTAAGCACGCTACAATGTGGTGCAGTGCATCAAAGTAGGAAGCGTACTGAGGATACTGCTGAGTGGACGTAACAGCACTGCCCGAGTGAAACAGAGCACACGAAAAAGATACTTGTGACCAGGTTTATAGGTTAAGATTAGGGGTAGGAATATTAGTCAAATGAATCATTTTAAGCATGGTGGCTGTGTATTCCTCATTGTTCATCACTGATCTAGGAATACTGTTGCACAGAACGTCAATCTTGGATGCAGAGTAGCTTGGCATAACTAAGCACACCACACGTGCGGAAGAGCAGAAAACAACTTGCGACCTTCACCATCTTGTGTTGCCTGCATCAAGAGTTGTAAACTTCTATTGACGGCGCATGAGTCTCCCATCTTACAGGCGCTGAAATAGTTGTTCTTGGAGATATGTGTTCTCCACCATTGTTCAGCAAAAGGACCCCTCAGTAGGAAGGCATTGTGTTGCCTCCCTTTTCATATCGGTGCACATCGATTTGAAAGTTGAGACAGATGGATGGCTTCCAAGATGTTACGTGGAACGGGAATTTGATATGGCGTCGTTAATCTATTTTTGGCTTTTTGATGAAATAGCTTTCATTGCTGTAAAGTGGTTGTTTACCGTGGTTCTTCTCATTCTGAATACAAGCTGCCATGAATTAAAGCGAAAAATGGCGCATTCCGTTAGGAAATGTCAAAGGGAGGCCCAGAATAAATTTGTTTTGTAGTTTAACTCCCGTTAAGTCTTCTTTTTTTCCCCTGTTACTTGTGCTCTCATACTCTCTGTTCGGCCCTTAAACTGCCCTCTTGAGGTCTGAAAGTGTAGTGACTGGGTGTAACACTTTACAGATGGGTGATGTTCTGAGAATGTATTCGAATACCCCTTCCTTTTAACCACCCTCCTTTTAACAAGAAAGGAACACCTCCGGTGCAGCACACGTGCTCTAATCCCTCCGTGTGGGGCAATCCTCTCTCGTGGTCTTACCCGTGCAGAGGAGGTTGCGCTACGGAGGATACGGGCCGGGGTTACCCTAACTCCAGCTGTGACACGCAAGGGGCCGCATTTCCAAGATTTATATCTCCGCCCCGGGTGTCCAGTCTGCAATGGTCAGAAACTGTGAGGCGGATATCTACCACCTGTTGTGGGACTGCCGGGCGCTGAAACCGACGAGAATTCGGCACCTGGCGACAGTGCGACTCTCACCGGACAATCCGGATTGCTGTAGTGCCTGGACACAGGGTCATATCATCGTTCACTTCTTGATTTAATCAAATCAGCCCACCTTTTTCATTTAAGCATCTTACTCATCTCTCACTTCATCGTTTTTATGCCCTGAGGCAATAAACATCGCTTCAAAAAAAAAAAAATATTCGAATACCTAGTACAGCCTTGGCGTTGCACAGCAGATAACTTTGTTTTCACTGCTTGGCTTCCATACACTGCGTTGACTACTTGGCACAAAGAAAATACCCTTTTTGTAACGTGACGGCTGCTAAATCAGTTTGGTATAGCACAGGCGGAAAAAGCTGCGAGCTCCCTTTGCGCCCTGTTGTGTACATAGTGCCTTAAAAGGTTAACCCTCACGGGCGTAAAGCGACGCAGTGGCCATGACGACCGCCGAGCTCATTGTTAAAAGCAAAGATAACCGAAAGCATACCAGCCCCATCTACTGGTAGCCTTCGAACCTCCATCTAACCAGCACCACTGGCTTACACCATGCTAAAGTTCCTGAAGAAGTAACAATATTTAGGGGCTTTAGACCCTCCTGTGTGATGCCGCCCCCTTTTAGCAAGTAAGGTATACTCCACCGTCGCACACTTTGCACCTGTTCCCGCTTATGCGGTCACTCCTTTCTGTGGTTTTGCAGTGCCTGGGTTAGGGCCTCCACAGCTTGTGTGGTTGTGGTGGCGGCTATTCTTGCAATTTCATGATCGTCAGAGGCTTGGCTTCCGAGGCACGTTTATTCGTCCTGTGCACCCTTTTCCGCCTTTTCCCGACATCACTTGTCTTGGACACATGTCTAACTTAACGTGAACGTAGGGTCCCCATCATTGCTTGCAGCTTTTTTTTTTTCGACGAGCCGGTACCCGTTTATAGGGGTCCGTACTATGCTCCGCAAAAGATCTGACCCGACATTCGCATCTGACAACACTGATGTTCAGTCTGGCAGAAGTAATCCCCATCTTTTTTCCCCACGGGGAGGACTTGGCTCGTCGCTACCTGCTGGCCATGTGGCTTTGTGATAAGACTTTGGCATAAGTGGCTCGTACCCCTCAAAGGGGTGCCTCCAGCCAATGGCATTGGATCGATTGCCATGGCGTCGTAATTAATCCCCTTGTAAGTGCTAGCGCGGCGTCGCAGAGGGCTGGCGGGTGCAAGGAGGTTAACCGCTGATTTTAGACAAACTAATCACGACATCATGACAGTCGGTCCTGACAGTGCATTGGCAGGAGAGCCTTCTCTCAGGGGCATTCGTCGCTTCGTTCTTTAGTTGTATCGGACTAAATGGCTGCGCTGATTGCTAACTGTTCTTCATGAAAAGCTGTTTTGCGTTGACATTTAGACCCGCCGCGGAGGCTCAGTGGTTAGGGCGCTCGGCTACTGATCCGGAGTTCCCGGGTTCGAACCCGACCGTGGCGGCGCCGCCTTTATGGAGGAAAAACGCTAAGGCGCCTGTGTGCTGTGCGATGTCAGTGCACGTTAAAGACCCCTAGGTGGTTGAAAATATTCCGGAGCCCTACAATACGGCCGCCTCTTTCTTCCTTTCTTCTTTCACTCCCTCCTTTATCCCTTCCCTTACGGCGCGGTTCAGGTGTCCAACGATATATGAGACAGATACTGCGCCATTTCCTTTCCCCCAAAACCAATTATTATTATTATTATTATTATTATTATTATTATTATTATTATTATTATTATTATTATTATTATTATGACATATAGGATCGCTTCCTCTTTCTTTCCCTCTCCCTGTCCTTCTCTGCCCTTTTATTCTGGCTAGTTGCAGCTCAGATGCTTGATGTTTTTGGAAGATGCCGCGGCTAGCAACATCTTATATTTCCATTGTTATTTTATGAATAAATAGCCACTAACAACGACAACGTATAGGTCGTGTTCGTGGAGAAACGCGAAGCCTTTGTCAAAAGGTGTGTGCAAAGGGTTGCCTTCTGAACCGCGTTGTGTTGCTCTTAATACACCACCAATGTTCGAAACCGACTGAGAGAGAGGAACTCTCTTCCTCAACTCTTCCAACATAACTTCCGTGATTGCTGCAAGAGCGCGACGACAAGGTTCAGAAGCAAGCTCGATCCTTGGTCTCTCGGTTCGACAGGCATGAGAGGAAACCGCATGTGGAAATAGGACACCATAGAGACTACAAACCACATTATTTTGAATGCAAACGCATTAAAATAAGTCCCCCGGTGGAAAATCTATCGCTAGGGACCGAAATCAAGCTTTTACGGTAAAACCCCATTATGGCTATTTTTGATGACTGTTGCTGGCGCTGCTGTGTGCCAGCGGATCAAGGTTCGGTGAGAGTTGTGCGTTCTGTCTTTCTCTGCGCAACGCACGCGCCTGCGCTCGCGTCAGGCTTTGCGCATGCGCAGACAGGCTCCAGCGTACGCCCGTGCTCTCCGCCGGTACGCGTAGGATGTGTCCATCGAGTTGGGGCTTTAGAACTGCGGGCGACGGTGTGTGCCTCTTGCGAGAGGGGAGGCGTCGTCACGGAGACACCGTGGCGCTGTAGGGAGTTGGACCGCTGACGCCGCGGTCGCCACCTTCTCTGCAGGTCCGGAGCGGCTGCTTTGTCCTCACAGAGGACGAGAGGCCTTTGCGCTAGGTCGCGCGCGCGCCCAGTGACAGCGCATTGGGGCTTTGCTCGCGTTTGAAGCGCGTTGGCCGAAGGGTAACCACCGTTAGCAAGCTGTGAGGTGGTCCGAAAGTGGGTTTGGCCCTCGAGGGGCGCAGCGGGGTTTACCAAGTTTCTCCTAAGCGCACACCCCTGAAGAAAGCCGGGCGACAGGCCGAGGGACGCTTGTACCCATTTTTACCGGTGGGTGTCCAGCGGTCGGCTTCGAACCAACGACCTCCGGCAACTGAGGCGGGCGCTGCGCACGCACCCCTCCGTGCCGAATTTCGAGAAAACTGCGAAGCTTAATTTCGAACACTCTCTGTAGTGTACCTAATATAGTGCACAGTAGTTGACACTTTTGCGCGCACCTTATATCTTTACACTGCCATAAAATGTTATGTTATAGGCTAGAAAGCAAGCACCAGATAGCTGCATGCACAACACGATGCGGAAACAGAACCCAATATACAGGACGTATCAGTGAGCACTTTCCGAAAATTCCCCGAAACGGGATTGTTGAAATAGAAAGAAAATATCTTCAGCGACAAACTTCCAGCCATTGCGAGCATCAGTAACTTTAAAATCGTACTAATTAGCATAATAATTAATCGAAATTTACTATTTAACATCACACATCCTCGCGAACTCATTTATTTTCTTCGACACCTTAGAACGCACGCAGGGATGACCTCAACGTTTTGTGTTTAACATCATTTGCATTTGTTAAGAACGTGTTGGCAGCACTGTCGCGCACGCAGTTCAAGCGGCGTGCCGCTTGCTTGCCAGGCCCCCAGGGGGCAGGGGCAGCTATCTGAACGGACGCCGGTGCAGCTCAGCTAACAGGGCGGGCATCGCGGTCGTGGAGCTCTGGGCGGGCGGCGGGGGAGGCCGACTGTTGGAGCTGGAGCTGGAGACGATGATGTACATGACGACGATGAGGACGATCAGGATGGCGCCGCAGGTGACGACCACGGCCACAGCCACTCGCTGCTGGTCCCGAAGCTGCGCGCGATGTGTGGCAATATTTACTTTAGTCGTCGCCATTGTCACTGACACCTCACTAGACATGTGACGAATGTACACCGACTTGTTAGTCGAATGTGGTGCGGAGAATAAGTGGGCATCGTGCGTGTTAGTCCAAAGAACACTAGGTTCGAATCACACTATAAACAACGACGACGACGACGACGACGAGGACGACGACGACGACGACGACGACGACAACAACAACAACAACAACAACAACAACAACAACAACAACAACAACAACAACAACAACAACAACAACAACAACAACAACAACAACAACAACAACAACAACAACAACAACAACAACAACAAAAAAGGATTAGAAACACACAGGGGTGAGTCCTTCAGGAGTAACGCTATGACCTCAGTCATCAATCCCTAAAAATACCGAATGTCACTATTTTAGAGTAATTGCGAAACGACGTCAGCCACAGTTTGCCCTCGCACGGACTAGCCATTCGTCGTGAGAACTTCATTAGCTCCCATTTTACTTGATTTTGGCTCAGTGTTTCGCAAGAGATAGACTGGCAGCGCCGGCTCTTGTCGGAGGATGAATGACAAAAGCAGATGAACGCGAGACGAAGAGCGCTCCCTGACCTTTAAGGGGCAATAGATGGCGCTGACGGTGCCGTTTCACACGATGTGAGCTCTTAATTACTGCCCTGCGCAGCGCAGCGCCTGATATGCGGGACAAGATCTTGGATTGGGCTCAGAGGGTAGCGGAGGCCTACCCAGCATATGATCTCCCTCCCTCCCACGCTGCCTCCTTCCCTTTTGGGATAAATAAAGTTGTCACTCACTCACTCACTCACTCACTCACTCACTCACTCACTCACTCACTCACTCACTCACTCACTCACTCACTCACTCACCCACTCACTCACTCACTCACTCACTCACTCACTCACTCACTCACTCACTCACTCACTCACTCACTCACTCACTCACTCACTCACTCACTCACTCACTCACTCACTCACTCACTCACTCACTTAACCAGGGCCATAATGCCATAGAGGGGAAAGGAAAATCGGCGCTGTCGATAACATTTATGTCCGTTCATGGTAGTTGGCTGTCTGGAACTGGACGTGCCTGCAGGCACCTGAAGGTACACAACCAAGAAGGCCCACCTGTGGGCGTTCCACTTCCTCGACGATGACGCTGGACGAGCATTGGTCGACGGCGACATGCGCGACACCGGGCGATCGCCGGCCGGACAGGCTGGTGGTGGTGCTGCTGCTCAGCGGCGACTGCAGTCTGTTGGCCATGTGGTCCGACCTCCTGTGGGCGTCCGGCGGAGGGCTCGGCTAGGCTGCTCCGTGCAAGGCTTCTTGCTCTCTTGTTGTTGTTGCCTCACATACGATGGCACATGCCCACGGTGGGGACATGGTTAACGCAAAAAGCGTACAGGCACAAAAAGAATGTGCACAAAAAGAAATGTGCACAAGAAATGTGCACAAAAAGAATGCCTGTACGCTTTTTGCGTACAGGCGCAAAAAGACGGAGACAACACACACACGACAGGCGCCAGTCCTGTCTTGCTTTTTGCGCCTTTACGCTTTTTGCGTAAACCACGCCATGCTACAACCAACTAGCTCAAAGTCTTGCTGCCACGGTGGGGGATTTTGCAGGGTTTGGTGCAGATCCAAACAGGAAAAATCTCATCCAGGTTTACCTCAAGCGGCTCATAAATATGGAGGAATCTGAGAGAAAAAGAAAATCACGAATTTTGAGAGAGCTGGAGGAAATCGGAATGAAAATTAAGGAAAAAAAGCGGTGCGAGTAGAATAACTAAATTTTAAGAAATAATCAGAAAGAAAATAATTTTGAGCGGGAAGAAAAGGCACCGAGAAGTTAACACAAAAATCTTCCGGTTTCAATGATATACTTGTGTAGTAGCTGACACACCGGCGAAATGACATGTCCTTTGACAGTTGCACCGAAGGAGAGGAGGATGGGAAGAGTAAACGGTAGTCCTAATTGAGCGAGAGGATTTTGCAAAAACTTAAGATGAAATGATCCATCGTTTCAACGTCCCCGCATGACGCACATAGATTCGACGGCGTGAACCAAGAACGGCATAAATATAGATTAAAACGAGAAATCCTGCGTATGTTCCATGGGAATTTTAAATGTTTGAAATCAGCTGTATCAAGGATGGGCTCATGGCTCAGGTAATGGCGTATTAGGTAACGTTCATAACGGGACGTGGTCAGAAGGGTGAGGTTCGGAACGACATGGGCAACAGGCCCATTGATGGCTGATTTCGCTAAGAAATCGGCCATCGAATTTAAAGTAATGTCACAGTGCCCTGGGATCCACTGAAAGCACACCTCTAAGACATGACGTGGCACAAAGTACATTAGGGATCAATACAGGAGACTAGATGCCGAAATTTCTAGCGCTGCCATGAATGAGAGACAGTCCGAGAGAATGATAACTTGAGAAATATTGCGGGGAACTTCTTGAAGGGCCAAACCAATAGCGATAAATTCAGCAGCGAAAATTGGTGTATAATCAAGGACCTCTTCTTACCTGCGCCAGCCTTCTCCTTCTTCATCTTCTGCTTCGATGCGACGCCGAGAGCGCACTCTATACAAGGTGTTTCGCCTGAGAATTGACACAATTTTTGAAAATAGGCTTATTGAGTTAGAAGAGCGCTTTTTTCGGCATAGAATTGTCAGTCTGTCTGTCTGTCTGTTGCTTCCAGGAAGAAAGGAAAGTGCACAGGCCTGCTCACTGGCTCAAGACGAGCCATAGTGTAGTATATCGGAATATAGCTATGATGTGCTAACTAGCGGGCTGGTTAACTAATATTGAATAGTTAACTTTTAACTAATACTGTTAGGCTTCTTAGTTATTAAAGGGTGTGTAGCCCACCGTAATTAATATCCATATCAGTTTTTTAGAATTTTGAGAACTTGGGTTACCGTCGGCGCTGTGGCCCAACAGATTCTGGCTAGATCATACCAAAATACATGCGCTTCCGAGAAGCTTGCAGGCAAGGCAACCTCTCCAGTGTACGCAACTCATCGAAATAGCCAAAATTTGTTGGGCCACAGCGTCTAGGGTAACGGCGTTTTCGAAATTCCATAAACTGATATGGATATTACATACGGTGATCTATACGCCTATTGACTATGTGGGAGCATAACAGTAATAGTTAAAAAGTTAACTATTCAATATTAGTCAACCAGCCTGGCAGGTAGCCCGTTTTAGATATATTATGATGTACACCCAAGTGTCGACGATATTCCGAAAAAAAAAAAGACGCTCTTCTAACTCAAAAATCCTATTCTTTAAAATTTTGTAGTCTTAGGTGAAACACCCTGTACAGCACTCGTCCTTCCTTACACCTTCGTCCAATCTTTTTTTATGGTGTCGCTCTCTTCGATGAGCCCTCTCCATTTCACCCGATTACGCGATAGCGTAAGGAGATCGTTCTGCTGAAGAACCGGCGTAGACCGTTGTACTGCGTCAGTCGGAAAAAAATCCCGGAAGTCATTGCGGGAGGGCCCAATTGAACCCAAAATTGGCGTGGAGGTTCCGCTAATGAGAGTATTTCAGAATATACGGGTATAAGTGGTACTTCATCAGATCAAATTAGCCGGCATTGGGGTTCGAACTAAGGCTTCCTGCTTTCTATGCGAGTACGCAACAGATAGGCCACGAATATTTTTTTTTTGGACACGGCATTTATTACAGTGATGCAATGTTCTATATACATGAACTATGTACTAACCATGAAGAAAACAATCACAAATCAGCGCAATGCATAATACGACACAACTAGACAACCAAGCACAAGAAAACACGCACACAGGGCACGTCGCTACTGCATCATAGTACGATGACACCTAAGAAACGATTCACTAGAAAAAGGACAATGAAGAGCACAGCCCAAGGAGGGGTTACCACTCCGGTTCGAACTCGGTCTGGGCATGGAATTCCAGCAAAAGACCACTTAAGTAGGCCACGAAGGGTCGTTGGTTGAAACGTGTTTGAGGGGCAGCTGGTGAATGCATTGTGATGTGTATGACTCGGTAACGTGTGTTTGGGATGTGCGCTGATGTTATAATAATCAAAAAATAAGACCAAATATAAATATGCTAATTAGGCGTCAGAACTTGCGCGGAATGAAAAAGCGGTGTTATGGTGCTTCGGTAGTCATTTTTCCGCTACAAATCGATGCACGGAAACCACCCACGAGCGCTCCCAAAAAGCGGCCGCACTCTAGGCGCACCTAAGCAATTGCGTCTGTAGTAGAAAGCTTCGATTTCAACGCCGTCGATCAGCACGTCGATCAATCATCCTGGAATCTGCAGACGTTGCATGGGTACAGGATAGGAAAAAACAAACAAGAAAGGGGTGTTGATAATAACGGCTTGCGGAAATCTTATCTCGCCAGGCGCTCTTTCACTCCCTCCTTTATCCCTTCCCTTACGACGCGGTTAAGGTGTCCAACGATATATAAGACAGATACTGTGCCATTTCCTTTCCCCAAAAAACAATTATTATTATTATTATTATTATTAGTCACTTCGAGGAAGCGAGCGCTATTCCCACGCTCAGTTTGGTCCAGTGCAACATGTTCCGGACAGAGCCATAGGTGGATGCCACGCAACTGGCCTTTGGGAAGAGGATCAAGAAGCAATGGAAGCAATACGTGGCGTGGGCGCAGCGCAAGATGCTCGGAACTTGGCGCTCCCCAGGGAGCGAACGGAGGAAACGAAGACAGCGGTCAGCCTGTCGGCTGACCATCCGAGCATGCCCGACTCGAACTATTCTCCTCCAGTGTATCCGTTCAGAAGAGCAACGTTGCAGCCATGTCACGTTTTACTACCAAAGTTTGGGTTCAGATTAGCTGGTTGTTCGTAACGAATATTCACAAAAGCGGCGAAAGCACTTGAGACAGCGCCCATCTGTTTTAAGTATTTTCTCGGCGTCTCACCCATTGGCCCTGCTTTCCCGAACTCCATATCGCGGTAGCATTGCCTGTGTCCCAGGCAGCGTCCGCGTCCGAGAAGAAGCTTTAGATAAGAAGGCTGTTCTTATCATAATGACGCACATTCACAACTGAATAGCAGAACATCGGATAATTTCAGGCACTTGGAGCAGTACTTCTTTATTTTCGCTTTCTCTCTGTAAGCGTGCAGGCCTCCACATGCGGTTTGTCTACATGTGCGGTTGTGTAACGGCCAAGTAATTCGAATTAGGTCTGCGGCTCTTCACGGAGCTCATCTTCCATCGTCCTTTACTTTTGACGGGGCCAAAAACTGTTGTGTGGAATTTCTATACTAGGTGCACAGGCGAAATGATATATACATTTGTGATATCAAAATTCCTCCATATGCTAGCACGTATAAACTAACGCATTTAGGGGTG
Organism: Amblyomma americanum; assembly: GCF_052857255.1. Classification (NCBI taxonomy): domain Eukaryota; kingdom Metazoa; phylum Arthropoda; class Arachnida; order Ixodida; family Ixodidae; genus Amblyomma; species Amblyomma americanum. The sequence goes on along the minus strand of NC_135498.1, from coordinate 44,091,815 downwards.
CACAACACAGTATGAAAGATAATCGAGGCCCGGCACGCTGGCCAAGTCAAGAAACTTAGCCCTCGGATGGTCACTTGCTGAGCAGTCTAGGCTAATCCGTCCCGGAAACAGGGCGAGCGGAGACACAACCCATCCGAATAGATCCTCAAGAAGGTCTATTTAATATCCCTACCTCGCAATACGCACCCATATCTCAACATGAGCGCAGGGAGGCGCGAGCCAAGTTCTTAATTCGCACGTTCGACGAAAGGTAAGACCTAATGCACAGATGCAGGCATAGATTCTCAGCTGAGGTTGAAAGGTTTAGGTTTTTTTTTTAACGTCCCAAAGAGATTCAGGCTATGAGGCTCGGCTCCGGATAATTACGACCACTTGGGGCCTCTAGCATTTAGCTTCTATTGAAATGCGAGAGAAGCTGAAGTTGAGGTTGTTTACTATTGAGGGGGGTGGGGGGGCATAAGCCTTGCAAATGCTCTACCGAAAAATTTCTCCACAGTAGCGACACTTAGGTGTTAATTAATATCGGCAATTTTCGGCACAGATCTGCGACCTGGCAGATCTACGTGGGCATGCGCACTATCCCCACGATTGGCTGCTGCTGTCACCACTTGGAGTCCCAGCCGCCGCGGTGGCTGAGTGGTTATGGCGCTCGGCTGCCGGCCCGAAAGACGCGGGTTCGATCCCGGCCGCGGCGGTCGAATTTTGATGGAGGCGAAATGCTCGAGGCCCGTGTACTGTGCGATGTCAGTGCACGTTAAAGAACCCCAGGTGGTCGAAATTTACGGAGCCCTTCACTACGGCGTCTCTAATAGCCTGAGTTGCTTTGGGACGTTAAAACCCTATAAACCAAACCACTTGGAGTCCAGGTTATATAACCTGGACCTCGAGACTATACAGTCTCGAAGAAAAGTTAGAAGTCGGGAACCCTTCTTTCTGTATGAGTGGTGTCCGCGAGGGTAAAAATATTGGAGGCGACACTTTAGCTCCGGCTTAAGGTTATGACGCGATAGCGTAATGGATTAATTGCCCGTGTATGCGGAATCAGTCATTCTCTACTTTATATTCATAGATCTCCCGGAGTCTTCATACCCCCCCCCCCCCCCCCCCCCCTAAGGCGCCCGTGTGCTGTGCGATGTCAGTGCACGTTAAAGATCCCCAGGTGGTCGAAATTATTCCGGAGCCCTCCACTACGGCACCTAATTCTTCCTTTCTTCTTTCACTCCCTCTCTTATCCCTTCCCTTACGGCGCGGTTCAGGTGTCCAACGATATATGAGACAGATACTGCGCCATTTTCTTTCCCCAAAAACCAATTATCAGCTGGTGCGCGTTTTCACGAAGAAAATAAAGTCTGCAAAATATGATAAGTGCCATGTTACAGCGCGCCGCGAAATACAGGGCAGCCAAGCTCGACGAGATTAATTTCCGATAAAACTTTCGCATTGTGGTTTCGCAACGCATACCACAATGACACATTTTCATGTCGTACGAGTCAGTAACCGGAAAAGGGGAGGGGACCGCCCGCCCCTCCTGCCGCGTACGACGACTTCAATTCTTCTGCCGTCTCGGATGTTGTGAAGGTAAAATATGGACTCACAGCCGAAGGCAGTCAGAACTGGAGTAGTTACTAGCCCTTGATTTCCACACAAATTGTATCTAATTGCTGATTTACAAATGAGACGTGGCGGCCAACTAGCTGATGCGAAATCGTTACCAGCGGTAAATAGATGCGATACCAATAGGAAGTCGACGACGACGTTCCTGGGGACGGCGCCGTCGAAACAAAGGCTGAAATCTTCAGGGCCAGCGGCCCGCACGAGAGGGCGCCACGGGTCGCGTGTTTGAGGCTTTTGTGTCGCTTCAATTCTCGATACGCGATTTCCAAAGGGACCGACCAGGAGACCATCGTCTTTACTTCTAAAGTTAGGAGCAAGAATTTTGACTGGTTACTCTTAAGAGTTTCGCCTTTTTGAAGCAGCAGCACTCAATGCTTTGCCGACATATTGTTTCCGAATCAGAGAGCCCCTGCTGATAAATGATTCTCGGAAGCAGGTTATACATGTACCTGGAGCACACCACCAACCTTCATTTTCGCTTTCAGCCCGCTTTATACTTCAGGATTATCTTACTTCGTCGAGCGGGAAAAAGAATAACCCGTTACGCGAGGGTTGTTTTTCTTGCTGCGTTTTCGGGGTGTTTCGATTACTGCAGGATATTGCCGGCAGAGAGGGAGGAAATAAAAGTCCAAATGGCGGGAGAAATAAAAGCTCAAAAAAAAAAAGACACGACACTTTTCGCGGGCTTAGCGTTTCAATTTGGGACAACCACTTGAAAGCCGGCGCTCAGTTGAGTGCGTGTGCCCTCGTGGAAGATGGAGGGCCTTCTCGAGCGGAATTCTCGTCTTGTTATTTTTTTATATAGAGAATGACTTTTCAGCGAAATCTTGCTGAAAGACTTCGTGACACGCAGTTCTGCGCACTACTACCGAGGGTGAAATGTTGGATTCTTATTACGAATAACCGGAACTTTTAAAAATTCCTGTTTCCCGATGAGTGTACGAGAATGGAATGCTCTCAATACTAATACTGTAGCGGCCTCAACTGCGGCATCGTTTACGGCGCTGCTTTAAAGCTCTTAATAATTTTAAGTCATCTGAACATTTATTTCCAGTGATAATTTCATGAAATTCTCAGACGAGGTGTTATCTCACACTGCAAATTGTTGTTGTTTTTTGGAATTTATTTCTTTTGCGTGCTGTGTAATGTTTTCTGCGTTGATTTTATTTTTATTCTGAAAAAGAATGTCGACCTGTACCCCACTCCGGCTTAAGGCTTTGAAATAAAGCTAGCAGTCGCTGGAAAATAAATGATAAACATGAAGGAGGGGTTGTATATGAATAAGTGGATATGTGAGAGATAGGTGGTAGGGCAGATAAGGTATCAAGGAAAGGAGCCATAAAATGAAAAATTCATTTATAAGAGAATACATATGGCATACAAAATGGATATGTGAGGGAGAGGAGATACGACACAAATAAAAAAGAGAGATGCCAGAGATAGAGAGAGGAGATATGAGAAAGAGAGAGACAGTGATTATGGCGAACGAGCACTATAGGAAAACACAGCTGCTTACGGGTACCTTTCCATTGAAACGGCCGTACTTTTCTTTCCACTGATTTTTCGAGTACTGACATACAAAACATATCGAAGCGCAGGTCATTTTATAACATTGCCATCACACGGCAGCATTGCTTCACGTTTATCGAAACATGCACCCCTGTTTGCAAGAACTCGCTTCCCATAGGCGCAGCACGGAGCCTCACAAGGGATGTCGCTTCCCTGAACTCAATGATTGCTCGCCCTTCCCATCTTTTTACCTCCCCTTTGTTTCCTCTGTCTTCCGCCAGGGTCCATTCACCCCTTCGTTATATACTGCGCCGGGGACAGTTAACGATTGTTTGTCTTTGCTTCCTGTTTCCGGTAACTTCGACCCGCACTTCGCACTCCAGACGGCCATTCCTTCACAAGGCGCTTTTTTCTTTTTTGTTTACAGTTCCTGCTTTCTTTCTTTGTTTCTCGTTCTTGTTTGTCGGTTTCCCTTCAGGAGTCAACCAAGCAAAGTCTGGCCCGGCCAAACAGCAGTCGAGCGATGAAGACCTCCCCAACCGGCTGTGGGCTGTGCAATGGAATCTCCTCCCAGTTGCCGTGTGGTGACACATGGACTCCCTGCCAGAAAGAGATTGCGGCACTGGTGCAGTGTTGGATGAAGGATCGATGTTCCAAATCTTGCTATGATGCCGGCATTTGGGACTAGCTTTGGCCTCTGCCAGTTCACTCAACCAGTGCAGCGCTGTCATTGAGAACAGCCTCGAGCTCTTAAAGAAGACGAGGAGGAAAAAAAAAGATTGCAACTGAAAAAAGAAGATCGAACTTGTCGTGTAAAGCCAAGGCCGTGGCAAGATGAGCTCTGCTGAAGCAATGAGAAGCATGGTTGACCGGCAAGTTCTATCTTCATTCCAGTTTGAATTTCCAAAGTGGAGTTCAATTGAAGAAAATGTGTATTTTATTCAAGTTAATGATTCATTTAATAAAAAGCGGAATTTGCAGTACAGGTGACTCAAGTGACAATTTTTATCCACCTGCTCTGAATCTCACATAGCTCGCTGCAAGTTAAGGATAGCGCAGCGAGCTATTGAAAGAAAATGACAGGTGTAACGTTGAGAGACACGAATAGGACAGAGTAGGTGAGGGAACAAACGCGGATTAATGGCACCCTAGTCGAAATCAGGAGGAAGAAATGGGCTTGGGGAGGGCATGTAATGCGAAGGCGAGATAACCGCTGGTCCTTGAGGGCAACGTAGTGGATTCCATGAGGAGGCATGCATAGCAGGGGGCAGCAGAAAGTTATGCGGGAGGGGGGGGGGGGAGGATGAGATTAAAAAGTTTGCGAAGATACGGTGGCCGCAGCTGCCACAGACGGAATTAATTGGAGAGGCCGGGACGAGGCCTTTGTCCTGCAGTGGATGTAGTCAGGCTTATGATGATGATGAGCATTAACTGGTTATGAAGAAAGAAAAACATTACACCAATTAAAAGTGCCTTGAGGGTGCAAGTTTTCATGAGAACTGGTAACGTTCTGATCAGACTGATTGTGTACAGTTCATTAGAATGAAAAGCACTTGCGACGAGAATGAACCACTTAGGGCACTGCATTTCGTGGAGGTTCATGAAGAATGATCCCGGCTTCTTTTTCTGTAGGTACGAATAATTCACGCGTTAACTGCTGTTAATGAATCAAATTATAGGACGTAAAATATCGCAACCCTGTCGTCACACTCGACATTATTTTTTTTTAACTGAGCAGTAGCCTCAACCTGCCGTTGCAGCCACAAAATGCGCGTATGGGCGCGAAGCCTGTCACGAAAATCAAATACCATACAATATCGATTGAGTGATATCTCTATGAAGCATCGCTTTTGGAAATATCACAAACATTGGTGGGAAGATTAGAAGGCGAACATTGTTACTTTGTGAATGCAAGTCCCACTCCTAAAAAAGTACCAGGAGAACATTGCATTGTGGAAGGCAACGCGCAAACAACGTGGCGTGCAAGGAGCTGCTTTGATACGGAACGTGTAATACAACAAATCCCAGTTAATGCTTTCAAAGCGCCTCTTGCGCCACCTTGACGCACGAATTAATGCAGGAGCGTTATGGACCCGCGAAGAAACAAGCTCTTGTCGCGAAAACTCAAATATCACGTGATGTTTGCATTCTGCGCCAAACACGGGGGCAGCGGGGCGGAAGGGGGGGGGGGGTAGTATTCCCTGGAACGTAAAGGGTTTCACGCTATGTAAGCTTTTTGAACCGAGAGTGGCTGCTCGAAGCCATTCGCAGCCACTTCATGCCTCCCGCACAGGCTCCACTAGGTCCCTGGTTTTCGCGTGGGATGCAAGAGCAGCGCAGGCACGCGTTCTACGGGAGAATTAGCTATGCGGGGAAAAATGCTTGCGTGTCTTCTGTTTGTATCGCGTTCCTCGAAAAGGCCGCTTTCAAAGGCGAAGTCGTAATGCGATGGCTAAAACATGCTGACGTCGAGAGCATAAGCTGTGGGATGCGCTGTCATCACAGCGAGTTCTCGGTAAAACTCACTTGGAGCCGTTGCTACAAAACCTGTGCGGAAAGTGGACCGCTTTTTAATAAAAATTCTCGACTGCAGCGTATAATGCGAATGCGTTCATTTTCTGGTCGATTGATCTGTCGGCACAGGAGAGCTGCATTTCATCGACAGCTTGCATATTCAAGTGATCGACCTGTCAATAAATAAATAAGTAAATAAATAAATAAATAAATAAATAAATAAATAAATAAATAAATAATAAATAAATAAATAAATTTCTTACGCTCTAGAACATCTTATCCAATGCTCGTTCTCACGTTCGCATTCGCACTATCCATGCCCAGCAATTCTGGATACAGGCATTTTTGAGCGGGAAACCGTTTGTGGCTGCAATTTTTTCATATAATGTCTGATTTCACTATAACAATCTATACATCCGCAGATCACCGGCGGCAGTTTTCTATTTTTTTTTCTATTCACGTTTTTGCTATCGTCAAAAGCGTTCCCCGTTGGTTTTCTATGGCAGTCTTAACTGTTCGATGCGATCGCTGGAAACACTTTAAAAAGAAATATTTTGCTACATATCAGAATATTGGACAATTAACTTCAATATATTCATAAGAGTGTTCTTACAAATTTTCCAATTTTCAAAACATTTGCCCGAGAAAGCTGGACTTGAGAGTAATGAATGCTTTCAGGCACTCGGCGTGAAGAAGTCAAGCAAAATGAGCGGACGCCTTGAGAAATTTCCGAGTCAGCGGAAAGATGTGGGTCAAGCCGGAAGCTCTCAGCTAGTCCATATTTATTAGCACCCCCCGCTCGAGACACTCTCACCAGTGATGGAAAGTGCAGGTGGGATGGCGGAGCACCGACTCTAGGAAGGAAGAGTGCTCACCGTGCGTTCAAAGAAATCTCCAAGAAAACGAGCGACAACAAACTGGCGATGAACACGACGCAGGGGGTGCACGGAAAGATAAATCCTCGTAATAAGAGCAGAGCCGCCGCCGGTAAAAACAAGGGAGCGCATCACTCAGTGTGTGGAGAAAGACCGTAGGGTCAGCCTGGGCTTCTTTACTCTGGAGAAGGAATGTCGTTCTCCACCGTAAACGATCGAAGCTCGACACGTAAAGCTAAGGCAAGGTACAAGCTCAGGGAAAAATAAGACCCAGAAAAAAGCGAGGCGAGATTAAGGGCCCTCAGTGAAGCACTCATTTGTTCTTGTTTCAGCATCTTGAACCTGGAGTACAGGAATCACAAGGAGGATTCAAGTGGAGGATGGTTTGGTTTATGGGGGTTTAACGTCCCAAAGCAACTCAGGCTATGAGGGACGCCGTAGTGAAGGGCTTCGGGAATTTCGACCACCTGGGGTTCTTTAACGTGCACTGACATCGCACAGTACACGGGCCTAGAATTTCGCCTCCATCGAACGCGGCCGGGATCGAACCGGCGTCTTTCGGGTTAGCAGCCGAGCGCCATAACCACTGAGCCACCGCGGCGACTCCCAAGTGGGTGAATAATGCCATGCATGCATAGAGCAGAAAAAAGGAGATTATCATGAATAGATAACAAAGCAAAAGTTTGAAAGGCACAGTGCTCAGCGGTTTGGTAGTCAAGGCTCTTAAATGGGCTAGTTGGTTGCTATAATTCGACACAGCGGCTAGCGCACAAAGTAGACGTACACAAACGGAATTCAGGCTGGACAAACGGTTTGGTAGTCACCTAGAACACACTTGGAAACCCTTTGTTTGATGCTTGGCGTACGGGACTTGTCCATTGATTCTCGTATACAGGGTGCATAGGCTCTCCCGTAAAGCGTGTGCAAGGCGCTTAAGCAGCTAAAGGGGTCGCATTTCGCGCCTGCATCCAATTGCCGGGCAGTAGCTTCGGACGCGTGGGGCTCGGTTTTCTGACAGCTCGGGCGTCGATATGATGAAGCCGAAGTACAGCGGCCCAACGGCGTCAGGCACCGTGTGACTCGGTGACTGTTGGCTTCTGTCATCGCTGACAAGGAGACATCTGACACGCACGCCTCCTCCTGCGGCATTTGTGTTGATTTTCTTTTTTGTTTTGTTTATATATTTACCTCTTTCTTATCTAGAGTCGCTCTCCTTTCACTTTCGCTTCCCCTCCATTCAAGCGTGCCACAGCTGATCAGATGATGCACCTGAGCCTTTCCTGCTAGGCCTATCGACGGCTCGGCTCTCTGCAGCTTCAACGTACATGCTGCAGAGAGAAATTGCCCGCCTCACATGCTTTACTTTTCTTCTGTTTATATTTATTCTACGCTGCAAATGCGATAAGTTCTTTGATATCTGCCTGGATATGCCTAGACTCTTGCTTTCTGTTTCTGCGAACGAATATCTCGCCTCCTTTTTATCATGCTCTCACAAGACAAGCACAAAGTGAACAAGAAAGGGGAAACCCTCGGGGTGCTTGCCAACGTTCAGACAAGAGGAGTTGTTTTCATAAGCTCGCGTAAAACGTATTTCTTTCTTTCTTTCTTCTTTTCATCGTTTTCACGGCGCACCTAAACACGTGGCATCTAGCTTCTGTTACACGCGCACACGTTCGCTATGGAGCCGCTTGTTATTTCGGCATTGCCTGGCTTCTTCTTCTCTTCCTTGCCCCCAGGGAGGGAGCTTTGTGCCCTCAACGAAGATTGTTGTTCGTGCTCGGTTTGCTTTCGGGACAACTCGACTCGTCTGCCTTCATTTGCCTTACAACGATGCACTCCAGCGATTCCGCTTTTCTTGCAGTACACTCACTGCATTCGTCCTTGTTCACGTCCTGCTCTTGCTCTTTGCCGCTTTTAGCCCGTCCTTACAAGCCTTGCTGCGTGAGGTTTGGATGTCGCGTGGCGTCCCGAGGGAATCCTTTCGCGCTAGTGCCCCAGCCGTCTGCGTTGCCGACATTCAAAGTTGCACTTGTAGTACGACTACCAAATTTTGGGACGGCCGCTGGAAGTCGCGACGATATATTCGACTCCGATTGTCGCTATACCGTTCCTGATTTATTCCAGGCTACGCCGGGGAATTTCGAGATGTTAGAGAGAAAGAACAGAGAGTAAGGCATGGAGGTTAACAAGATGACTATTCCGTTTGGCTGGCGGGCACGGGAGGACGTGATAAAAGCGAATACGTAGAAATGCGACAGCCGTCGTCGGGATTCGATCACGACCTGGGGCTTTGCAGCCCCGAATGGCATAGCCACTGAGCCACCACGGCGAGTAGAGGGAGGAAGGTTTAAGAGAGGGATGGCAGAAAGATAGATAAAGAGGAGGAGGGAAAGACAGGGATGTTAACCAGAAATGGGTTCCGGATGGCAGAAAGCGCGTTACATAGTATAGGTCGCTAAAGCGCGACTTCTGTGGCAAACGAAGCGGGGCAGATCTTCGGAGCTGAGGACCGCCGTGCATCGCCGTCCAAGCACCCCGTTTTCCGTCAGCGGGTGATTGTGAGGGTGATCCCCAGCAATGCACAGCACACGTTCTTCCGCACTAAACGGTCCCAACAAGCCTGGCTTGCTAGAAACGCTGTGCATTCCTCGGCGGGAATAAGCTAGCCAAACATACTGACACTTTGTAGCTGTCTTCTTAACAGGACGCGCCGTATGTGGAATTACAAAAAAATAAAAAGGACTTTGTTTGTGTAAAACCTTCTTGCATAAGAATGAGTGTTCCTGAGGCCAACGGAGACTGGAACGAAACCGTGGTTTGTGCCGATGGCCCAAGGCTGTGTAGGATGCATTTATTCAGCAACTGTTGAATAAGTTTATCCTGGGTAACCTTGAACCTCTGTTTTCTATTACCAGCTGGTCCTCCTAATTGGCGCGCCTCTTACGCATTCCATTGGGCTCCGTTCGTGATCGGTTTCTGATGTGTCCGCATTAATTGGAAGTTTATCTGCACTCCACACAAACTCACAGGCATCTCGCAGCATGGCTCAAGTAGTGAAGCAAATGGTTTAGTACCCACTCGGGGAGACTTGTATACAAATACAGTACCACGCTAAGCCGCAGACTTGGGAATATATTTGAGCGTGCTTGTATGTCCTCGGTTTAGTGCCATCAAAGAAACCATGAGGCATCTTTTCCAAGCCTTCGACTCGCGAGAAAGCCGAGCGCCTGGCTGGAGGATATATTTAACAGTTTTCTCTTGTGCTGGGGTTCGAACCGCGAACCTGCGGCTTATGACACATTTTACGCCACTAGTTCATCGCTGCGTCTACTGCAGGCAATAAATGTGCACTAATTGCATGCACTACTACTACTACTACTACTACTACTACTACTACTACTACTACTACTACTACTACTACTAGTACTACTACTAACTACTACTACTACTACCACCACCACTGCTACTACTGCTACTACTACTACTACCACTACTACTACTATTACTACTACTACTAAAAACTACTACTACTACTACTACTACTACTACTACTACTACTACTACTACTACTACTACTACTACTACTACTACTACTACCACTGCTACTACTGCTACTACTACTACTACTAGTACTACTACTACCACTACTACTACTACCACTACTACTACTATTACTACTACTACTAAAAACTACTACTACTACTACTACTACTACTAATACTAATACTACTACTGCTACTGAGTTCGAAGTTTCTTTGCTAACCGGTTGCTGTATTAGGTGGATTCTCGGGCAGCCTTTTAGTCAAGAAAGAGGAATGGCTTTACTTTTTTTTTTGCTTTCCTCATTCCTGCCAAGAGTATTCCATATACATCATCGTTGGGGCACAATGCAAACTGTCTTTCTTTCTTTCTTTCTTTCTTTCTTTCTTTCTTTCTTTCTTTCTTTCTTTCTTTCTTTCTTTCTTTCTTTCTTTCTTTCTTTCTTTCTTTCTTTCTTTCTTTCTTTCTTTCTTTCTTTCTTTCTTTCTTTCTTTCTTTCTTTCTTTCTTTCTTTCTTTCTTTCTTTCTTTCTTTCTTTCTTTCTTTCTTTCTTTCTTTCTTTCTTTCTTATCTTTACTTTTTTTATTGCTTTCCTTTCTTTCTCATCTTTACTTTTTTATTGCTTTCCTTTCTTCTTCTTTCTTTGCTTTTCTTTATTCTTCTTCCTTCTTTAATCTCTCGTTGCTTGTTGCCAGCAAGGCCTCCCAATTCAAGCTCGAGTCAAGCCTTGAGGCGGCCGACGTTGCACAAGAGCTATTTACTGGCGCCGCATCAGGGAGTGAAATCTCACTTGCAGGCGCACTGGGTTGCTGAAGCAGGCTGAGTGGAATAGGTCACGGTTCCCGTCCGCATTCTCATGTGCTTGCCTCTGCATTCATACATTCGTACGAATCTCATATCCTTGCCTCTCGTATTGTTTTATATTTGTCGGTCTTTCCTTTTATTCAACGCAGCCTCTACGACGTCTCCTTGTTCGCCTGCACGAGAGCCCTATGGCTTTATCTGGATTTTGTCTAAACTTTCCAGTCATAAGTAAAACATAGAGAAAGGGGTAAGATGAGGCGGAACTCTAGACTCTTCTAAAGACTCGATAAAGGATACAAAAGAACAACAACCCTGGTTTATGTTTTTTTTTCTCGTCTGCGCAAGCAATACTGTCGAGTTATAAGGGAATAGTGCTGAATTCTCATCATTGAAAGAGTGCGTAGAAACAAGAGGGACATAAAATGGTGGCGGGGTCAGTGCCCTGCCGTAGTTGTTAAAGGAACGGAAATTCGATTGGGCAGCGTGAAAACCCCATAAAATGCCGAAGCGGGAACGCCAAATGTGTGTGTGTTTTCTTTCATGGTTACGGAGAAAAAATAAGAAAGCGGAGATGAATGTCTGCTCAGCGTCTTGCTGAAAAGTGTTCGCAGCCGCCGTGGCGCTCCTCTTTCCACACGCCTCAGGATATTGCGTTTCACGACTTCGAGTAGGACGATGGATAACTGGATTGATCGATACACAGATAAATAGATGCACAGATATGTAGAATCGAAGTCATGTCCTCCGCAGAATCGAGCCCATGTCCTTGTTCTTTGAAGCAGAACGTCATAAGCTGTGAGCTACCATAGCAGTGAATACATTCGTACGCTGGTATTATTTTATAAGTATACTGTACAAAGTATACTTGTGTAGAGTAAACTATAAAAAAATAAAAAAATAGGTAAGCTCTAGATGCTCAGCTTGGTGTGTCTATCTGAGTTTCTTTGGTTGGCTGGGTGGTCCCTTTATGAAAGCTTCTGTCGAGCTGGCGAACAAAGAAAACTGTAAAATCATATGCCATGAAAAGGAAGAAAACAAGGCAAGAGTGAAAGGATTAGAGTAGAAGCCAGAAGAAGTCCAAAGATCTTCGAAGTTTCCAGCGCCCTCTTACATCATTCCCGCCCACACTTCTTAAACAGCGGCTCTGCTTTCGAAAGATGATGTGTTACGCCAAGCTGCAGCTCAAAATGGCGTCGAACTAGTGAAAAAAAAAATGACCCAGGATCTTTCATGAATCATCGGCTCTTGCATTCGGAAAAGTTTCGCACAAAGTCTAGGCACGGTGTTATACTATCCAAATCCACTGTATAAACTTTGAAGCGTAACATGGAAATATTTGAAGCTCTTTTTGAATCCAAGCATAAAAATATCAGCTTAAGGTCTCAGCAAAGTGAAGACGAAATGCGTCTATATCAGCGTTGACAGACTCTTCTTGATGTTGTACAGCACACTCGAAGAACTCACGCATGACTCGAATATTTTCTTCGCAAGTACAACTACTGCAGACGTTTATAAACTACGTCGGGGATGTCTAGAAAGCATGTGTGCATTGTGACCGCTTACAAAGAATTACCAGAATTGGAATGTTTTGAAGACAACCGAACATTGCACTTTTAACATTGCAAAGCGTGAGCTCTAACAACTAATCACGTAAACATTGTGAGAGTGCTGTAGTATTGAGGCATCGCATTTGTGCTACACTTATGTTAAAATCTTAGACTCCGCCATATGTTATTTATGAGTTGTTTTTTTTTCTCTCAAGAGAGAGAAGGGTATAACTCTTTCGGGCTTAACCAAAGTTTCCTTGCGAGTGCAGAGAATCGTAGGGAGTGGAGTTAGCCAGTCGGCCCACAAGACAGATCTTAAGAGAACATCTCTTTAAAGATCATACTAATAAGCACGTGCAATGTTATGCGCGGATTACACACCTGGCCCCCGCGGATTACGTAGCGGGTACGGACAACTTAGTAAAAAAATCTTTTTCAGCCAAATTTCAACCCTGCGGACTATATACCGAGTGGACACAATCCCGGGAGTTATGGTAATTTACCACCAAGAAAGTCAATGGAAAAGCAACCGGAGAAGACAGAAGTCCTGTGAACACAAATATGTATCACAACACAGGAGCGTAAAGTAGAGCACATAGCGGCATATTCGGCTGTTACAGAGTAAGAAATGAAAGTTCATCGAAGTTTTCACATCAAATTAAAATTACGGGGTTATGGGCTGCGCAGCATAGTGTCAGAGCACGGTTAATTCCGGAATAAAAAGAGGTTGTAACAGCAAAAGCAGACAGAAAGAAAAAGAACGAAAGAGATAAAGAAAGGAGGAAAGAGCTGAAGAAAGAAAGATTGAAAGAGGGAAGAAAGAAACGAAGGAAGAAGGAAAGAAAGAAGGAAAGGAAGAAATACAGAAAAGAAATTAAATAAAGATATTAAGAAAGGAAGAAAGAAAGAATTAAAGAAAGGAAGAAAGAAAGAATTAAAGAAAGGAAGAAAGACAAGAAAGAAAGAAAGAAAGAACCAAAGAAAGAAGGAAAGGGAAGAAAGAAGAAAAGAGAAATGGAAAGAAAGAAAAAGCAAGAAGCAAAGAAAGAAAGGAATAAGTAAAGATAGGAAGAAAAGAAGAGAGAATCTGAGAATGAAATAACGAAAGAAAGGAAGACAGAAAGAAAGAAAGCTAGAAAAAAGGAAAGCAAAAAAAAAGAGAAACAAGCCACTGAACAAGAGCTTGAAGGAAAACGAGTAGCCCTGTGTACACATCGGCGGTCATGGGGAAAAATACTCTTTGACTGGAAGAAAAAGTTTGGGTGAAAATATGATGGCCAAGGGAGAATGTGAGAATCTCAAGAGCAAGACGCTCTCAGCATTGAAACGAACACGAGCAACCCAAAGAACTGGGAGTTAAATGACACTTGACTGCCAAGTGTGCTAGAAGGACGCCAGCCAGAACAACGAAGAGAAAATGAAAACGGAGTTCTGCTAACACCGCAGAGGATCAGAACGGGCGACTGGATGGAACCTAATACGGGCAATGTGGAAAGAGGATAAGGTACATTTACGGCAATCTTCACCAAAGAGGTCTTCAGAGAGTGTTTAATGAGGACGAAAAAGGCCCTGAAAGAAAGTTGACGTTTCACAGCGCCCTGTGTCTGCAGGACAATGCGGGCAGGTTGCGCCACTGTGACTTCTTCTTGCTGCTTCTGAATTCCGCGGTGCAGTGGCCCCTGGTAACTCTTACGCTTTCCATTGAAAACGGTTGCGCACGGACAGAGTTTCGGGTGCAGCAAGGCTGAATGAAAAGTTTGCACGCTGGATATATTTGCCGAGGGCACTGTGCGGCGATGTGGCAACGCATCAGACAATCGAAGGGGCCAGTTTACTTAGCGAAATACGGGACCCCGATATATTTTACGCAACTGTTTATGCGCTGATATTTAATGAATTCTTCAGAGGTCTTCAGTGCTCTGGGATAACTCCAAACGCTGCTCAGCCGCTGCGGTGGCTCGGTGGTTATGGTGCTCGGCTGCTGACCCGAAAGACGCGGGTTCGGTTCCGGTTCTGTTGGTTGCATTTTGACGGAGGCGAAATGCTAGAGGCCCGTGTACTGTGCGATGTCAGTGCGTGCTAGATAATCCCAGGTCGTCGAAATTTTCCGGAGCCTTCCACTATACGGCGTCGCTCATAGCCCGGGTCGCTTTAGGACGTTAAATCCCCATAGACCTAAACCATTCAAGCGCGGCTGTCAGAAACGCATTAGAAAATATATATAAGAGCAAGGGTTAGCACCCCGCATTATAGAATGATGAAAAGACAACGTCCAGAGGCATTGTGTTGACAATGACTGAGGTAAATATTCCACCATATATCTAAGTGTGCAGTATGTTGTAGCGTGTTTGTTTGGTTTGGTTTTATGGGGTTTTAACGTCCCAAAGCGACTCAGGCTATGAGGGACGCCGTAGTGAAGGGCCCCGGATAATTTCGACCACCTGTGGTTCTTTAAAGTGGACTGACATCGCACAGTGCACGGGCCTCTGGCATTTTGCCTTCATTAAAATTCGATCGCCGCGGCCTGGATCGAACCCGCGTCTTTCGGGTCAACAGTCGAGCCCCATAACCACTTTGCCAGCGCGACGGCTTGCATAGCTTATTTGTATATATATAACAGGCTTGCTAGTAACAAACAAGTAAACAACTTTTAACCAACTGACTTACTTTTAACAAGTAAGCAGTGCATATTAATGCTGTTTGTTTTGATGAACGACAACCGCTCGGCGTTACCCGAAAACAGAGCAGCGCGCGCCGAACTCTATCAGGTTCCTCGTTAACACTGCGCGTCTGATTTCAGAGAAGGTTGAGCACGTGGTGCTTACACACGAAGAAAATGAAGAAAAAAGGCGCTTGTTTTGCTCGTGTTTACTCCACAACGTTTACGGGCATTGGGAAACAATGCTCTATACAGCAGTGTCCCCCGATCTATATAGCGCCTTGCATCGCGACACGTGCCACGCGCTATATATGTCTCCAAGGGGAGGAGAAAGCTTGGGGGAGAGGGAGACGCACAGCCTTACACCACGTGTTCGTTAATCGGAGATAAATTGCGCCAGCCACGCAGCCTCCGGAAGTTGTAACGACGCAGCCAACTGCAGGCGAAGTTTTCGCGCCAAGGTTGCGTGCGAGCAAATAGCTCACACTTCGTGATTGGACTAAGGGATGCCCACTGGCTTTGGTATAGGACTGAGTAACGAATAACCTTTGGCTGAGCTAAACAGGTAGTTAGCGAGAGCACTCGGTTCCGAGAAGGAAGGAAGCGGGACGGTCTTCAGTTGGATGAATGGTTCGTTTTGAGTTCAGCTGGAGAGTAAGGAACGAAGGTGGAAGGAAAGTAGGACGTAGAGTGTCGGAAGTGTCCGTTACGCGTAGTATGAAAGCTGATTTACCTCATGCTGGATCGCTTGCCCGCCACCATGCTCCCATTTGTTTCCATAAAGCTCGCTTCGCTAAGGTGGGGCTCGAATGCGGAAATGGAACGTGGCTCGTAACTCAACAGCCTACTCAAGAAGGATAGGCTTAGCCCCGTTACAAGGAAAACCGCCGCAGAGTAATGTACACCTCCGCAGTCAATAACAAGACCTAAGAGCTCGAGTCACAACGATTGCACTCATGTAATGCGACTGTGTTACGAAGATTGCGCAATCAGAATCTTTGTGTGCCTTCGAGATCAACTACTGTGTCTTTCCAGGATTTCTCAAAGGCCTCAAATACAGAGCCAAAGAGTGCAGCTGCACACACAACATCTGTTATGAAGGGACCCTTCTTAATAAATTTTATTCTATGCTTTCCAACAACTATGTTTTCCGGATGGCGATGGCCGACAGTCCTGCCTGTGAAAGCTGTGGTTGTGAGGAGACCATCGCGCATCTTCTCCGTGAGTGCCCTGCATTTGCGAGTGCAAGACATACACTGTGTTGTGCCCTGGACCGCCTCGATCCTCGCCCATTAACAGAGCAAAAGATCCTCGGTCCGTGGCCACAGCAGTCGACTGCCCTCAAGGCATACAAGGCACTCTTTGCCTACTTGAGAGCGACTGGATTGAGTGACAAATTGTGACAGCGTTGTGCGTGTGTGTGTGTGTTATGCCTTTTTCCCCTTCTCTCTTCCTCCGTTTAGTCCCCCAATCCCTCTTCCCTAGTGCAGGGTAGCCAACCGGAACCCCTTTCTGTTTAACATCCCTGCCTTTCCCTTCTCCTCTTTATCTATCTATCTATCCATTTTATTCTTCCTGCGCGGATAGTTGTGCAACGTGAGGCGGGCGTTTTTATGAAATAATTTTTTTCCGCCCATGCGCTTGCAAACTGGCCTTCTCACTGGCGTTCCCGAATGTGGGCTGGCGAGTAGCAAAATTTATTTTTGATGAAGTAACAGAAAATCACAAGGTCTGCCTGACGGCGCCGAAAGGAAGACCTAAAATAATCGACGGGAGCATGTTTCAAGGCGCCTCTAACGCTGTCCTCGGTGTCGGAATTATAAAAAAAAATCGACTAATTCCCATCGTCGGGATTCCTTTAACGTGCACTGACATCGCACAATACACGGGCTCTTTTCGCAATTAGACTCAATCGAAATGCGGCCGCCGCTACCGGTATTTGATCTCGCGACCTGTTGCTCAGCAGCTCATCGCTATAACCACCATGTCGCCATGGCGGGTCACTTCAATACCGTATGGATATTTGATATATATTTGTCATACCAATCATGCAAGTACAAGTTGTTTTCAACTTTCAGAGTGGAGGTAAAGACCCGGAGTGCAAACAGAAACAAACTAAATTAGCCTTGCTCTGCCTTTAGTTTTCGTTTAGGAAAAAGTCCCTGGGCGTTCGTCTGAGCCGCTGCACCGAAATTGCTGCAACCAGTGTTCCAACAACTTTAGGATATTCATTCAATAAATCTTGTACCAGAATGATTAGTTTTTGATCGCCATATGTTGTGGGGAATCGCGGCCTTGTTATTAAATTTTGTCGTAGATAATACGGACCCGGTATCGCGTGATACTTTTCTTTGAGTTTTTTTTTTGTTCGGTACTGGCTGCGAAATTTCCAGGGTTGATTTGTATTTCTATGACATATTTTAAAATAGGGTATTTGAAATTCCGAAAGCTCTAAATTTCCAATTGTTCGCATCGATGCTTTTGGAAAAAAAAATGCGACATGCTAAGCTAGTCTTAGTAGCTGTGGACCATACCAAAGAACAGTAACAAAATCTTGAATGAAAGACAGCGTAGAAGACTTGCCTTTTCACCTCATTGGAGCATAATGTCTCATTTTATTTAAGATTCAAGACAGCTCAGCCAAGGTAAACTGGTAGAATGTCAGTGTAAGGCGTCCATGGAAGGTTTTCTTGAAATGCTAACAACAAAAGTCTAACTGATGAAGATCGTTCGATAGTAATGTTCTGAAATTTTAAATATAAGTTAGCAGGTGGGTGGGTTAGTCTCGGCCTGAAAAGTAAGTATTTAGTTTTACTGGTGTTTATTTAAAGTCTATTTGAATACAGCCACGATTCCAGTCCTGTTTGCCATTCGTTAAACCCGTGTACTATGTTAACGTCTGAGAAAGATGCATTCGTGTGGTCTGCATAACAAAAAAATAACTGCGTTATTTTTTATGCTCAGAAATGTTTATGTTTACAATATCGTCCCTGCACTTACTGCAGATTCTAAGAACTGTCCAGAGTAGGCAGCGGCTTTCAAGGCAGACAGACTGTACAAGAACGCATGGAGCGCGCGAGAAACGTCTTGACGACAGCGGTGCAGTTGCGGGCTCATGACGCCTTCGTTCATGAAAAAAAAAAATTACCGCCATTGCGCTGAGTAGTGCTATTCCATGAATCCACTGCAAAACTTCTCGCGAATCCCAGCCCGTGCACCCGCGAAGATCACGGCGTCGCCACCATCATAAATCCTGGCTCGGGTGCCGCAAACACCGCGTCCCGACAGGGTGAAGTTTTTGCGACGCGTCTTGTGCACTGCTTTCGCTTGCCGAATCAAGCGTGGAATAAGAGACTCCGTTTCCATCTCGCGAGATCTCCTCCTTGCGTGCGGTGGGCGGTTGCCGTGCTGAGGGATGATGGACGAGAAGGGTGAAGGAAAGAGGGGGGGAGGGGGTGTGCACGAAACGCGAAGTTCAAATACACGTGCAGGTCATTAGAGAGACGGGTAAAGCAACTTCCGACAGTCAGCATCTTTAGACGAAAATTGGAGGGATATATTTCATCCGCCGCGGTGGCTCAGTGGTTAGGGCGCTCGACTACTGATCCAGAGTTCCCGGGTTCGAACCCGACCGCGGCGGCTGCGCTTCGATGGAGGCGAAACCCTAAGGCGCCTGTGTGCTGTGCGATGTCAGTGCACGTTAAAGATCCCCAAGCGGTCGAAATTATTCCGGAGCCCTCCACTACGGCACCTCTTTCTTCTTTTACTTCCTCCTTTATCCCTTCCCTTACGGCGCGGTTCAGGTGTCCAACGATATAAGAGACAGATACTGCACCATTTCCTTTCCCCCAAAACCAATTATTAATAATTATTATTAGGGAAATATTTAACACGTGAATAAAAGGTGAATGGAGGAGAGATGGGCATCGGTGTTAGGAGGAGGTGACAGATAATTGATTAACCAAGCTATTAAGACAAAGCTGAGTTGAACAAAAAATGTGGAAGTGGGGTAAAATGACGAGAAAACAGGGATGTGTAATAAGGGGAGACTAGAGGACACGGGCAGGCGGAAAGCATGCCGTTGTCCAGTGAGTTCCTAGGATATTACAGGAAACCGATGTGCGCAGAATGGTGCATTTGGGCAAAAACTAAATGCATTTCAATTTTGGTCTAACGCATTGAGTGTACACATTGAATTTTGAAGCGTGCTCGTGCAAAAATTTGCGAATGCATGCTTGGCTGATTTACTGCCTATAACATTCTACACGGCTGTCCTCGTGATAGGAGTGACGAATTGTGTGTCACACACACACACACACACACACACACACACACACACACACACACACACACACACACACACACACACACACACACACACACACACACACACACACACACACACACACACACACACACACACACACACACACACACACACACACACACACACACACACACACACACACACACACACACACACACACACACACACACACACACACACACACACACACACACACACACACACACACACACACACACACACACACACACACACACACACACACACACACACACACACACACACACACACACACACACACACACACACACACACACACACACACACACACACACACACACACGCACGCACGCACGCACACACACACACACGCACGCACACGCACACGTGCACGCGCGCACGCGCACACGTAAGGCTTATGCCTTAAATGTTTAACCCTTCGCATCCATGAGCCGTGGTCATTCTCGGAAGTTCCGAACACATCGTGGCCTATGAAAACGAAAAAAAAAACATATTTGTGCGAAACCACTCATACGCTGACCAACAGCGACCAAGAATCTTGTCACTGTACATAGGTACGTTCTTTCGATCTTGTGCTGTTGCCTAGCAACCCGAGTTATTACGAGAGCTCCTCGGATAAGCTCGGGTAATTTCGGAGGAGCGTCGCTCCAGATGCGCGAGAGGTCGCTCGGGAAGAGCAACATGTTCCACACAATATTTACCGGTGGCTGCGGTAGAAACAGCCACCTGCCAGTGCGGTGGCGCATCGCTTAACCGCTGCGCCACTGCTTTGGTAGTGGTATGAGCACTCTCCGCCATCTATGAATTTAAAATAAACAATGACCTAGTGCTTAAGTAAGTTAAACAGCTACCAAGTTTTTTACAGCGCGTCTATAGGCAGTCAATGGAGGATTGATTATTTTCCTGAAAACATGAGCGTGCAAATGTGATCTTCTGCTCTATCTAACTATAGTTGCATTTACGCATTTTTCTTTACTGTCTTTTCTTACTTAAGCGTAAAAAACAACGAAAAAAAAAGACAGAGTTGATGAAGTCGTATTTGGCCTCAAGGCTTATAGTTATTCTATTTGGCCCGCTACGAGCCAATTCCGAGATGTTACGCCGATGAGGATGCGGTAAAAAGGAATGCCCGTATTTGAGGGGAAAATTGTTGCCAGAAGAATTTCTCCATGACCGGTGGGCTTCGCCCCGAGCGATATAGTTATCGAGCGCCTGCGCGGCAAGAAGGGAGCGAATTGCAGCCGCTGGATAGGGTTGTGGGAGGAGGGTGGGTGGAGGGTAGGTGGACGGACGGAGGAAAAACATATGAGCTCCTGCTAGGACTTGTTTCTGGGTTGCGCAAACTGCCTGTGGCGATTTGTCTTGTCGTTTAGTGTTCGTTAGGAGAACTATTTACGCTGGTAGTAAAAAAATAAAAGCCAGCAAAGCGAGTAGCTTCAGCAAATGAAATAACACGCATCACGGTTATATTCATTAGTTTGCTCGAAACGTTGTTTATTCACTATTAGAAGATGGCATATATATTTGCCAAATGTACACTGAGCCAAATATATACTTTTAAAATTTTTCTTCTGTAGTTGTTTACAATAACACGTTATAACTGAGGTTTTGGTTGTTATATATTGTGAAAGCCCGAGACGGCGAGCTTTATGCCGAATATTGGAACTGATTTGGATCGTGCTTTTATTCAAGACTCGTCGTACGTACGACGTACGACTCAACTGGCTTCCTAAGATCAGGTGCCTTCAAAAAGGTGAACTCTGCCGCGAGACTCTGCTTACATCACTGTCTCCGAAGCGCCTCATCCAAACAAGATTTTTCAAAAGGCCTGTAGGGACCTGTTGTCGGTCTGAAAAAAGGAAGAGAGCGAAACTGAGCTTTATTCTTCCATGTAGAAGAAAACAGAGAAAAATATTATTTGCTTTTAAGCTTTTTAATAGAATCCTACTTTAAGCAAACTTTAGTAATTCCATAACGCACAGCACTAAAAAACGAGATGCACAAAATGATCCTGCGTTTAGAGCAGATGGCCTAAGTTACTTATGCTTCTAAACCACACTTAATTAATTACTGTTAGGAGCGTATTTCACCATGAAATAGGGTGAAATTATTAAGAAACTCCGAGTTTTAACTGTACTGAGGACTAATATTACTCCTCCGTAAGCTTGATTTCCTACCTGTATGCTACGATAAGTGTTCACTTCTTGACAGGCGCGGATTGTGTCTGCGTGGCATTCTTTTCCCTTGACGGCGCTTCTAAATAAGGTACGGGAAGAGGTAGAGCATCCTCTGTAATAATACGAATGTCGCCATCACTGCAAGGGTGACTCACAGAAAACGCTTCTTGACAAAGATACCGGTTGACCCGCCGCGGTGGCTCAGTGGTTAGGGCGCTTGACTACTGATCCGGAGTTCCCGGGTTCGAACCCGACCGCGGCGGCTGCGTTTTTATGGAGGAAAAACGCTAAGGCGCCCGTGTGCTGTGCGATGTCAGTGCACGTTAAAGATCCCCAGGTGGTCGAAACTATTTCGGAGCCCTCCACTACGGCACCCCTTTCTTCCTTTCTTCTTTCACTCCCTCCTTTATCCCTTCCCTTACGGCGCGGTTCAGGTGTCCAACGATATATGAGACAGATACTGCGCCATTTCCTTTCCCCCCAAAACAATTATTACTATTATTATTATTATTATACCGGTCGAAATTATTCCGGAGCCCTCCACTACGGCACCTCATTGTTCCTTTCTTCTTTCACTCTCTCCTTATTCCTTCTCTTACGGCGCGGTTCAGTTGTCCAACGATGTATGAGTAGAAATTATTCCGGAGCCCTCCACTATGACACCTCATTCTCCCTTTTTTCTTTCACTCCCTCCTTATCCCTTCCCTTACGGCGCGCAGGTGTCCAACGATATATGAGACAGATACTGCGCCATTTGCTTTCCCCCAAAACATATATTATTATTAAGATACCGGGCACACTCTGACTTTTCAGCTGTGCAGTGGAAATTAAATTGGCTTCCGGATGCCGCTGGGCGTCCCTTGAAGGAGCTGCGTGGTCTGTGCCACGGTTACTTTCTTGTTTCCTCCGTAGTGAAAGCAGTAAAGACGGGGATGTGAGTCTCGCTTTTATTTCCTCAGTCACGAGTTATCCACGAGTCGGCATGCGCCATATACCAGTAAGAGTGTCACTGTCCACCTTTCGCCAATAGACAAGTCGTACGGTACATTCCAAAAAGCGACCGTTGCCACAGTGAAAGCCGATACTTGTTGTTCTAAGCACACACCGCCTTTTTGTAGCTTTCATTGTTGCCAATCTCGGGCGAGCATTGCCATGGAATCGTGTCGAAGTTGGCGCCGTAACTGGCGCATGAACTGACGCAGAAAGTAGAAAAATCCGACTCGGCCAAGCACTCAGAGCTTGCTCCCAACACGTCAGCGTGGATGTGAACTTAAAGATCATCTTTAAGCACTAGGAGTGCCCGATCGTGTAGACGCTCTGCATATTTGTTGCATATGCGTTATTTTTTGCTATGATTTGACTTTTCTAGCTGATATGCTTTTGGTTCCACTTTAGTGCTTACAGGCGGTGAGAAAATTATAATAGAATACGGTATTTTCAGTGAGTCAGGAGGATTTGTCTAGAGCTGCTAAATATTAAGTAACCTAAGTGAAGTTATCCGAATAGAGCAGTAAAATGGAGTAAGTGGAGCATTAAGTAAAGAAGATATAGAGTAAAGCGCACTAAATAGGACGCTTTGTGCACATTTTAAAGCTGCTGCTGTTGACTTTATGTATTGCTTTTACTGCCGTACTCTTTGAATTCGGTTAATAACCGTGAAGCCAGGTACCTACATTGCCTACATGTTTGATGCCCTACTCGTGGAATTAAGTTCATAAATATGACTACAAGTGGCCACATTGCCTAGATGCTTACAGCCCTACTCGTTGAAATAGGTTAATAAACGTGACGCCAAATGCCCACATTGCCTACGTGAGGCTGTTCGTTCATCCATCTTATCACTGGCGTATGTGTGCAGTACGTTTGTGAACCGTGCGACTTCCCATCTTTGTGACAATTGTGCCATTATGTGTATTGACGTCTACCATTTTTGTTCACTACGCTAACGTTTTCTTGACGAGCATAAGACACTGTTGTGCAACCTGAGGAGAATGAACGCACAGTTTAGCGATGTGTCTCGCGTCGTGTAGCCTGAGGTTTCACGAACTGAGCCGGCGAACAGTTACAAAACACGAAGTTTTTAGAGCACACTGGCCTTTTGGAGGTATGGTGGGGTAAATGGCACATATTAATTTTGACGTAATGTTTTAGAAACAAGTGCAGATATACGCATCAAATTTCATGTGCTCACAAAGGACGCCATTGGGTATAATAAGCACTTTGTTTATGTCTAGATACTTTACCTTTTCAGTGGCCCACGCCCAAAACTTCAGGTGTGTTTAATTATTCAATGTACCTTTTCTCTGCAACCACAGAGAGAAATGTGATGATATTAGGCGGTGTTATTCTAAATACCCACAAGTTACATGTGAACTAAAGAGATATTATATTCTCTTGGCGTTTGTGTCCAAAAAAACAATATCTCTGCATGCACAGAGCCGCAGGGGGGTGTCTTTCAGGCTAACTTCTTGCCAGTGTTATCGTATAATTCATCAGTGATTTTTTTAGTCCAGAATATTTACGAGCTGCTGTAGCACATGCGTGCAAGGTTTCACTGGAACCGGATGAATACTTTTTGAGAAAAGGTACACTGAATTTGAGCAATTCATAAAAAGCGCAATTTGAGAAGAATGAAGTTTTATGTTCGCAAACCGCTGACTTTCTTGCAGGTGTCTCCAAAACCCTTCTTAGTGTTCCTTTTTATCCACCGTCTTTCTTGCTCTCGGCGGAGTCAGAATTCTGTCCTGTCAGCACGCTCGTTGTCCATTCTGTCGAGGGCAATATTACAATCCACACATAATGCACATTTTATGCGACCTGATGCCACTCCTTTTCCGCAGGTCCGAATTGCATAAACGAACCATTGATTTATTTCAAAGACATTGCCAGCACTACGCCTGGATGTTTCGAGCTCATTCAGAGCACCGCTGTCACTGCAGGTGACATTTATGGAGTATGAGAAACCGTCTCGCTTGTCAATAGCTTCTTCCAAAATTCTTTCTCCCTTGTTGCACTATTTATTCGCAGCAACAACTTGCAAGAAGCTGCGGAGAATAATAGCGAAGTCGATTAGACGATAGCCAGCAGTACTCGAGCCGTCTACATCGAAGGATTCACCAACGATCCTCTCACCAAGTTACGTGAAGTTTGCGCTTCGTCGTGCCGGTTTCTCACTGTCCTTCTTGCTAGAGAACCGATTATTTTTGAATGTTCTCGTTATGCTCAATTTGCTGCATGACCGTGCCATCTTCTGGGCAAGTAGTACGTTTGAAACTCGAAACACAAGCGACCACGACCGCAATGCTGGGAACAACAACAAAGAAGAGACACGCTACAAGGGCACCACTATAGCGGCACACCTGCTATAAAAGTAAACATGACCAACAATATACTATCTCTTAGTAGACATCATTTACTTTCCACACACACACACACACACACAAGCAAAAAAAAAAAGAACGGCGTCCTTATGAAGAAAACCGCGAAAAACAACGATAAACAAACCGGCCTCCAAACTCCACCCGCCATTTTTAAACGCCAGGTCGCGCGGCACACTTCCGCGAGGCATTTAAACCGCTTTGAGCGGGCCCTCGAGGCCGTGCTTTCGCAGGTTTGTTCCTCATATTGCAGTGAATTTTTCTGTGTTAAAATTACAAATTCGTTTTTCTTTTTTGATTGGGTTTACCATACATACCCCCTTATGGGGTAGTGGTATAGTCGCTATCAATAAATTAAGTGACTCAGGCGGAGTAATTGCGTACAGAACGCTGAAAGGCTAATACCGCCTGTGCATAAATACCACTACCACAATCGAAATGCAAGGAAAACTGCGGAGGTGATTTTGTACTAATTTTCTATCCAAGTATTTTTTTATTCGAGGCAGCATGAGTCCGAGGTTTTAGACGTACTGTCTATGTTTTAAGTTTCCTTTTTGATTCTCCTCACTCGAGATCTCGCTAGCCCGAGTGAACTTGCGCCGAAGAGTATACCAAATTAATTAGTGCGTCCACGCAGCCAGCCAAAAGCTGTTCAGCAACCATCTCGCAGCTGCGTGGAGCCCGACTCGCAGCGCCGTGCTAACAAAGCGAGGAGAGATAGCGAACTCGCCGCACAAACTCATTAGACGCTGGCAACAACTCAGTTGTTCACAGTAAGAACTTTGTTCGTTTTAACTGTCCGGAACAAAGGTATAGAGAGAGAGCATGCCACGGCGACTTCTGGTATACCGTGCTAATTACAACGCGTGATACGCCATCTTTTTGTTAATCACACTTTTTCTTCACGGCTACAGAGCGTTAAAGAAAGGTTGCCTTCGTTAGAAAGTTCTCCCTAATGCTACTTGCCTCATGTCATTACAAAGTTTGCCGGGTTTTCCCTGGAGCACGTGCGAGTATAATGGTTCAAAGTTTTGTTCAGCTAGTTTCTTTTGCGATCTGCAGTACTTGCGCAGTGCAGTGGCGAGAAGTGATTGGTGTTGCAACTGTACCTCTGCATGGCGAGGACTGTATAGTACTTCTTTGAGAGCGTTTTTTAGTGTAAGCGGGGACGCGTTACTGCAGTGCATAAGGTTATAAGCTTGTTGAAGCGATAAAATAAACTTTTAAACTTACAGTGATACTGACATATCGAAGATTTTACAGCTTGTTCAATAGCAAAATGTTTGACTTGTAGCTATATGAGTTATATGAGTCAGCAATCATGGTGTAGTACGGAAAAAAAAAAACTAAGCATTGTGGAAGGATATGCTGGCGAAAACTGTCTTTTCTTGCACCACGGTTTTCGCTTTCAACGAAAGTGAGGTTTAGTTTCGAGGATAAGCTTAAGGAGGCCCGGTGTCATTTATTTTTTCTGATTCTTATGAAAAAGAATCCCCAACTTTTTTCTTAAAATGACAATAGAAAGGAAATGAAAAATCGAACATTTCGCGACTCACGTACCTGCGAATAAAGAATCGATGCACAACAAACAAGAATCTACGACTGTCCTCCATATCAGCATAACAGAACTGGAACGAAAAAAGTTGAGAAATGTCCATATATCTGTATCTAACGTCAGGTCAATGTCCCAGCCGTGCCCCTGTTGCTTCTTGACGGCTTAGGATTGCTCAATTCTGCGGTTTCGGTGAAAAGTACGTATACTTCTCGTGTCCCGGATTAGTTCGCGCCACCTTCTTGCTTATGACAAAGTCCAGCGGATAGATGGGGGAAGGAAAAAAAAATTAATGAACTTCAGAGATTGAGTTCACGCGTTCATAAAACTAGAAAGAGCCTCAGACATGATTCGGTCACTTTCTCGCACATTGGTAGGTTATGAGCGCTGTAGACAATAGCTCAACGTTCTTTCTAAAGCAGCTATTGAGAGAAAAAAGTGACAACAGTTCTTTAATTTTTTGCTTTTTGTTCTAGATAGCGTGACATTCTCCGTATGTTTCCTCAACTTACAGGCAATCATTCAGATTTGGGTGGAGGCTGCTTACTAAGGGCATTATACAGCATCATGGTGTAGGATCAAGAACTACTGTCTCAAGCTCTGAAGGCTCATGGTTTTGCTTTGCTGCGTCATCGGCACATCTAGCGACAATATCTGTTCGATAGTATTAGTCGAAGAAGACGACGGCGTGCAATGCACAGCGCACGAGATTGTGTATATAAGTTCGATGGCAGTGTTAGTAGAAGAAGGCGACGATGTGCAATGCACAGCGCGAGAATGTGTAGCAGTTTAACACGAGGCATGCTAGGCTGCGGCGACATCCTACTGCCCTCAGTCTCTGTAGGCTCATTGTTTTGGTTTGGTGGGTTGTTGGCACGCCTGGCGACGATATTAGTTCGATAGCACTATTAGTTGAAGATGACGACGATGTGCATTGCACAGTGCGAGAATTGTCGCAGTTTTAACACGAGGCGTGACCAGCCGCGGCGATAGCATAGTGCTCTCGAGCAGTGGCAAGCGAGGCTGATCTGTTCACGCCAACGTGGGTTCGAATTCTAGTCGCCGCGATGTTTATTATAATTCTTTAATTTATGGTTTGTCTCTGTTGCACCGGCTGCTGCGGCAACGCGGCTCAACCCGCGAACGGGTACTTAAGAGCTGCGTTCTAAAATTTGCTGTCACTTGACCGAACTCGTGACGCCCACCCTGAAATTGACTCATTGATCACCGTTTTGATGTGAATGGTGGTGTAGTCTAGCCTCTAAGATCCGCGACAAACAAATGTGTCGACGCAACGCAACTTAATTGCGAAATCAGCCAGGGGTAGCGACATCTCTATGTCATTTTTTTACCCCTTGTAACGTAAAAAGGCTTCGCTTTTAGTGAAAGTGGCCTCCGTGATTTGAATGAAGCAATCCATCTGCACAAGCCAACTTAAATTTGTCCTTAGTGCACCTCTAAACCTTCTGTCAAGCTCGCAAAATAAAGTGCACTTACGGAGAATGCACTTCAGGCCCTCGAGTAAGTGCACTTTACGCTAAGCGGGGCTAAACGGGAAAGCAGAGTGCGCTCGTAAGTACGAAAATGGCGGTTGGCTAAAAGCGAAACTTTCCAAAATGGCGCTCTGTAAGCGTAACCCTCAGAATTTGTGCTTGGTTAGAGAAGTAGAGCACATAAAAATTAATATAACTTAGGGTGCGGTCATGGCCGCGTGAAATTTATTTTGTAGTAATACTGAAACAAGTAAAGAAGAGTTCCTAGCATACCCAGAATTTGGACAACAAAACATGGTGGTCCCCCGCCGCGGTGGCTCAGTGGTTAGGGCCGGCGCTCGACTACTGATCCGGAGTTCCCGGGTTCGAACCCGACCGCGGCGGCTGCGTTTTTATGGAGGAAAAACGCTAAGGCACCCGTGTGCTGTGCGATGTCAGTGCACGTTAAAGATCCCCAGGTGGTCGAAATTATTCCGGAGCCCTCCACTACGACACCTCCTTCTTCCTCTCTTCTTTCACTCCCTTCCTTATTCCTTCCCTTACGGCGCGGTTCAGGTGTCCAACGATATATGAGACAGATACTGCGCCATTTCCTTTCCCCCAAAACCAATTATTATTATTATTATTATTATTATTATTATTATTATTATTATTATTATTATTATTATTATTATTATTATCATGGCGGTCTACAGCGCGTTTTTGTGATGTGTTGCTTTGCTGGTCGCTATCATAAAACCGCTCCACAAACAAAAAACAACCGATAAAATCAACTTGCATGCGCATTTTGTTATATTGTGCATTTTATGCCCAAAACACCACTGCCGTCGAGGCTACGTACTCGGCCCTCAAAATGTGTTGTGTGAACGCACTCCAACCTGAGTGCGCACTTCGCCGAGTGCACTTATGTTACGCCGTTTAGCTGCAGTGTGTTAGAGTGCACTTTTAGCAAGTGGCACTCTTCTCTTTTAAAGTGCACTTAGCGCGCTGACATTTAAGTGATGGCGCTGAGAAGACTTAAAAATTAGCGATCGGCGAAGTAAGCACCCGTGTTGTCGTCCTCAGCCTTCTTTTTCACATCAGCAGCTGTCGTGAGTTTAATGCTCCGAGTTTTTGCTGATGTCGAGGCAAGAAAGTGTAGTCTCATGACGTCTTTTTCACGTGAACAGTTGATAGATTCTCTTTAAGAATAGTGTGTATAGAGAGAGACTGCCCATTTTCCCCATCGATATGACCGTTGTCGAAAGCGGTCCGGCACGCATGCGCACAGATGATCTGCATTGCTTACGACGATATAGAGATCGGGTGACCCACGTGGTACAGTTTCAGAGTAGGGAAAGACATATTCGACGTGTGTGGGGCTGTAGGCTGACAGACCGACTAACAGAGGGTGACCTCGTAGGGTATTTGTCGATCCAATCCTGAGGTACGGGAGTTAGTCGAGAGTGCGCTCTAATCGGTTTTTCGGGGCAGTTTGCGTAAGGATACGTCAATGGGACGTTCGTCGCGTGAGGAGTGGATAGAGCGTACGCAAAGGAGTGGTGATACAACTTACGAGGACACATTAGGATGAGAATGTTTTCAGGCCGTGATAATTGCCTCAAGTCACGGAAGATATGAATTACATGAATGGTAAAGAGCTCTATGAACGAGTAAAGTCTAGAGGGGAATAATTTGGGCTCCCTGGCTGCGAACCGGATAGGGTGTTGAGCCGTCCAGCTAGAGGGATGATAATTATGCTGAGAAAAGTCAGTACGTTTTAGTCATAAGCATTGTAGACTGTTTTGAAAGTCGTGTACCAATTCAGTAGCTACAAGCAAGTCCAAGCTTAAAGCGAAGGAGGGCTTCTGAGTTCCGAGATCCTAACCGCTGCAGAGCACCGAAGCGAATGAAGACGGCAAGCTTGTGCAAAATATCTACTTGTGTAATTGGTGGAAATTTTGATTATGGAGGATTCGGCACTTTTCCCAAGTGGGGAGATTAATGGCACCGAACACGAAATAATGTCCTCGAGAAAGGAAGAACCACAGCATAGAAAAAGATGAAGTTCTCTAAACTGAAATCCACAAACTTAGCAAATTCACCTAGTATTCGCTTCGCGCGTCGAAATGACTGACAGAGGAATGTATATGACTCGATGTTAAGCCGCACCAGAAAGAAGGGAAGCCCGTCTGCAATACCTTTCATTTTGTAGTTGACTGAATAGGCCGCATGCCAGATGTCTCATTCATCAAAATGAGGCAATCCTTTTTACCAAAAAAATAAATAAATAAAGAGGGGACAGCCTGACACTTTTATGTGGAGGTGCAGGAGTCGATTTTTCATTTCTTCTTTCTCATACAGCATGGCATTGTCTAAGAAGATTCATGGAGTGGACGGAGCTGTTCAGTAGCGCCTTAATGTGAAGCGCGAAGAAAATAAGATGAGAAGTGGAGCCCAGGGTTTTAATTATGTTCAAGCCCTGAGGCCGTGCGAAACTAGGCCATTGCTCTTTACAACGAAGGCAAAAAATTGATTTGCCTCCAGCGGACTGTACAGACTTCTCCTCCGCCATTTGCCTGAACAAAAGCCGTTTCTCTGTATAGCTATTCAGGTTTTTCAAAGTTAAGGTTGGGGCTAGCTGTAACCAGGTGCATTAACTAGCAAGAGTGCTCACACATACTAAGGGTCACGCGTTGTATAGTAAGTGTCTTATCTACTGTGTTCGGCGCGTACTCACTTGCACAGCATTTGCGAAACATTTTTAAATATGGTCTTATTCATCATCATCATCATCATGGCATAAACTGTATCCACTACAGGAGAAAGACCCTTTGACAGCTGCCATATCCAGCCATCACAACTAGGCCTAGCTAGCTACCACGTCCCGAAACACTTCCTAATCTCTTCTCCTGCCTGACTTACCGCCGTCCACAGTTACATTAACATATTTGGTTCACATTGTTTTGGAAAACTTTCAGGAATTTAACTTAGGAAAACAACAAACGCGTCACGTACGTTTGCTGGTTTTGCACTCAAGTTAATAACCTAACTTGACTTCATTCTCGGCTTTCTTCCGACTATTGCAAATGAGAACGCATTGATCTCAGCGTGGTGGTAGTGTTTCAATAACGTCAGTGTTCTTGTCTTTAGTTCTTGTGACACTGCTAAGCGACAATGACTGTCTCGAGAGCAGTCTCCCTGAAGGTATACTCCTTAGAAGTAGTTTGAAATGGGAGTCAAAGTGCTTCACGCATTTCAGTCCATTTTCGACAAACGTTTACTGGAGTCGCAGCGACAGAGCCGGCGAAAGGAATGAGCAACACAAACGATTACTCACCCATAAAAATAGCGGACTAGTGTACCACAAGACGTTTGCGAATTGCTTCATTCTCTCTCAAGAGGTCTGCACGTCGAGTTACCGCGTACGTTATTCGTGGGCAGCGAATGATTGATCGAATCCCTGTGTATTGAGGCGAGCGCGTGCGCTAAGTGCTTCACAGGCGGAAGACCTTTATTCAAACAGAAGCGAGCACAACGCGATGCTGTAAGGTCGAAATCGATGCAGTGATTGATCGACCGAGGGTATGCGCTCTGTCGGCAGCTTCGTCACTGAGGGGAGTATTCACGCGGAAGGATAAAAGAAGCATCGAGCGCAGGCCCTTTAGGCACTCGCTGGTAGACTGTATGGAGAAGAGTTGCTTACGCAAGTACCATATTTTCCTACCGTTTAACTTTGTTCACGCGTTGAGAGAGGCGGCTTTTATTGAGCGGTGTTGCTTAATTTCTCGGAACACGAAAGGAAGTTGGCGCACTACGGCAGCCTGGTTATCACACATATACCAAAAATGAACGATAATCAGAAACGTATTTGTTCTGTTTAAGTACTAACCGCACTGATCAAGAGTGAGGGGGAAGTTGGCAGGGGAATATAAGAGTGGGATAGTGTGAATTTGGCTGTCACTTGCAACTTATGCTTAACTACATTCCCGAAGAGGAAAGCAGGTGACCTGCTTCGGTGGGGACCGCCCCCAGGCCGTCTACCGGATGTAGAAGGATGGATTTTTAGGCCCCACCACCGGACGTTACTAGACTTCCTTCGAAAGTCCAGTGTGTATCTATATTTGTAAATAATACATTATGAAAGCAGGCATACTGTTGCAATAAGAAAAAGTGCTCAACAATACACGCGTTTCCGCGAATCTATCATAGGGCCGAAACTTTCACGACACCAAAAAAAGTCCTGAAGTGAGGCTTAGAACACCGCGACGAGTGATGCAAAAAACATCGTAAGTGTAAGGATAAACGACCGAAAGATAATAGCGTTAAGGAGGAAACGCGAGTTAGGACAAATCTAGCTGTAAATAAGAAACTTACAAGAATAAGTAAATGGAGGCGAGCAAAGCGCACAATACGAACAGACAGCCGGCGGGTCATTCGAGTGAGAGCGCGTTCGAGGGTGGGGGGGGGGGGGGGGGGAGTAGAATGTAATAAGTGCCGCTATGAGAAAGGTGGAGTGGCGGGGATGGGAAACTTGCTGGCATAATGTTGCAGCGGTTAGCTCAAAAGCGAAATAATTGGTGGCCATTGCGAAGGACCTTCCTTCTGCAGTGGACCCACTTAGATTGTAGTGATGGTCAAGATTGCCTCTGCTGAGCTCATTACACAATACATTTGCAGTTCGATACGTACGCGCTCATTATCACAGACCAACGTGAAGGTGGACCGAATCACCCCTGCAACAATATTTGCGCCGCCGTGGTGGCTCAGTGGTTATGTTGTTCAGCTGCTCTCCTGAAAGACGCGGGTTCGATCCCGGCAACGACGGTCGCGTTTCGATGAAGGCGAGATGGTCGAATATCGTGTACTGTTCGATTTCAGTGCACGTGCAGTTCAGTGCATCAAGAGCCCTCCACTACGGCGTCCCTAATAGGCCGAGTCGCTTTGGGACGTTAAACCCCCATAAAACCAAAAACCAAACAATGTTTCCAAGCTAAGCGCGAAGTATATGACTTGCACATATCTTAAATGAGCAAGGAATCGTAGAGCCCTGGGTAGAAACGCGACTGAAAAATGTGTGAAAGTGACTGAACAAATTCTTTATTTTATTGCCTCGCTTCTTAAAAAAGGTCAAAATTTTCTTTAGAATGGCCTTGTTTCATCTGTCGATTCGGTACTGACTGCGCTTTCCAGGACTGGAAATGCCACGCTTTATTACCTTTTGTCCTTTTTTATTTCAAGTTTTACTACCTGTACCGCAATCTGGCCTTCCATGGCCATAAAGGAAGTGCGATAAGTTAAGGCACCGTTAAAAGGATAACAAAAATTGAAGGGGACACTTAGCTCCGGCTTAAGGGTATGACGCGTTAGCATTAACGGGTTAGTGCCCGTATATGCGGAATTGGTCATTCTCAACTTTATATTCACACGTCACTGGGAGTCCGCTTACTACTCCTGGAGCAGTGGTGCAGCAGTTAAAGCGATGTGCCACTGCCCTGCGATGACAGGTGCTGCCACCTGTGGGGCTTGTGTGGCCCACGTTGCTCGGGCCCGAACCACCTCTCGCGACCAATCATTAATTTAACTGCCACCTGCCACTGTAGCGAGTTTGGTCACAAGATGGTGTCCAGGTTGCAAAGACGCCACAAGATCTGGGTGGCCCGCATGTGTTGCTTCTCCGGGGATTTTTCGCTCACAACACCGACGCCGGATTTTCTGCAGGATGGGGGCCTTAACGCCGTTGCGTTAAATCAGCAGGGTTGAGAAGCGACACGACTGTAATAATTTTCTGGCCGAAGTCCCTTCATAGACAAGATTTTACAAATTATCCTGACTAGGACGCATTGGTTGAGTAGATGACCAGAAATGGTAAAAGTTCCACGTAATGCAGCTTTCAAACTGCGCACACCGAATGCAGGTTACTTATCACGTGGGTGACATGAAGGTGATGGAAAAGAAAAAAAACTAACAAAAGGAAGATTGCCACGGACTTTCAGGGGGACATGTACGGTGGGCGTGGAACTATATATGTTCACACGCAGCTTGATTTGAATCAAGGCCCAGCCACCCGCGATGCGTTCAGATATGAGAGGGTGCAAAACTAGTGGGCCTGAACCGGCCGTTAAAAGGAGCATAAAACGCCGTGGACGTATATACCGCCGCTATTTCTGCCGTCGCGCAGTCGGTCTAATTGCGCAGATAATTGGAGTGCCCCGTTGTCAGGTGGCCGTAAGGGTGTTCGGAAGTAATTGGGGCAGCGGGATCATTTTAAGCCTTATTTTTAGTCTTTGGCTTTTGCCTGCCAGGAGAAGAGACGGAGCCAACTATGCTGCTGCGATGGACGGATGATGAGGTCAACATCGATAAAATGACATGATATTCGTGAGCACAGTACATTCATGGAACTTCTTTTTTTGGTCGAACAAATGGGGGCGAATGTGAATTTATCACAGAAAGTGCTTCCCGAGGGGGGGGGGGGGGGGGGGGGGGGTGAGGAGGTTGCTTTTCATTAGCTCCTACCAGGGAATAAGGAAGAGGGAGAACGGCAGGGAGGCAGTGGCGTTGGCGAAAAGGCAGACATATTCCTTTCTCATACGCTATGCCTCGGTCCTGAGGAAAGTCGAAGACGCCGTGAACCTCCATGTTTCGCACTGGGGTGGCACAGGCCATAGTAGGAAAGCGGAACACGTTTTCTAAAATCACTGCTGTTGTGGTGCGGCAGCATTTTTGATCCTTGAATTGGATTTTAAGAGGTGCCCCCTCTTTAGCTGCGCCGACACAGAAACAGACCGTTTGACACAGCTCAACATAGAATAGAAAGAAAAAAAAGAAGGTCAGTGGGAAGACGCGCGCTACTATTTCAGATGTGGAGGTGCAGCTGTGCTCCCTGTCTCAGAACGTGACCAGCATCTCAGACGCAGCAGAGACGCAGAAAACCGGTTGCACAGCGCCACTCCGTCTTGCTGTTTTCTCCACTGCGTCTACCGCGTTCTCCCAGGCTTCTTTGAGGCTGCGTGTCTTTGACGTGCTCGGTATGAACTCCTTCGTTTTCTCTCTGTTCTGTTTGGTTTCATCTCGTTTCTTTCTTTGTTCTTTTTTGTTGCTACCTCTGTTTTTTTCTTCTTTCATTTCATTCTCTTTTTTTTTTACGCAGAGGACCAATCCTTGGAACCCACCTCGGGTGGTCGTATAACTTTAGCCAGTTTTTCTCGCATTTGTAGTAATATGCAAACCAAGACAAGCCAAGGCAAACCAAGGCAAGCAAAGCCAAAAGTGAAGCGAGGATAAAAAGAAGAGGAGAAAAGAAAGAAGAGAGTGAATAAGGAGAAAAATCAAGAGGAGAAGACAGAAGCCAAGCCGAGAGAAGAATAGACGATCGAATAAGAACAGAAAGGAGAAGTAAGAGAATAAGAAGAGAGAAAGAAGAGATGAATAAGGGGAAAAAAGGGCGGAGAAAATGGAATATCATGGCTCTTGTCGAACGTTTTAACTCAGCCGTAGACTAATTACTCCTCTCATTCCTTTCTTTCTTTGTTTCATTCTTCCTATCTCTCTCTCTCTCTCTCTCTCTCTCTCTCTTTCTTTCTTTCTTTCTCTCTTTCTTCTTTCCTTCCTTTCTTTGTTCCTTCCTTTCTTTCTCTCGTTCTTTCTTCCTTTCTCCCTTTCTTTCTTTCTTTCTTTCTTTCTTTCTTTCTTTCTTTCTTTCTTTCTTTCTTTCTTCCTTTCTTTCTTTCTTTCTTTCTTTCTTTCTTTCTTTCTTTCTTTCTTTCCTTCTTTCTTCCTTTCTTTCTTTCTTCCTTTCTTCCTTTCTTTCTTTCTTTCTTTCTTTCTTTCTTTCTTTCTTTCTTTCTTTTTTCTTTCTTTCTTTCTACCGGCATAGAAAACATGCCTAGCTTCTGAAGCGTTCCAAAGGAATCACCTCCTTGCACCTTGCTCCCCCATTGCGCGGAGCACGTCAGCACTCACAACGCGCGAGTAGAAAAGCGAGGGGAGCAAGAGAGCACAGCCAGGGATCACTCGCGACTGTGGCGACTACCCAAGTTTGGGGAGAAAACGTTCCCGCTTACTCCGCGAAACGGAAGCGCTGTCAGTGCAACCTTTCTCGTTTGTTGCATTTCCGTCGAAAGGAATCGACGGACGTTCTGTGTGTGGGGGAGAACGACCTTTTTTTTTTCCCCAAATGATCCGGACATCTTGTCGGGCGGATGGCTTCAACCTGGTTGCGGCGGTCTCAAGACATGTCGATTTGTTCGCAGTCTAAATACCGCCGTCCTCGAGCCATAGTAAACGAATTCCGGTGATCTCGGCGTCAGCAGGGAGGCGGTTGCGCATAATTTTATCGCGGAAAGCACCTACGCTATACCTTTCCGGGCGAATCTCACTAGTGTCTTTTGCGAACTTTCAACAATGATGCTAGCTGCATTCGCAGTGGCTCTATTCCTACCGAGGTGCGAGCGTACGCTCCCTGAATGAGAGCGGTATGTGTACGGCCTGCGCTCGGCTTGACTAGTCTTGTCCACATTGCCAAAATTATATGTGTTGAATAAGTAAACAGTCACGTCTGACAAGCATGAAGCATCCAGGTATAGCGTGTAAGAAGGGGTTCTACAATACGGTGACATCCCGCTGCAATACGAATAGTTGAAAAGATATCGGACAACTTCAATAACGGATATCAGGGTAGTAAAGGAGCACGCGTTTAAAATAACCATTTTCCCCGTATATCAAAGCATTTAGATGCTTTAGTGACAAAGAATTGTGACAAAGAATTCAGCATTGTAGAAAAATATATAATTTTTTACATTTATGCGCCATGAACCACCAGTGCAGTAAAAGAATTGCGCCTGTGTATTTGCGCCTTCAAGAAACCCGAAGCGCGCTGCCGGGTCTTTCGAATTTCTTGCTTCTTTTTGGCTCCGAAACCAAACAGGCGCCTGAGAGGTTTTTTTTTTGTTTGCTGTGCATAAGCACGCAAAAAAACGTATTCGGCCATTCGTTATCTACGATTTACAAACCTAGCAACGACCGTTTCCGCTTGAACAAGCTGCACCCACGCAGCGCAAGCATTGTTATCGCAGAGGCGCTTACAGGAACTGTTTAATTTCACAGCGCAACTAATAAAGAGTACTATCTGTTTGACTACAGCGTACCTGAGAGAAAAACAAGTTCTTGACATTACTAAGCGGGTGTTGTTTTATCCTCAGCAGTATAATAAGCTACATTTTGTGAATTTGTTCTTTTGAGTCGCATTCAGCACAGTCGACGATTTCCCGAGGCGAAAAAAATGGGGAACTCGCCTACGCCGAGAGGAATGCCTCTCGTCGTTAATACTGATCAAACACAAGCTTGCTTTGTGCACGATGCCTGTTCGAGGCAGGTACATTGGGCAACAAAAAGCAGGGAAGTATTTGAGAGCCCAATATTGCGTTGCGCTGCAAACAGCGCGCGTACGCGCTTCTCTTTCATGACATTTCGACTTTGCGCCTTTACTTTACTGCCGGGTTCTGCAGCTCCAGGGACTGTTTTTGCAACTTCGTAAAAACGAAGACAAACTGCTGTGTTCAGTGTTTCACAAGACTCAAGAAAAGAAACAATATGAGCTAAAAAAACAAAACAAAGAGGAAGGATTTCTGCAGAAGTCGCCTCCCCTTCGCAATTCCGCACCATTTATTTTCTTCATTTCTTCTCTGCTGGATTGTTTCTGGCCTCGACGGGCCTGTTGGCTGCACTGCATTGGATGCTTGCGCAAAGCGGGCCGCGTGGCTCTACGAGCTGTAATGATATTTGAGCACCGAATCAGTGTCTACATTGAATTCGCCCCGCTTGAATTGGAACGTTTCCGCTTTGGCTTGCATTCACGCGGGCGATGTTCTTTACGGGGATGTGCCGGGAAAAAAGAAAAGAAGTTTATAGTAGAAAGCTGCTCTGTTCCAAAGATACACTGTTTTTTTTTGAAAGTTTCTCTTGAATATTCACAAATTTTCATTCCTTTCTTCTCAGAGTTCGCGCGTGTGCCCTGTCGTAGATTTCCCGCGTCTCTATTTTACCGGTTTATGAAGCGGGCGTCAAAGTTTTGTTAAAAAGTGGTTTCCTTTTCCTAGTTGTGCGAAAGTGAACAAAGGAAGGAGAAAAGGAACAAGGAAGGACTGAAAGAATGAAAGATGGAAGGAAACAAAATGAAAGAAAAAAAGGAGAACATAGGAGGCGCGATTTAAGCAGACTGGTGGCGTGAATGGGAACGAAAAAAGAAAGACTGTCTCAAATTTTGCTGCACTATTACTTATGCCTTTTACTCGTTGAGGAGAATAACAAAGCTATGATTAAATGTTGACTGAGATGAAAACAAGGAAATTAAAAAGAGAGGAGACATTCATAATGCGTCAGTTCCTTTGGTATGCAGATATCTTGCAGCATTTTTGATAAAGAATTTGGGTTTGCGACTTGTACGCTTTGGGCCGGCATATCTCTACAGCTCGAATGTTTTTCATTTTGCTTCGCCGTTTCCTATACAGCTGTGCCTGATTTGTTTGGGAAAATGAAGAAATGATAGTAATAAAAAAAAAGGAATACGCACTGCGATTGTTTCTTCTGCCGTCTCTTCATCTGTGCCCTTAATGTAAACGGCGGCTGTTTCCGAGGCGCCAGGAGTAACGGATTCCGGAAGCGCAAACATTTGCTTCTCCTCTACTTCTCCGCGTCTTTGAAAGTTTTTGCTTTTCCTATTTTTTTCCCATATTTCTTGCAGCGCACCAGGACTTTCGGACAGCCAGTAAATAA
This sequence comes from Amblyomma americanum, assembly GCF_052857255.1. Taxonomy (NCBI): domain Eukaryota; kingdom Metazoa; phylum Arthropoda; class Arachnida; order Ixodida; family Ixodidae; genus Amblyomma; species Amblyomma americanum. Next base: position 44,053,072 of record NC_135498.1, on the reverse strand, counting down.
CGATCAAAGTTCTGTTCTCTCCTTCCCGTCATTGCGTGTTCTGGTTCACTGCATTAATTATAATGATGCGAAACAACTACCAGCAGAGTTTGTTTTCAACCCAGCTTAAGAAGTTGCTCCGCAGGGTGCCGGTTTGCTTCACGGTGCATGGAAAGCATATCCGGTTTCTTAAACGCGCACGCTGAGTTGTATGTTGAGGAATTTGGAAGAACACCAAAACAACGACTACGATTATGAAGATTTTACAAGATTCTGAAAAAATTTAGCCGCCGCGGTAGCTCGGTGGTTATGGTGTACGGCTGCTGACCCGAAAGACGTGGATATTCGGACGCTTGAACGTTCAAGACATCGCTGTCGCATTTTTTTTGCCGTGCAAATAAGTTTTCTGGTATATTTGAACAGAAATATTAAAAAAAAGCTAGAGTGCACTGCAAAAAAACAATATAAATTATGCGATTAAGCCTTAGTTATTCCTGTATGTTGGAGGCACATCAATATTTCAAGTGAAGGTTATCGTAGAAGATTCATTCGTTGCCGAATTTTGCTGAACTGGAATAGATCATATTTGATTTGCGGAAAATATGTTTTAGTGCGAAATCACTTCTAAGAAGCCCTTCCTGAGCAATTTCAACGACGTCTCAAACGAAGAAAATGAAGCTTCAGGCAGACTCAGGAAATGAATGGGTGTGCATGGAAGTGGACCAAGCAAAGCTCAATTTTGGGGATAGCCCGGCAGGTTAATGATGTCAACACATTGTATAGCACATGAGGCACGTCCAGAACATGGTTTCGGCCACCCAGAATTCAACCTTGAAATGACATTGGCAGTTTTAAAGCAGTGTGGGACACCAAGCAAAGCTCACTTTGGGGATGGCCCTGCAGGGTAAGGATGGCAACACGCGGTATCGCACATGATGGATGTCCCAAATACGGTTAGGACACCCGAAGTTTGCGCTTGGGATGAACTTGGCCGAATTTACTGGCGGTGTATCTGGGTGTGCTCGCGTGGAAGACAGGCTTGACCTATTCCATTCTGAGACTATATAGTCTCAAAATGAAATTGGTCCAACTCCAGAATTGGGGTTGGGCCACCCGCGAAATTTGTTTGGCCCACCCCGAAAATTTGAAAACGAAGTTGACTCACGCTCGGAACGGACTTGGGGCATCCCCAGAATAGGTTTGTCCCACCCTAGAAATTTGGGTGGTCCACCATTCTTTCACTCATGATATTTCGTGCTCAGCAATGCTAAACCGCTAGATGTTTTTTTTCGACTGTTCCTGAGCTCGCATTTTGCGTTCACCAGCAAAAAAAGTGGGTGCCCACAAGGAAAACCGACGCCAATCCTTAAAAAAAAAAAAAACCGCAGACGAGCATTATTTCTGCGTACACAGTAAAACTGCTGTCTCACTCAAAGAAACAACTGACAAAACGCATACAGATCTCAAGCCTGCGCTCCCAATTGCCGCCGAGCAATTCTTATAGATATTTGTAGGCGTATGTCCGAGCCATACCCATCTAAAGATAATATTGTATGATAATAGCATTGTAAGATAATAGTATTGTAAGATAGTATTGTAAGATAATATAGACAGCGCATTGCCGTCGCTGACCGGTGCAATATAGTAGAGGGCACGAGGTGGGACATTGTGCAATACGCATCGCCCATCTGGTCTCCGAAACAAGTATACCTTACTAACTCACTTGAATCAGTTCAAAATAGGGCAACTAGATTCATTCATTCCTCATACTCTTTTGATATCAGCATATCAGCTCTGAAATCGCAGTCCAATCTACCTACTCTTGCACTTCGTCGCCACATTGCTAGTTTATCCCTATTTCATAAATTCTTTTATTCCGAGCTATCACAGGAACCCTATATCTGCCCTCCCCCACCGCGCTTTTCTCTTCGCACCGGACATCAGCAGCAGGTATCTCGGCCACGAGCACGCACAACAACTTTTTCTTCATCATTCTTTCCCCGGACTGCTAGCGACTGGAACGGCCTTCCCCATGAACTTGCTGCCATCACATGCCAAACTATGTTTCTTAACCAAATTACGCGTTTGCTTGCATCACGATAATCATTTTTCTTTGTATAACTCGTTCAAGTTTTGTGTACTTTTTCTGTTGTTAATCTATATGTGTCCCACCCCTTATGTAATACCCTCACACGAGGGTCTTTAAGGAAATAAAGTGAAGTGAAAGTGAAAGTGAAGTGAACTGTCAGAGAGCACCAGAAAGCTCAATGGCTGCACCACTTAGTTACGATCGAGTCTACGCGCGTACTATCAGCGTCGGTTAGTATGGGCTTTGTCTTGAGAGGAAAACCAATTCACACTGCCTAGCGAACACTTCGCGCCTTAGCAAACCTGCAGTGTCTTTTATAATGCTTCTTACTTTTCGAACATTTCTCGGGGCTCCATTACCACCGCGCTTCCTAGTTTGCACCCACGTTTCCGCTATCTTTCGCGCACACATTCACCCGCTCCATCTGCGCTCGCGCTTACGTAAGACCTTGGAAGAAATTGAGCCGATTGCTTGTTCGGCAATAAGAGTTAAGCAATTCTTGCAATTTTTTTCGCACCGACGGCAATCGTCTCGGCCCGAATCGACGGTATTGCGCAAGCTTTTGATTTTGTTCGAGGCCTGTCGCTAACCGCTTCTGAACACCTTAAGCGCTGGCCAAGCCTCTTTCTTCCCGGACACATAAGGCGTAACGACGGCTCATAAAGCTGGGATTTTATAGCGCCGATTGCGGAGCTTTCCTCTCTTGCCTAATTCAACCTTGACGACACGTTCGCACCGAGCTTGTGCGGGAGAGAAAGTCGAGATATTTATAGCGAAAGAGACTCAACTAAGTCCAGCTCACTATATTGTCCCGAATTCGCTTCTACGTCGTCTCATTGCACAAAAAAACAATAAACTCCTCATGAAAGCGCAGATAAAATGGGGCGGGAGGGGGGGGGGGGTTGATGAGGTTGCCGGGTAGTTTTGTCGGTGCAGACCATTCAGCCCAAAGTTTTATTTCAATGCTAAGGTGAATTTACAAGAAAGGAAGATGAGAGGGAAAGAAAAGACAATGGTGCGAATGAGTGAAGAAGAAAGAACACAACCTCGTTTTCGAATTCACCGCATTAGCCTCTCGAGACCTCAGGACTTTTGGGGCGGATAGCGACGTTAGACGAGCTCGTTAGGCGTCCACGAGCCGCGTAGACAATCTTGGACTGTCGCTAATGGATCGACAGCGACCCGGCCGACCAGGAACAAGATTGCGTGACCGCCCTTTAAACTGTCGGCTCACATTTTTCGTTGCTAAAGTTGCGTTTTCTTGACGGTTCCTTAGTGCTAGAAAAAAACGCAGAAAGATGGAAAAAAAATTGGACACAGTGGCGAATTCGCCGTCTTTAATTTTAAACTCGGGAGTCCTTGACTTGCGATAGAAACATACGCATGACTGTTGTTTCACGTGTATTAGCGCATTGGTAAAATTTGTTGCGGCGGTGTACAAATGTTTTGTGCTTGGCTGCTGAGGCCAATCACTGACACACAAAAGTGCAACGAACTGACGTGTGATTATTTGGCGCCCGTGGGTATTTAAGGCTGTCACTGCTGAGCCACGCCTTCTGGAGGAATATAGGTATAATTCTTGTATACTAATGTTCAATAAAATGTATGTATGTATGTATGTATGTATGTATGTATGTATGTATGTATGTATGTATGTATGTATGTATGTATGTATGTATGTGTGTGTGTGTGTGTGTGTGTGTGTGTGTGTGTGTGTGTGTGTGTGTGTGTGTGTGTGTGTGTGTGTGTGTGTGTGTGTGTGTGTATGTATGTATGTATGTATGTATGTATGTATGTATGTATGTATGTATGTATGTATGTATGTATGTATGTATGTATGTATGTATGTATGTATGTATGTATGTATGTATGTATGTATGTATGTATGTATGTATGTATGTATGTATGTATGTATGTATGTATGTATGTATGTATGTATGTATGTATGTATGTATGTATGTATGTATGTATGTATGTATGTATGTATGTGTGTGTGTGTGTATGTATGTATGTATGTATGTATGTATGTATGTACGTATGTATGTAGCGTAATGAGCGAAGCGAGAAACAGCACATGTAAAAACAAGCAATTTCTTTGCCAGTACCACAGTTTCCTTTGTGGCCAGGAGGCAATATAAGCCGCTGCGAAACTCGTCAGGTCCACAGGAGTCTGTCCACAGGTAAAAACAGAAACAAAACAGAATATCGAGCGGCAGCACATCGCATGATAATTTGGGACGCTTTTCCCAGAGAACAGCGCTATTCTTAAGGATGTTAGGTCTATATGTGGAGCAGCGAATCGCATGAGCCTTTGAGAACTGACCCTCCATGCTACCGGAAGAAGCTTCGAAAAAGACCAAAAGCAGTCACCGTCGGGTCTCACTTCTGGGCATAATTTTTTAATCTAGCTGGCTTTGACGGAAATGTTTGCCTTCCCGGATGTCTTCTTCAGGGTCCCAATGTTAGGCCCTAACATGTTAAATCATTAGCAGCGGCTGACACAGTCGTGGCTGGCGAATCTGGAGAGACGCTGCTGTTAGAAGGCTCCAGCTCCGAGAGTCGTCCCACCACCAGCGTGTCGTCCCACCTGACACTGCCTGCAATTATTATCCTGCATCTCTACTATTATTTCAGTTATTGCTGTTATTACTATTTTTATCTCTACTATAACTAAATCATCATCACCATCATCATCATCACCAGCCTGACTACACCCACTGAAGGGCAGTGGCCTCTCCCATGTCTCTCAAGTTAACTCTGTACTTCGCCAGCTGCGCCCACCCTATGCCCGTGAACTTTCCTGATCTCATCCGCCAACCTAACCTTCTGCCGCCTTCTGCTACGCTTACTTTCTCTTGGAATCCACTCCGTTACCCTTAACGACCCGCGGTTATCTTGCCTCCGCATTAAATACTCCGCCCAAGCCCATTTCTTCCTCTTGATTTTGACTATAGGATGTCATTAACTCGCGTTTGTTCCCTCACCCACTCTGGCCGTTTTCGATCTTTATATCTTTCTATTATAATACTAGTAGGTGATAGTATTACCCAGCAGTATTATCTCCCTTCCTACAGATAAGATGCTAATGTTCAAAAGGAAAACCAGGGAGGGTAACCAAACAAGCATCCGGTCGGTTGCTTCTCGCTACGACGCGGTGGACAAAATGAAAACAGAGGACAAGAGGAAGGACATAGTGGACTTATCACCTTTGCTAAGACGTATGGAGTAGAAATCCCCTTGTTCGGTAGCAAATTGCGCGTTAAAATGCCTTAAGAAAAGGCCCAATCGATTCATGGCTTGCAGAACCCAGTCAACGCGAAAAAATGTTGGAGACATTTAGTGCAAACGAAAAGACGAACGTAAGTAGAGACAACACGACAGAGGAAGATTTTGCACCCGAACAGACGGAAGGAACATGACGCCTAGACTAACAGCGAGTACTACCCGCAAATACCCATCAGGTAATGCAAACTACCCGCCGCGGTGGCTCAGTGGTTAGGGCGCTCGACTACTGATCCGTAGTTCCCGGGTTCGAACTCGACCGCGGCGGCTGCGTTTTTATGGAGGCAAAACGCTAAGGCGCCCGTGTGCTGTGCGATGTCAGTGCATGTTAGATCCCCAGGTGGTCGAAATTATTTCGGAGCCCTCCACTACAGCACCTCTTTCTTCCTTTCTTCTTTCACTCCGTCCTTTATTCCTTTCCTTACGGCGCGGTTCAGGTGTCCAACGAGATATGAGACGGATACTGCGCCATTAAATAATAATAATAATAATTGGTTTTTTGGTGGAAAGGAAATGGCGCAGTATCTGTCTCATATATCGTTGGACACCTGAACCGCGCCGTAAGGGAAGGGATAAAGGACGGAGTGAAAGAAGAAAGGAAGAAAGAGGTGCTGTAGTGGAGGGCTCCGAAATAATTTCGACCACCTGGGGATCTTTAACGTGCATTGACATCGCACAGCACACGGGCGCCTTAGCGTTTTTCCTCCATAAAAACGCAGCCGCCGCGGTCGGGTTCGAACCCGGGAACTCCGGATCAGTAGTCGAGCGCCCTAACCACTGAGCCACCGCGGCGGGGCAAAAACCAATTATTATTATTATTAATGCCAACTAGGCGAGCAACGCGTTTTTGTGATTAAGAAAGGTACGCGACCCCCTACTAGTCACGACAGATCGCCGGATATAAGGTAGAGAGTGTCGGAAATAAAAGGCAGGGATTGGACCTGTCTGCAGATACGATACCTTGCAGGTGCAAAAACTTCACGTTGAAAAGTCGCTGCAGAACGCTCTCTTCGTTCAGTCTGCACGCCATTATCGAGGGAACTCGAGAAAGCAGCGATCACTTTTTACTGCAGACACATTATGGGTCACCGTAGCTACCTCAGCTTGGGAAAATGCGGGCGCCCATTTGGCAGTTATTGTCATGCAGTGAATCACACGTGGGAATAATTTTCTTTCCGTTTCTACAGCATAAACTTACGGATCCTGTGGTCATAATTACAATTAGCGGCAGTTAGTATATAGCTACTATTGATGTAGTTTGTGAACGAAGTTCGTAGTGTAATGATTGAAATGGAGACAAGGGTGCGTCTTTCTATACGTACCATCTTTCTAGACAACTGTCTTTCAACTTATAGCCTCCTTACCAACAAAATCATATAGAGGTCGCTGATATAAGCCGATGAACATGTGAATTCTGTATACAGTGCACATAAAAGACAATGGCGCTCATTCTATGCTTACAACTTACAGTACGGTGGTACTGCCGGTGACAGTTTCCTCCATTTCCAAAAATGGAGGAAAAAACAGGTGGATGGTTAAGTTTTAATTCCTTGCCACTTCTATATTCATAGCGGAGCTACAGTGGACCCCTGGCCTACTGTGTCTTTGACCCAATGAAACAGGCTGGCCCTGAAATTTAGGTTTTGGGTTGGGCAGCGGTGAGGTCACGCTCTCTTCATCTTCCCCTTCTTAGGCGACTCTTGTAATCATTCTCATTACTTGTGCCGTTCTCGTAGACAAAATCCGTGTCGTGTGACCGGCTCTATGTTTTTGCTGTATCCACGTTCCTTGTATTCTGCGCGGAAGGTCCTCCAGAATCAGAGTTCTGAAGTGAAAGTCAACTTGGCGGTCGTACCGAGAAACTCGGACATCTCGGGGGAGCACATCAGTCCGCAGGATGTTGCATAACCACCCACAGATTCGACCGCACGCTGTAATCTTTCGTCCTTGAGATCGATCGATCCCTCGGTCGTCCACATCGTGATATCATCTGCATACATTGCATGCCTGATACCTTCGATCGAGTCCAGACTCTTCGCCAGCTCCTCCATGGCAATGTTGGAAAGGAGCGTGGAGATCAGTGACCCCTGAGGCGTGGCTTTATTGGGCATGTGGAAAGCGTTCGCCCTCAGGTCCCCCGCATCGATCGTCGAATCGTGTGCGTTAAAAAGGCCTTGACGTATTCGCAAATCTTTCTGCCGCTGTTTAGCGTATCGAGCTCATATTGAATGGCCGAGTGGCGCTCACGTTGTCGAAAGCCCCCCTCTTCAAAGCGAGAGCGAAGATGACGTTTTCGCCATACTTGGGAACTTCGGTTAACTCCTCTTCCTTGAGTAGTGGAGCACGCTTGCGTCAGTAGCTCGGGCCGAAACCCAACCTTGGTGTGCGGCATGAGATCTTTGTCTTACACATAATTTTGGAGCCGATTTATGATCACTCTTTCATATAGTTCGGCTAGTTCGATATTAATTCAATAGTAGTGTTAGTTGATGAAGACGAAGGTGTGCGATGCACAGCGCGCGAGAATGTGTATATTAGTCCGATAGCAGTATTAGTTGAAGACGACAACGATGTGCAATGCACAGCGCAATGAACAGCGCGAAATTTGCCATTAAAAAGAAACAAAAGAAGGAGAAGAGCGAAAGTGTGTTGCAGTTTAACAATGCCAATACCCCACCGTGGGTATGTGCCATCGTATTTGAGACAACAACAACAACAACAACAACAACAACAACAACAACAACAACAACAACAACAACAACAACAACAACAACAACAACAACAACAACAACAACAACAACAACAACAACAACAACAACAACAACAACATCATCATCATCATCATCAACAACAACAACATCATCATCAACAACAACAACAACAACAACAACAATGTGCCATCGTTTTTGAGGCAACAACAGAAACAACACAAGGCGTGATCATAGCCTACCGCTCTCGGGCAGTGCCCAGCGAAGCTGATCTGCTTGCGGCGCCGCGGGTTCGAATCCCAGTCACGGAAATGTTTATTTATGGTTTATCTCCGTTACACCTACGGCGGTGAAGTGGCTCAACCCGAGAGCGGGCGCATAAAAGCTGCGCTCTAAAAAAACTACAAAGAAGCAAGCTGATGAAAGAGCGCATGAGGGGTTCAGGAGAAGTCCTGTCAGTAACAAGAAAAAAAAAGGCCCTCGAAAACAGAGGTGCATCCAGGGCATAGTGCCGCGTGCGTAACAACCTGCAGGACTGTGTCCAGTAATGTTGGCTCGTATAACCGTAAAAGTGGTATTTGCCGAGAGGCGGTCAACCTGACCCGTAACGTGACTGCTGGTCGGAACAACGCATGCCAAGACAAAAATACCGACTCAAACTTTGGAAACGCGGCTTTCCCCTCCGCGTTTCAACTGAGGTGAGATAGTCGTTCTGAAGCTTAGACGAGCTTTGTGCGGATCATTGTCCCTGGTCTAGGGTATATATATATATATATATATATATATATATATATATATATATATATATATATATATATATATATATATATCTTGTACTAGAATAAGCATCAAAGCCGGGATTAAACTTCTGAGCCCGCACTCACTGAGTTCTGTGTACACTTTTCAGCGCTTGATGGCACTCTCAAAGGAGACTGCTTGCTGCCTGCAGTCGCTTTGAGAGCAACTCAGCCAAGGATAAATTTCCGTAAAGCCAGGTTTACGTTGCAATGTGAAGACAAAAAACTCTCTAGCTCAGGAGTGTGACGGGTAGACGAACCCCGATCCCTGGAGGCCGCGGATTTCAAGGCCTGGCTTTACTTATCTGTCTTTATTATTTAAATACTAGAGGTCACTGGAATCTTTCCTCTTTTTGTCACCAAGACAGCGACTGAAGCAACAGAGACTAGGCATCATGACTTTTCTGGTTTACGTGCATACTATTCAATAATCTAGTAATCTAGTACTGAGGCGCTACCCAGCTCTCTGCTTAGTGCTCATCCAACTTTTTACCCTCCCCGGGTTTTACCCAGAGCTCCTTTTTGATTTCCCCATCAGCCGATCCTCTCCCATTTCACCATGGTCACATGGCAGCTCATGACGAATCACCGACAGCGCTCACACTCCTGGCCCATGTGTGCAGTCAGGAACAAAAATTTTCGGGACGCAGACTCCAAGAAAAAAAAAAATCTGCGATGCCTCACTTGCCAGTTTGCTGTAATTTTTTCAGATTATAGAACAGGCACGTTTCCTTGAGCTTAAGTGTTCTTTATCGACTTGCTATGCTCGGTCACACAAAAATATTAAAAAAAAAACCGCATCCCGCAAACTTTTGTCCATGTCTGTACATCATGGCTCAGACCCACGTGTATCCTCAGTGTGAATTACGGCTGCTTAAATTGCCCAGAAAACTCCAAAACGCTAACTAGGCGTCCAATGAATATTTGCACTGGACACTACATCCGTCTCACAGGGATCTATTTTGACCTCACCTACGATAAACCCATAATCCTAAAACCACTTACGTTCCATGCCCTAAACCAAAAATTGCCTTAATAATAATAATAATAATAATAATAATAATAATAATAATAATAATAATAATAATAATAATAATAATAATAATAATAATAATAATAATAATAATAATAATAATAATAATATTAATAATAATAATAATAATATTAATAATAATAATAATAATAATAATAATAATAATAATAATAATAATAATAATAATAATAATAATAATAATAATAATAATAATAATATTAATAATAATAATAATAATATTAATAATAATAATACTATTATTAATAATAATAATTGGTTTTGGGGGGAAAGGAAATGGCGCAGTATCTGTCTCATATATCGTTGGACACCTGAACCGCGCCGTAAGTGAAGTGGACCTCAAAATCCCGATTTCAGGGCTTTTTTGCTGGAGCAGCTTGAAAAAGCCAGCCATTTCGAAAAAAAAACGAGAAAATTTCGGAAAATCTTCCTCCAAAGGCATGAAAACTCTCTTTCCGGAAAATTTTACTCATAAAATTCTGCGAAAAAGGAAACATTCCCAGAAGCAATATACCTCACTAAACCTAGCGCTTTAATTTCCAAGCAGTTGGGAATAGTGTGTGCCTTACAGATGTCGCAAAGTTCCGTTTACAAGATATTCGCGAAATTTTTTACAGAACGTCATATATTTGAACGTACCGTATGCTAGGTAATGACCAGCATGAACAGACCGCCTGGAGCGTACATATCGCACAGAACACGTTTTAAAAGGTCGATAACTGCGCTAAACCATGACGGGCGTAGTATTATGGTAAACGGAACAGCACACGGCAAGCAACGTTTGTCGTCGCCTGACTTTACGCCTTAGCATCAGTATAATGATCATTCAAGTTAGAATGCAATGAATATTGCCATGTAGTTCTCCGTGCTTACAGATGACATAGCTTCTTTATAATTCTGCAATTAGAAAAAAAAGAATGCTCTCCTATTTGATAGCACATCCAGCCGTCATTTACTCCTTCCGGTGCTAAAGCTTTGCAGGGCTGTAAGCTTTTGTTCTGCTAAACCTAACGATCTTTCTTTTTTTTTCTAATTCCGCTTGTCCTGGGCTTGCCCTTGTGTATTATAAAAAATTTAAAATTACTCCTTTAGTTACCGCTACGTAGCGACCCCCCCCCCCCTAAATATTTGAAGAATTAAGTGCCGTAACTGTCAGAAGGAAATTTCATAATCTAAGCATGCTTCATCTCTTTGATGCTCTATTTTTATACTGAGGATCCAGGACAACAGCAATAGATAGAAAAAAAGGCTGAGTGATTATACTCTTTTTAATGAAGTAATTCATTGAAAGAAAAGGCACCGGCGTTAGCCTTAGAGACTTCACCGCAAGGATCGTAATCGCGGAAGGGAGTAGTAAAAAAATAGATATAATATGGGCCGGTGTCTGCAAAGCTCAGGACAAAGAACGCACGCACTAAAGCCCGAACGAACGCGTGGCGCAACTGCCCGCTTAATGCAGCGACTTCCAGACCAGCGTTGCTATGCCAAAAGTTCACAACGGTGCATAATGCCAGACGACTTCCCGCTGAGTCAGCGCGTGGCTCCGAATACAAAGGAAGGGATTCGACCGACATAGACCACGTCATTGTCCCGAACGCCCAGCAGCGCCCAGCTCAGGAAGGGCTGCACAAGCAGGCAACCTTTGGGAACTCCCACGTCGATCGGGACGTTGGTAACAATAACGTAATCCCAACAAAGGTTGTTAGCGACAGCTGCTTGCTCAGTGGTTAGTTTGTCACGCAATGACAGCACTGCGTGGTAACGAGATGGATTGAGGGGGAGGGGGGGAGGGGGGAGGAGCTCGCACGCATTTGCGGTGTTCGTAATAGCCACTGTATTAAAACATCTTTGCGAGGAGGCCAGGAGGAATCCTTTTCGAATATCTTGGTCAGTCTGTTTTATTTGTCGTCTAACCCAATTATCGGTGACCCCCGCAAATAGGCATTTTTTTAGTACCACAGTCTGCGATGCCCTTGGCACCATTTATCTTCTACTTTGTGAGAACAAACGTGGTCGCCCTACTTTTATCGCGTATTTTTTCGCACCCTGCTTTTTGAAATTTTGAGTTTACTGTGGCTTTAAAAACTTCGTGGCTGACTGGAGTGTGTTTAAATATTCATCAGACTCTCTACTGATCAATGAAAGGCGTGACTAGAGACAATAGGTTCTTTTATCAGCATTTTTGTAGTTGTAGAAGCGGAATTAAAATGAAGAACAGTGTAGCACTGTGTCGTTTGAGAGAGTCAAGGAATATGGCGGGCACTGTCATGTTACAAGGGACAGAATATTGGAGTCATTTTATGCTAATAATCGCTCACTAGTTTTTTATAACCGACAAACTAATATGGACTATGGCCGTCATACCACCTCGTTGATAGCTTTTATTTTTTCTTTATCAGTCTACTAACAATTTCTCAGCAGATCTCGAGATATATCTAGCTTTAGTAATTCGTATTGTTAAATAAATGAGCAAACCTTCAAGGAAATACCGTTAAGTGCTGTATTCATTCATTCATTCATTCATTCATTCATTCATTCATTCATTCATTCATTCATTCATTCATTCATTCATTCATTCATTCATTCATTCATTCATTCATTCATTCTACCATAGCATTTAATAGAGCGCGCTTTAACTTTGTCTAGCAAAGAAATTAAATTTTTGGCGTGAACGGCTCGTGCTCGTGCGGGTTCTGATAACGTTGTCATCGTTTTCTTTATTTTGCATTTATCGTACTTGCATATATATGCTTCTGGTCGTGGATTAAATCCCATGTTGCAAAATAGCGCTTGGCTGTGTGTTTTCGGTCGCCCTGTCTTCTTTGTGCTCTATTATTTCTGTTTGAGTAAGAACTACCACCATGCGCAGACTTATTTTCTTCCTTTCATGCAGTCTAATTACGTCACACGGTTTTTTATAGCCTTTCTGAATGAGACACGTGAAAAATTTCCAACAAGGACACTTTGCGTATCTCCACATGAATATGACATCTTCACGAGTTCCAGTGCATTTCTCGAGGAATGCCAAAGTGGTTGGATGGTAAAACTTTTACATTTTTTGTGCCTTTTTCATTGAACCTAATCATACAGAAGAGCTTCTGTTGCTCACTATGAAAATAAAAGTAGGGTTTAAAAATGTTTTTTTCAGCTTGCTAATCTCGATTCCAGGAATAAAAAAAATTGACATCCCATTAGAGCGCGAAACTTCTTTGAGAACTTAAAAAAGTCTCAAATCACCCTTTAAATTATATGTCCCCAGCGCTTCGCTTCTGAAAAAAAATGGATTAAAATATCAACTTGGCTAGGATCTGATTGCGTTGACCACGTGCCTTTATTACGAAAGCACACTACACCCTTGGATAATAGGGCTTTTAGGCAGCTTAGAATTAAGGAGCTTTTCTCTTCCTCATGTGCTTCTCTTGATTTAATTCTGCAGCTTTGTGCGCACGCGAATCACCCGCTGGCAAAGTACTCAGACATAGACGCAGTAGCTCTTGCATTTTTTCAACGCTGCATGCATACAGAATGACCGAAGAATGCAAGAAGGCCGCCCGGTTTCTTGGAACCTACGGAGTAAAACTCGGTGCGCGTAGGCAGCGCATTGAAAACGCGTCGACGGAAAGCCACGTGTTGCTCGCAGCAGATGGCCTTCAAGTCTTCCCTGGTCTTAAATTTGAAAATATTGAAAATTACTCCCGTGTTTCGCCCCGTTTTATCCACTGCGCGAACGTGTCTGGAAAGTTAATAGAGCCGTAATAATACGGAAGCTCTTGTGAAACGGTCTCAGGGATTCGCTTTACGAGTCAGGAAACGGAAGGGAAGCGAATAAATAGACTGGAATTGAATCTTGCGACTCGATTCCAACGTGTCAGGATAAGCTGAAGCTGAGTTTTATGCGATCGCACCGTAGTGATGAGTTTTCAAATCCGAAACAATGGCGGTGGTACTGAATGCGTCTTGTTGAACCGGCGTCTTTTTTTACTTGTTTTTAAAATATGAATGCTTTACAGATGTTTACGATGAGAGAACGTTATGTTATCTGAAAGCGTTGGAGTCGTCCTTTGAATATTCTTAGTGTCAGCGCGGCTAAACTCTTGATGCCGGTGGTCGTGAATTTGGAGCATGATTGAACCAGGGGAACGATAGCGGGGACCATGAATACGGGAGATTTCTGATTTGCCCGGTGCTCATTGCATACCGCTTGCTGGACAAACTGTTCGATCATAGTGGCGGCGGTTTGTAGCATTTGCTCTTTGGCGGCGAGGGATCCTAAGGGTGACCGTAGGGTAATGTACGGATAGATGGTATATCCGATGTCGGAGAGCGCCGAGAGCTTGAGGGCGTTTGGGGCATAAGCTCTGTACAGAGAAGTGCTCTGTGTTCCTTTGCTGGTCAAGGATGTATCTCTCGGTGGTCTGAAACTGTGTTTGAACCAACTGTGCCTGTGACTTTTTCTGCGCTGACATTTTCTGTGACTTAATCTGTGCTTCTGACTGTCTGTGGTGTCTGGACCAACTGTGCCTGTGACTTTATCTGTGCTGACATTATCTGTGACTTTATGCTTCTGACTGTCTGTGGTGTCTGGACCAACTGTGCCTGTGACTTCATCTGTGTTGACATTCTCTGTGACATTTTCTGTGACTTAATCTGTGCTTCTGACTGTCTGTGGTGTCAGGACCAACTGAGCCTGTGACTTTATCTGTGCTGACATTATCTGTGACTTTATCTATGCTTCTGACTGTCTGTGGTGTCTGGACCAACTGTGCCTGTGACTTCATCTGTGTTGACATTCTCTGTGACATTATCTGTGCTTCTTTCTGTTCTGTGCCTCTGGGGTTTTATGTTTTTTGTTTGTTTGTTTGTTGCTTCTATTTTTCTGCTTTTCTCTTTAAGTTTTTTTTTTGAGCGTTTAGCTCTTTTTATTTTTTTATTGGCTTTAAGCACGGTAAAGCGTTGCTGGTTCGGGCTCCCTCTTTTTTATTTGTTTTTGTTTTGTATTTTTTCTGGAGGGACCAATAAAAGGGTAAAAGGGGCCATGGCTTTATTGAGTAGTATTTGTGACAGCATGGCTCCTTGTGGAGTGCCTATTTCAGGTGTTGGAAAGGGAGACGATCTAGTGGATCCAAAGCCTCTCGTGGCTGTTCAGGCGGTGAGGAAGGTCGAGATAGATTGAAGCATGCGGGAGACGCAGTGTATCTGAAGTGTCCCCTCTGTAATCAATTGTCCAGTGACTTTTACTCCGAACCACATAAAAAAAAACTTTAGCGTCCTCTCTGATATGCGCACGCTCTCAAAAACTAACATGTCGTCAGTTGTGCGCTGAAAGATTCCTTAAATTATATAAGCGACATTTGCTTAGAAAAGCTTTGCAACGCTAACTGCATCTAGAATTGTGTTTTTTTTTTCTGAGCACAGGTAGATATCTAAATGGCGTTCGCGTATTTATGGACGTTTTTAACAAAAGCTAAGGCTGTTGAAGCATCTTCTACTGACAAACAATGCATGGTGCTGTGTACTCGGCGCTCATTTATGAAACGTGAGAGGAAGAGAAAGGGCAACAGCAAGGAACATCAGTCGACGACAAGCTGTTTTTCACTCCTTTCTCGTGTTTCGGGAAGAAAAAAAGAGAGACACGTAGCCATTAGAGGGTCGCTGGCGCAAACTTTTCGCGAACAACATCGTGTCGGATTTCGTGATTAAGAAGCGTACTTACGTTGCTTCTCCGACGTGACGTGCTTCCAGGACCTAGGCCACGAACCGCGTTTTGCAGTCAGCAGATAGTAGCCGTGTCCGGGCTTAGTATCCCCCTTTTTGTCAAGTACGAATGTACGCTGCGCGAAGTTTGTACTTCTTAATCTCTACTTTTTCTCATCCATGTTTTCGTAAAAAAAATTCCTGTGGACATATCTGTAACTCAATTTTCAGCTTTGCCGTCGAGAAGGCATTTTTGAAGCAAACAGCTTGATATGCTTAATCTTGATTTCAAGTCCTGAAAAGTAAAAAAAAATCAACTTCTCACCCGTTGCTATAATGGGGCGAATGTCATCTTTTCTTCCATAGTTTTTGTCGGAAATTCTTGATGATATGATGTCTCGCTAAGTTGAATATTTCAACAGATGTGGTGACCCTATCTTAGGGGTGGTCCTGTCCGTTATTGCAGGTTCACTTACGAACGCTAATCACCTGTGCGTACCTGGCGTCTTGTGCGGCTGGTTTTCGGTTCTGTGTCATCTGGTCGCTGAAGATTGTGGCAATATTCCCGAAGAAAACTTACAGACCTTAATTAAGCTGGGCTTCGCACTCATTGCATTTGCATTGTGAAACAATGCGAGTTAAGTTACCCGACCGCAAGAATCTGCAGCCTGCGTTGCCCAACCTGACAGAAATCCATTTTGCCTACTCTTACATTGCTACGAAATGTCGCTAAACACCCGCCATTTAGGGCAGTTTTTGCGTGGCGCGGTTGTCCGTTGAATTTGCGCAAACCTGATTACTTGACACTCGACAACGATGCAACACCGTTTAATTGGGCACAAAAAGCAGCAACAAAGCAAAGACGCTGCAACATTGTCAGCCTGAACCTCAGAGCTCGCTTAACAATGTTCCGCGAACGCGTTAAGCGTTGTCAGAGTGTTGCGCCCTGTTGCCGTGCAATTTCGCGTTGCGTAAACGAAGCGCATGCTCCACTGACGGCCACTTGTGTCGAGCAGCGGCAACTTCAAGCGACGCGCTTAATTAATTAACGGGATGTTGAAGACAGTGGGAGAGAGAGAGAGTGGAGCAGGAGGCAACAAGGGAGGAAATTTGCCTTCCTCAGAGCGGCGACTGCGGAGGAGGAAAGAGTTACGAAACGGCGTTCTGAAAGTCCGGGGAATAAATGCAGGCAAGAGAGAAAAAACAAAGAGAGAGAAATAACATGTATTGGGAATATCCGTCGTGGTTGTGTAATAATAATAATAATTGTTTTTTTGGGAGAAAGGAAATGGCGCAGTATTTGTCTCATATATCGTTGGACACCCGAACGGCGCAGTAAGGGAAGGGATAAAGGAGGGAGTGAAAAAAGAAATAAACAAAGAGGTGATAATAATAATTGGTTTTTGGGGAAAGGAAATGGCGCAGTATCTAATCTGTCTCATATATCGTTGGACACCTGAACCGCGCCGTATGGGAAGAGATAAGGGAGGGAGTGAAAGAAGAAAGGAAGAAGAGGTGCCGTAGTGGAGGGCTCCGGAATAATTTCGACCACCTGGGGATCTTTAACGTGCACTGACATCGCACAGCACACGGGCGCCTTAGCGTTTTTCCTCCATAAAAACGCAGCCTCCGCGGTCGGGTTCGAACCCGGGAACTCCGGATAAGTATCCGAGCGCCCTAACCACTGAGCCACCGCGGCGGGGCCCGTAGTGGAGGGCTCCGGAATAGTTTCGACCACCTCGGGATCTTTAACGTGCACTGACATCGCACAGCACACGGGCGCCTTAGCGTTTTGCCTCCATAAAAACGCAGCCTCAGCGGTCGGGTTCGAACCCGGGAACTCCGGATAAGTATCCGAGCGCCCTAACCACTGAGCCACCGCAACGGGTCGTGGTTGAGTCCGAGAGGACAACGCAGACCTCTGCTGCAGCGAAAGCGTTAAAGGTCCCCTATACTTGTCTTAATGGGGGAGTCCCAGCTGATCAGCATAGCTTCCCACTGCTTGAGTGCATATAGTGTTAGAGAGATTGTGGATTATCTTGGCACCGTCAAACGATGTGATATGAGATAGCTATCATGGGTTGCAAGTGGCTATGTGTAGTTTCAGGTATATCTTAGGCATAAGTGTCGGATGTGGAGGCAAGATTACTGGCAGCATAAAAAAGACAGAAAAGAAGAGAAACAAAATACATCAGCGGCGCACGAAAGAAAAATAGGGGAGCGTTCCTTGTTATATAAGACCCTGCGACGGTGGTTCAAATCTCCCGCCGTTCCGTTCGACTCCATGCACATAAGATGGCGCTTCACTGCGCCGTTTCTGCACAATGCGTTTGGAAGTGGATGATAGTTGATGAAGACGACGATATACAAATCGCAGCGCGAAAGACTGGCGTGATGGTGGGCTGTGGCAATTTATCGATTTGGAACACGGGAACTCCAGATCAGTAGTTAGGGCGCTCGGCTACTGATCCGGAGCTCCCGGGTTCGAACTCGACCGCGGCGGCTGGGTTTCGATGGAGGAGAAACGCTAAGGCGCCCATGTGCTGTGCGATGTCAGTGCACGTTAAAGATCCCCAGGTGGTCGAAATTATTCCATAGCCCTCCACTACGGCAACTCATTCTTCCGTTCTTCTTTCACTCCCTCCTTTATCCCTTCCCTTACGGCGTGGTTCAGGTGTCCAACGATATATGAGACAGACACTGCGCCACTTCCTTTCCCCAAAAACCAGTTATTATTATTATTAACAAAAACTATAAAGCGGCGGCGACGTAGTGGTTTAATGCAGCGGCCAGCGAAGCTGATCTGTTCGCGCAGCCGCGGTTTCAAATTGAGCTCGAGGCCAATCCCGTTCTTATACTTCACACCTCGACAGGGTGTGACTACGCCGGCGGACGGCAGGTTTTACTTTTCAAACGCATCTTCTATGCCCTCGCGTGACAGAAAACGAGAAGTAAACGCCACCCGTATACAGGATGATGGCGATGAGAGAACGTAAAAGAAGTAAAATACTACGACGTCAGTTTTTCAGTGCTGAAGCACTCACGCGATCACCAACACCGTCCAAGAATCTTACCACCACACGTGCGCTCATGCGCCGTTGCCTAGCAACCCGAGGTACGACCCGAGCTTACCCGAGTTAATTGGGTAAGCAGGGGTAAGTTCGGAGGAGGGTCGTGCCAGCTGCGCGAGAGATTGCTTTGGTAGAGGAACATGGGTCGCACAGTCCCTACGGGTGGCTGTGACAGGAACAGCCACCGGTCAGTACAGTGGCACATCTCTTAAGCGTTACGCCACTGCACTGTTAGCGGTGTGATGAATCGCCGCCACCTGTGAATGTTAAGTAGTGAATGACTAAAACTGAATATATGGACATTAACTCACTAAAGATATCACTTCGTACTCTTAAAGCGGAGCTTAATTGTCCCCTCCAATTGAAGAATGAACACCTGCTTTCGCACGTCTACTCGGTTTAACGAGGTTAAACCCATAGTAATTTTTATGTCTCTTTTCTAACCCACCGCGGTGGCTCAGTGTTTAGGGCGCTCGACTACTGATCCGAAGTTCCCGGGTTCGAACCCGACCGCGGCGGCTGCGTTTTTATGGAGGAAAAACGCTAAGGCGCCGTGTACTGTGCGACGCCAGTGCACGTTAAAGATCCCCAGGTGGTCGAAATTATTCCGGAGCCTTCCACTACGGCACCTCTCTCTTCCTTTCTTCTTTCACTCCCTCCTTTATCCCTGACCTTACGGCGCGGTTAAGGTGTCCAACGATATATGAGACAGATACTGCGCCATTTCCTTTCCCCAAAAACCGATTATTATTATTATTATTATTATTATTATTATTATTATTATTATGTCTCTTTTCTACAGCGCTTATACAACAGCAACGACCACCACCACCACCACCACCACCACCACCACCACCACCACCACCACCACCACCAACAACAACAACAACAACAACAACAACAACAACAACAACAACAACAACAACAACAACAACAACAACAACAACAACAACAACAACAACAACAACAACAACAACAACAACAAGAGCTGCAACGACCACTGAAAAAAAGGTGGCGATGAGGCGTGCTGATGTCATCTACTTCCGCTGCACGATGCTGTGCTCTGAATTTCTGCCTCGTCACAGGCGAAGTAAAAGCTAAAGCATAAAATCTTGAAGCTGAAAAAATGCAAAAATAGAAAGAAGCAACGTTGTCGTTTACTGCTGTCGCTTCGCGCCACGACCATGCGGAGCTGCCAATTTCAAGGCAGCAAAAGTGAATCTCGCGCCGCTTTACGCGGAGCGGTTATTTTGGGTGGAATTTTTGCCCCTTTTCCTGTTCGACGGAAGTTTTACGTATTTGCTAGATGACTGGAGGTCGTGGCAAACGCCGTAGGTGGCCTTGGAGCGTCACTCAAGTGCTACAGATGGCGGTTTTTGCCCGCCCGCTCACTTTCGTCTTCAAGAGCAAGTAGGGATTTGAGAGAGGACATTCAAAACAAACACACAAAGCAATAGTTGATGCCGCATATAAAAATGCTTCTGCGATTTTTTACGTGTGGCTACGACGTAATACGCAAGCAAAAGAGGAAAAAAATATTTGCTTGCCGTGGATTATAGTATTAGTAACAAAAATTCTGCCAGACCATTTTAAAACACCGTTTTGCCTTTTCAGACCCGTTCTAGTATCTATGCAAGCAGGTTTTCCACATCCTTCGTCAGCGATCTGCACTAAACAACGGTCGCTGCACAAACGCGGTCACGCGTTGAAGTAAGAGACAGCAACAGTGCAGGAAAGAAAACGAAACACGGGTGCTGATGTTATCGTGCCGTAGTGCTTTTGAGGTGGTGAATGTCATACACTAGAACTCTTTGTTTTCTTCGCATGATAATGAGACAAGTGATTCTGAAGTATTCCTTTGTACAATGGCAGAGTCATTAAACCGGCCTTTTGTATGAAAGAGTACAAGAAATGGTGCACAGTCATATCATGTGGCCGGACCGTTAATTTCAACGCGCTTGATGACGCGTTTTTTTTTTCACCTTTTCCGGCAGAAAGTCCTCTTCACTGAACGGGTTGTCCACGTCGATGGCTCTGCATTTTTTTGCTTGGATGGTCGAAAGAAATTGAAGTGGGCATTTAAGCTTTAATTAAGGGTATGACACGATAGCGCAATGGGTTAATTATCATATATGCAGAAGGTAATTCTCTGATTTACATTCATAGGCGCCTGGAAGTCCTCATACCCCTCCTGGCGCAGTAGTGCAGTGTGGTTAAGCAATGAGCCACTGCCCTGCGATGGCAGCTGCTCCCATAGGTGGGCTTTAGCGACCCAAGTTGCCCTTCCCGAGCGACCAATTATTAATTTAACTACCACCTGGCACTGTGGTCAGTTTGCTCCCTGTCCGCTGGGCAGGTTGTGCGGACGCTGCAAGGTCAAGTCACCTAGGTGGCCCTGCTGCCTGTTAGGTTGGTCTCTGGGGACCATCTGTCGGAGCTGTGACCCGATTCTATGGTGAACGAGGCCTTTAACCTATCGCGTTAAAATTAACGGTCTTTCTGGCTACAGTATCACTTGACAACATTAAGTGAAGGTTGCTATTTCGTTATTAATGCTTATCAACGCTATTTCCGTAAGATAAACTTTTCTAAAGGAACGCAACTATATTACAGCAGGAGTTCTCAGAATCTCAATGAGCGTCAGTGACGTTCTTGAGATAATGAACATGGCCCCGACTTCAATATAAGGGTTTACGCACTTTGGAATTGCTTTTAATCATGTAAGCAGTTCAGAAATGTGCGAACGAATAAACTCAAACTATACAACTGACAAATATAATCGAAGAAAATATATACTATTCGTAATACTTGCCTAGTCTGTAGATGCCACACCGATTATATGATCATCCATTGCGCTTATGTGGCTTATTGGGTCGGAAAACTTCGCACTAGGCCAAAAACGAGTAAACACGAGATTTTCTGTTCCACTTAATTGTCGCGAGGGTGTTTTGTCGGCTGAATTTGGTCTGGTGTAGGATTTATTCAGGTAGACAGGGCTACTGCCCGTAGCCTGACCTAGGCGATCGAGTGCACCAGAACGTTGTTGTTGTTGCCTTAGGGACATGGCGCCCAGAGGGAACCCTGGAGGGATATAACAGAGGGGCGGTTAGTTTGTAGGTGAATAAAAGTGGTGAAAATGTGAAAAAAAATCGTAGTTCGTTTTGGAAAGGCTAATGGTTGCAACATTAATTCCTAAAGGACTGACTACTATAGCACTTTTAGTGCTTTTTGGATTACATAATGAGACGTAACCCGCGATGGCCTCTGCTGACAAGGAAACATAAAGCCGCAGATAACTGGGAGTTTATTATCGGCGTGATCTCAATAAAACAATCACGAAGTGTAAAACAAACACGAGAAATAAGTCAAGGAAGCGCGAACTAAAAACGACTCCTGTACACGCACAAATGTTTGCGGAGAACGGGTGCAATAGCATGACGAAAGGAATGCATGACACAGTGAACGCCTATCTTGCAAGATAACTTATATCTAAGCCCAGCAACTTCAAGGGTAGCTTTCATTTCCAAATAGATTGGTTGCTCACCGGGTATCAGGCTCTGAACGAATAAGCTTTGCAGACTGGATATCTTCATATGTAATGGAGGTCCTCTCGTTTGGAAGGTCTTGGCTCTGGCTTGGTTTAGCTTTATTTTAACTTTGTTGGATTCACGCTCTTTGAAACTAATGACGATGTCGAGGAAATGCCTTCTGCTAGAATACGTAAGATATTAAAGCCCTTAGATATAATGCAGATGTTGCCAAACATTTTCAGTTTAAGCTTCCAGCATAACGTTGCGACACACCCCTGTTTGTGTGTGCTTGTTAGTGCAGGTCATGACACCTATGAAGGAATGCTGTGCCTATCAGGAAAATGTCTCGGCGTCTACCCATGTACACTTTGCTTTGTGTATTCTTTGCGCAGATTCTGGGTGTCGCACGCCGCAGGGCTTTGCAGTTGCGACACTCTTGACAACGAGGCCCCGACTTTCAGCTAACCTTAAATGATTAAGCTTAAATAGACTCGATTCGCTCAAACGAGTCGAGTTGAATCCGTCAAGGCAGAGCTTCTTTCCTACGCATGTGCATTGGCAGACACTGAATTGAATACTTATTCGTGTAATACCTGCGCGTAATCATTTGTATAGCGCAGCTTGCTAGGAAAGAGGATGCTTTGATATGGAAGAAATATTTTCCTCAAAATGAAACAAATAAGCTGCAGGTGAATTAATGGGATTGAAAGGCAAACAACAACAACAACAACAACAACAACAACAACAACAACAACAACAACAACAACAACAACAACAACAACAACAACAACAACAACAACAACAACAACAACAACAACAACAACAACAACAACAACAACAACAACAACAACAACAACAACAACAACAACAACAACAACAACAACAACAACAACAACAACAACAACAACAACAACAACAACAACAACTACAACAACAACAACAACAACAAATTGGACATAGTAGCAGCGCAAAAAACACAAAAGAAGAACGAGACACCGAGAGACACGCACAGACGCTGCTGCGTGTCTCGTCTGTGCGTGTCTTTCGGTGTCTCGTTCTTCTTTTGCGTGTTTTTCGCGCTGCTAATATGCCTAAGATAAGTAACCAACTCCCCCAAGAGCTCGTTTTACTGAAACAACAACAACAACAACAACAACAACAACAACAACAACAACAACAACAACAACAACAACAACAACAACAACAACAACAACAACAACAACAACAACAACAACAACAACTGCTTGTGAGATGGCTACGTAGCGTGTTTTCGTGTCGCTTGAGCAAGATAATCTTTCCGTTGTTGCAGCGTGCAGAGGTACCTGTTCACGTTGTCTGTGCGAGCAGCGTCCTTTCAATAGCACCCCGAAACCTAGACACAAGAAAACTACAGAACCGAGAGAGAGTTTGAAGAATGAGAATGATTTCATGTCAGGAAGACATGCCAAACAGGCCAGATATATAATGGAAGCTTATCAAAGTTAAGCAAAATAAGATAAAACTTTCTACCCTGAATTGGGGGGACGAGACAAAGGGTGGCAGAGAGAAAAGAAAGGAAAAGAAGGAAGGAAATACGGAAGGAAAGCAAAACATAATAAAATGAAGAAAGAAGGACATAGTGTGGGCGGGTTCGCGCAAGGAATGATTCCTGAGAAGCACACGTTTATAGACGCTCCGTGTCCGTTCGTTGTTTAGCGCAAATACAGGGCCCAAACACAAATACAACTTTGATATTTAGTCACTTCTACGCCGCATGGCATCCCTGCTCTCGAGAGGTGTGGACAGGGAAAAGACGTAACACGCACAGTGCTACTCCCTTCTTCGTCCCGAACTTGGTCTTCATAGTAGAGGCTTCGAAGGACAGCACGGCACGCTTCTCTTCGTGGTTGGAATGCCAACCACGCTAAATGTACACACTAAATGTACCTGCAGGTACTTTTAGCGTGGGCCCAACTGGACATCTTTTCGATGAGAAGTTCACTTCATGGTGGGCTTCAGGTTCGGCTTCAGGTTCGCCCTGAGGTTCGCCGCGACTGCTGAGAGATGTTCGCCTGAGTTTAATGAGTACGCGAACCAAAAGCATTCCATATGCTTAAAAACTCCAGAATGGAGGAGGAAAAAACGTAGAAAGCCAACTCCGGCGAAGGCGGACAGTTTACTGCATTCTTTCTGCAGGTATAATCGTCACCGGCGCACTCGAGCGCAAGTCTGAATCTCTCGCCTGAGCCTAAGTGTAACGCTTTCGGGATGGGGATATCTGCTGACGGATGCTTGTTCTCCTGACAACCATCTGTGATTGACGTTGTCTGACGTGACAAGGTTAACTAACGTGTTAGGTCAACGTTCTACTGATTCTTTTCCTTGCAAACGACGTTCGAAAACTGTACGTATATCTATACCGTGAAGACTTCATAAAGATTCTCCTTCCCGCATATGTTTTTGCAGCGGTCAAGACGTGAGCCTCCCATCACATTCGTTCTGCCTAAGCACCACACGCAGTGCGAAGAGAGATTGCTTGTGTCACCTGTAAAGATACATTTGAATATTATTATGCGTGTACTGATTTGAACGAGGCGGATAATGCAATTCACAAAAATCACTAAAAAAGGCGGTAATCATGCCAATGAACTTTGCCGGTTCCACCACCAGGCTTGCAATAAGTATGCAAGACCTTATATGAACATGGGCTAGTAAGAAAGAAGAGCTCTCGCAGTGCTTCGGGAGAGAGAAAGGGAGATGGCTGCCAGAAAAAATAAACATATTCGTGGGGAGCGCTCTAAGGACTAGCTACAAAACAAATATGAAATATCGTTTGGTAGCAAAGATGAAAAAGGCACTCAGCATTTGCCTAGGGTTCTTTCCGCAGCAAGTTTTTTGCGTTTAAATACACGATAAGGACTGCATTTTTGAAGAGACGTCGTATACAGAGCGTTTTTCAATTCTAATGTTGACAAAAGCATGCGCCTGCACACAGAGAGCCTGCAATCAACAAACTGCGCCCCATTATTTGCTCAGGCACTCACCTTTGTAGGTCACTCGACATCTGTAACAATCTAACTCGCATAACACGGGCGCTCAACGTTGCCGAGAAGTTAAATAGAGAAGCTGTAGCGCAACAGCAGGGAGGCGCAGAAACTAGCGACTTGGAGATGACGGCATGGTCTCGGCTTGCTTAGGGTGTGCGTACGACTGAGCGATGGCATAAACCTGTGTACGCAAGATTTGAGCTACAAAATCAACAAAAATGTCGCTGCTATGCCAGAGGGGCGCTCCACCAACAACTACGGGAGCAACTCTTTCGATTAGGATTGTTGTAAGCGGAGAACTCTGCCTACATTAGTTCGCAGAGTGTTGCCAGGAAAGGATGTCGAGGGCTGAAGCGTTTCATCAAAGAGAGCGGCCGCGGAGAGGGGAGTAGGCAGCGGGAAAGACGAGTACGAAAGGGACAATCGGGACACAACTCGTGCGGATATTCTCAAGTAAATCTTTGCTGGAAGAACACGGAATATAAGCCCACCTCATGAAAAAACTAGCGCCCGTGTCGTGTATTCACTCTTGATTTCGTCCTCGTATTTCGCGCTACCTTCATCATGAATGGAGTCTGACTAGGCCCACTGCAGGGCGAAGGCCTCTCCCACGTCACTCCAATTAACCCTGTCCAGTGCCAGCAGTGGACACCTTGTCCCCGCAAACTTCTTAATCTCATCCGCCCACCTAACCGTCTGCCGCCCCCTGCTACGCTTGCCTTCTCTTGGAATCCACTCCGTTACCCTTAAGGACGAGCGGTTATCTTGCCTTCGCATTACATGCCCTGCCCAAGCCCATTTATTAATCTTGATTTTGACTAGGATGCCATTAACACGCGTTTGTTCCCTCATACACTGTGCCCGCTTGCGATCTTTTAACGATACACTCAGTTTAGTTTCCATAAAAAATGAACGCTTCACCGTAACTGTGAAATCTGGAGAGAGCGAAAGGAATTTTAACGAGAGGAAAGGTGGAGAGGTCGGCCGGTGGAAACATGACCCTGGCCTGCTACTCCATACTGGGGAAAGGGGAAGGGGAGGAAAGGGAAAGAACGAATGAAGGTTGGTGATGGCACAATACAATGAGTTTCATGGGGCGATGTTTACACACACACACACACACACTGGCTGGCACTCACATCACGATGAGTATACGCCCGTGAAATTCATGTCTTGAACACACACCGACGCATGTCATTAACACGTACTGGAGTAGGGGCTCCATGAAAACACAAATGTGCACACTCACACATGATGTCACAGCTGTCACTGCGTATGCTCTAAAGCGGTACGCTGTGTAAACCGTGTAAGCAGTGCACAGGCGGTCTCAGACGGGTGTCCAGGCATGTTTCACTTAAAAACTTGAGCACGGCCTGTATCAAATCTGGAGTTATAAGGAATGCATCCGTGGTGTTTTATTGCTACAGAGCCTCTGGCACGAAGAAGCTCGTACCAGAGCAAGATTATGAACTCGCTCTTGTGAAGAAGATCTGGAGCGCGTTGCTCCTCATGAACACTTGTGTTGGGCCTAGTTGGTGCATGATTATAATACAGATGATCGATGTGCGCAAAATATTAGAGAGTCTCACATGACTTGAGTTTTTTTGTTCGCTTGCGCAGGTGTGGCAAAAGGTATATATCCGTTGGTTTAAGAAGAATAAACTAGTTGTTAGTTTGCGCCATCCCTTGTGTTTCTTTTGTGTACGTGGTTCGTCTAATGTTTTTCGCACATCGGTCATCTGTATTATCATGTTGCTCCTCATATCCGACCGAGGTCATATGCTCGTATACAGCCTCTCCCTTCGTTTCCTCAGGACCTTGTCTTCCTTCTCACAACGTTGAGCACAACCGAGATACCGCAACTTTTGCCCCATTTTTTCCCCATGGACTGTTCTACGTCGCTCTAACAACTTAGGCTGCAAAATGGTGACACCGTGTTCAATGCTAATTAAGCACGAGAGAGAGAACAACAAAGTCTGTGGACGGGACGGACGCTAAACATTAAAAGGCGTCAAATACTTGAAAAAAATGGCAGGGGTCAAAATTTTATGCAAATATTACAAGCACCAAGTTAATCACCACTGCATTTGACCATCCAAAAATATAATTTCACTATCGCGTAATAAAATGAGACGCGTGCTAACCGACTTCTCGGCATTTCTATGAAAATATGCCTAAAGGACATCGCGCTGTCTTTTACGTTTTGGAGAGCGCGAAGTCACTGAAGCATATTTTAGTCTAAAAGTCGGGAAAAATGTGCGTTAGCACGTCTTCCGTTTTATTACTCCGGAGTAAGTTTGGTTACCTGAATGTTTGAGGCTTGTAAGATCAGCATGCCGCTCTTACGTTGGCAAATGTTTTGGTTCCTCTATTGTTTGTTTCCTTTTTTAGTGGGTAGCGGCCGTCTTGTCTAGCCCTGTGTCTTTGTCCACCTCTTTCTAGCATTGTTTTCCCGTCGAATATGAGCTAAACGAACTTTCTTGTATCGTAGACCAAGCTTTTATTGCATCCGACGAGGCCCGCAGAGCAAACGGAGCCAGGTTGAATAGGCAATTTGCTTCTCTTAAATATTTATTAATTCGCAGTCCGCCATAACACAGCGGTCGGAAACGTTCGCAGTAGCTTGGGAAACAAAGACAATTTTCTTTATATCTCACACTTAATATGCGCAACTTCAAACGTGTTTACCTAGTTGGTTGTGGTTGTGCAATTATTTTTTACAACCGCCACTTCAATAACACATCAATCACTCTAGTCATGTTCCTAGTACCGAAATCTTGTGAAAAAGAAATGTAATGTTGCTTTCTAAGCTGCGGCATCCACATTTTTTGGAAAACCGAGAAAGTAGGTCTAGAAAGAAAAATATGTCTAACGTAGTGTGATCAGATACGCCGAGTGGAAGCCTTCTTTCGCTGTATTCCTCACTGCCTGGATTGCCGTCACCCCTGCGTGACAATATCACTTCCCCCCCCCCCCTCCCCCTCTCCCCGGATTTGAAATTCGTCGTTCGACAATTTGCACCCTAACGAGCAGTCGCTGTGGGTTGCAAACCTTGTCTGCGCACCGTAGTTCACGACTAGATGGAAGTGCGCCTTGTTCAAGAACTGATTCGTGAACGTGGCTTCCACTTTCTGTCTTTGGCTATCCACTGCGATTCCGCCGTTTATACGCTCCACTCAGCGAAAGCAACAAGGTTTTACCACCAGCCGAACGTCGTATATGGCATCGCAGAATGCTGCTCCAGAAAGCCGCCTCGCAGAATGCTGCTCCAGAAAGCCGATGTGCTGCTCCAGAAAGCCGACGTCGTCGGGGGATGCGAGAGTCGGTAAGTGTGAATGAATGAGTGAGAGAAGAGACCCACTTGCGCGATGCCCTCATCACTCCTTGCGCCAAAAGAGAACACCCCCGCCCAAACTGAACAAGCAAAGGGAATAACGACACGTTAAAAAAGCAGCCCTCCGCGTTTCAGAGAGCTCCATGCTTTGACCGGAAGCGCTGATTGATCGTTATGGATAAAAGGCCGCGTCCCCTCTTCAAGAGGCGCTTCTTCCCTTTTAGCCCCTCGGACATTTTGCTACAGGATGTTGTCAGCTGCGCCGCCTCTTGGAAGACGAAGGCACTCAGGGCGCCATTCAGTTTGCTCGAAGCATCAACAAGCGAATAAGTAGAGGTTTTAAGTCAAGGGGGCTTTTGCAGGGGCGTCTTCACGCTTCGTCTTGCTTGGCTTCTTAAATCTCCTCCTTGCCGAGGTTCTTTCTGGCTACTGGAGGAACTGAAATTTTAATTTGGTACAATCCCTCTTCAGCAGCGATAATCGAACCAAGTGTCAGATAGAGACCGTCACCATTCGTCCGTGTGACGAAGGTGCTGCGCCTCTGCTCGGTCAAGAAGCTGGAGGCATTAATGTGTGCATTCTCGGCTATCTTGCACCACTATCCTAATCTGCCATTATCCACAGACCTAACACTATTCTATCTACTATCCTAACTACTATACCAATTGCATCGCCGCTTCAGTTCTTTTAGAGCCTCTCGATCATGACGCTGAATGGGTTCACCCTGATAACAGCTCTCGTCTCTGCAATTTCGTCATAGCAATGAGAGTGAAGCAGGCCAAAAACTGGGCGGAGAATATAAGAAGCACCGAAAACGACAAATAATTTATTGAGAGTGAGGTTTCGCGTCTGGCGGTGTGAGAAGAGCATTTTGAGCATATTTGACCCACATGGGTACAATGAATGAAAGCACTTACTTAGCCATGTCGAAATGAACTTTCTAAGTCCATTAGGTATTTATTTATTTGTGTAAAGTAAATAAGAGGACGCTGGAGGCCCGCAGAAAAAAACGCTATCATACCGTGAGTACAATACGTGTCATACTTAAATTGAACTCGAGAAATGGTTAAACGGGCTCTTAACACGAACTGGAAAAAAAATGGCGCAGGGAGGTCTAGAACAGGAGCTTCACTGAAGCCGCGCTTCTTCTTTTTTTTTTGCGGTGAAACCTACTTTTATTCGCGTTGGGAGCCGTTTTAACCGTTTCTCGTGTTCAATTTAACTATGACACATACTGTACAGACAAAAACAACGATTAAAAATCAAGCGAGAATGTGCTGCGTTATAGACAAGCGCGAAAACATTTGAGGAGAATGCTGCTAAAGACTAATAAAGAGGCTCGTGTAAAGAGTGAAATTCATGAAGGTAAACAACACCGAGCGTGTGCCGCTTTGTCTTTTTGCTCTCGGACATATCTGCTGCTTCCACTCAACCGTGTCTTGAAAGAGCTTCGATTGGCACGGTGTAAGATTACAGGTGTGGGAACGAGGATGAGAGAAACCTGCCTCTCGTATCCCAAAAGGAATCTATACCAAGAACAGGACTTAGCAGCAAGTACTATCACCCCGTATCAGTTGCGTACACATGCAGAAGTTTGATCGAAGGCAGTATCACAATCACATAAGGTTGTTTTTTGCTCTGAGCTGCAACGTCATAATAAAACGCCGAGCTAACAGAAGCTGACTGAAAGGGGAGCCTTTGTTTGAAATTAAACTCACGCAAGACCTTTGACGCTGGTGTTATGTGCCCGGGCCCGCCTTTGTGCTGCTGCTATTAGCATGTAAAGAGCTTAGCAGTTGGAACGGCTGGCATCGCCCCAATGTAAACGTGAAAATAACGGGAGTAATCGAAATAAAGAAGCGCGATCTAACCACTTTGTTCTGCGCCTCTTCTCTTTTCTGTTTTATTTTGTAGTGCAACGTCAGGGACCTTTCCTACGTCTGTTGGCCGTTGGTGTGCGCGTTTTGTCCGCGTGGTGGCCGCAAGCTGTCCGCATGGCTTTCGCGTATTGTCTTTGTGTTGTCTTCTTGATGCCCGCGTGACGTCCATTGTCCGCGCAGTACGTTGTAGTCAGAAACTGCGAGAACTATCCCGTTGGCCAACAAGGATGTGACACAGGTGTCTGATGACGTGGGCGCCGTGGGGTAGAATTGTAACTTTCGCATCTTCCCCCAACCGGAGGGCAAAAGTTTGTTTCTTGCTTAAAATTTGGTAGCGCTCTCTAGTTATATTCCGAACACCAGAACAAGCCTAGTAGCGAAATCAGCAAATGAAAGACTTCTCTTCTAATGCTAGGTCTCTACAAAGTTGATTAATAAGGAAGTGTCAAGAATTCTGTTACTTAGGTCCTCTCAAGCACTCCTGGTGAGGGCTATGGCAAGTAAGTGGCTTTAGCTTAATTAATTCAATCATTGTAATTAATTATGAAATGTTAAGGCGATCTTGTTCTCTACACGAGAGAGATAAAACTTTCGCCGCGCCTTCCGAAGCTTAAAAAAAACATGGGCCAGATTGAGTAACCTACTTGTTTTGATTCGATTTATGTTTGTTCTGTAATGGCCACTGCCTGCTCTGTTGCCGTTGAAGACTGGAAAACACGCAAACGCCAAGATAGCCAACCGTTGGACCGATTCTGTCGACGAACAACTTTCATAACCCATCCCTATACTTTCGTGACGTCTTGTGTGCATCGTTCGTAGACGAAAGACAGATCCGTACAGCCAACAGAAAGGCTAAGCCAATATCCTAATTAATTAGCAAAGGAACGACGAATGCATGGTCACAACGTCGCACTATGAAACGAACTATGGGTAGCTCTCCTCTCAAACAAAAATCCTGCCTTTCGTTTTAGTTTGATTTGGAGAACCGGTCCAACGGTTGGCTACTTTGGATTTTGCGTGTTTTACAGTCTTCAACGGCAACAGTGCAGGCAACGGCCATTACAGAACAAACAAAACAAAAGAACAAAAAAAATTGGCCTACGTTTCTTAGCTTCGGAAAGCGGGGTGAGAGTTTTATCTCTGTCGGGAAGAGAAGCCGATTGCCTCTCACCCGAAGTGGTGGCTCAGTGGTTAGGGCGCTCGGCTACTCATCCGGAGTACCCGGGTTCGAAACCGACCGCGGCGGCCGCGTTTCGATGGAGGCGAAACGCAAAGGCGCCCGTGTGCTGTGCGATGTCAATGCACGTTAAAGGTCCCCAGGTGATCAATATTATTCCGAAGCCCTCCACTACGGCACCTCATTTTTCCTTTCTTCTCTGAGTCCTTCCTTTATTTCTTCTCTTACGGCGCGGTCCCGGTGTCCGCCGAGATGTGTGAGACAGATACTGCGCTGTTTCCTTTTCCCAAAAATCAATTTAATTTTTTTCTCGTAACTATTATAAACAAAAAGAAATTGAGATCACCGCCATTCTTGAACTTCAGGCAGGCACGTTTCCTTGCGGTTTTAAATAACGTTCCGCGAGTTCCAGTAACTTATGCCCAGCTTTCCGGAACATCAACTGCTTGCGCCATCTACCGGCAGTCGCGGTGTCAGGGTGCTCAACTGATTGGGATGGGGTACAAAAAAAAATCGTAAAAGGTGAACAAAAGCACCTACAAAAAATGCTTCCGGGATTTGTATAATATGCACTTAGCTGAGGAATGTGCCGAAGTTTCAGTTCCGTGCTATTGATACAGGAGCTTCCCAGAGCGTTTGAATATTATACTATGCTGCCTACGGGAGGGGGCCAAATTTTGCCACTTTTCCAGACTTTGAAACTGTATAGCGCCGTAACACGGATAGATATCGAAAATGCTTCCCGGTTTTAGGTACCTTAATATATGCTGCTTAAAATGGTGTGCGACGATCTAGCATAGCTTTGATCAAGCAGCTTCCTGAAATATCAAAGATGGCACCTGGTATCGAGCTACGCGGCAGATATGGTTCGGACTGATGAGGTTGCGTCCATTTTGATGCTTACCTTTTTTATCGGGTGACTTTTGCCTTGTAGACAAGAACACATGTCAGATCTCAAACCCAGTGTCTCGACCGGCGTTTTAAATATAGAAGGTTGTTACGATGACCATGCATTAACGCGGCTACGTGAAGTACTCGTGGCTGTTCATAAATATGCTTGTCGTGGAGCAACTTTGAAAATTGTCAGCCCTGTACAATTCTTCAAAAAGTTTATTTGCGCGCGTGATCATGATATATTAGGATATGAGAGCTAGCTCATCTGAATTTTAGCTATTCTTGTCACTTTGAAAGAGCGTAGCGGCATTCAAACGGCCGGCATCAAAAAGTAATCGCGGATACAAGTGTTTCAGTTTATTATATTTAAAACTTATTTAAGAAAATTTGATATAGCTTTGCTCAGAAACATTCTGAAGCTGTTCAGCTGTCGTCGCGCATAACATAGAATTTGGAGTCTAGAAGCAGATAGCGTCTAGATAGACGTTCAGGTTGTTACTGTCACGTTCACCTGTAAGGCTTTCAAATGAGTGACTCTAGCGTTGTCCGAATATGGTGACTGAAGTTTGCACTTAGGGTTCTAACCTGGGTTCAAAACCTTTTTTTTTGTAACCTGATTTTAATAAAAGTGCTCGTTTCAATAGAAAATATATTAGTATGAATGTGCGAATGAAAAGTTTAACGCATGATCACGATTCATACTTTTATTGCTACAGCTATTGTCGACTTTTTTTTGCTGTCCTTTAATTCAGACTTCTGTAATATGCATGCATGATGTATTGCCGGGATCCAATCTGTGGAACACGACTGCAGAAATGAGGCTTCGCTTTTGAGGTACGAAACTTCGCTTTTAAAGATACCACAAGATACCACCAACTTCTTTCTATTTTTGCAAATAATTTGGTGAATTCAATTTTGTCCACTTCTGTCCTACAAAAAGCGTTGTTAAATGCATGTCGTCAAGAATGAATTTCTTAACTATATATATAAATGGTAAATATGGTGGCTGTCGCATTATGCGACGCTGCCAGCCGCTACGCTGCCAGTCGCTGCTACGCTGCTGCGTCGGCCGTCTGTCATGATATCGCAGTTAATTCTCCCGCACCTCCCAGAGTGGCATCGCAAGGGGGCGTCAGGTGCAAGAGGATTAACCACGGATTAACAGGGTTAGCCGCGATGTCATATCAACCGGCTGACGCCACTGGCTTGAGCGCCTCCTTTGAGGAACGTTTGCATCTGTCCTGTGAGGCTGGGCTGTAATCACTTTAGGGAATAAATTTTTCTATTTAACCAGTATAAGAGATGAGTTGCGTTATCGCAAGCAGCTTGCTTTTAAGATTCATCTTATTCTTCAAAATGCTATGAAAACGTGTAAAAAATTAGTCGCCAGAAGCAAGATCAAAGGATGTTAAGTGATAGAAATTTGAGGGGGCAGAAAAATAAAGAGAAACTAAGTGTCGTGCCCACGCCAGTACAAATGCTACATTGATACTGTTAAAAGAATGAAAACTAGAAGTGCTCCCCGTTAGGACGGGAAATAAAAATCAAAGAGAAACTCCCCCACAAATACAGTCAAAGAGAGAGAGGAAGAGGCGGGGGGGGGGGGGGGGGGGCAAAGTCTTGCATAGGGTGCCGAGTGATGTAAGGCCGGCTCAGAATCCAGCCGCTATGCCCACATTCAGCGGACGCGAAATGCAACAACGCCCCGGCTATTTACCCTACGGGGTCGAATTAGTTTGAAGCGCTCCAATGCGTTGTCCCTCATAGCCCGTAATCGAACGAATTGTGTATTTTTTCATTGTAGCCTTTCCCAGTTCTCAGGTTATTCTGCCTGCAGCAGCTTTGATCAATGTGGCCGCGTGAAAAACTAATTATACTGCACTGAACAATACTATCGCTTACTTTGGAAGCAGCAGCGTTTGGTGAATCAAACCAAATACAATTGTAAGAGAGAGGTAGAGCGCAACAAAAATAACCAGACGCTAAAAAGGAATGTATACCAATAAAAACAGTCACGAATGACATTGCATGTTATAAAGTTAATGAGAATATCAAATAGGCAGGGAGGTAATTATAGCACGTAGCGTAAAGCACAATGTCAGCAAATTATCATGATGAAGGGGGAGCCTTCGTAACGATGACACTCATGTGAAGTGACCTGTTACATTTACAGTAATGTTCGAAGCACTGAAGATTATTATTTTTTTCTCGTTTGCCCCTTCTAGGAGGAAATCGAACAAATTTAATAGGTCTATTTTCATAGCGTCGCTGTCAACAAACTTGCACTTGTCACACTATCTGATAGCCGATGCGGAAGGGGTTATAACTTCGCCGCAAAAAGGCAATGACAAGGGCTATAGTGCCGACATAAAATGTTTTATTATACATTTTTATAGAACATTTGGAAAGAAAATCTGTACAGTCCGAATCACATAGCGTCATTACCTTGTGTTCATGTTGCATGTACAACCAGACTCCAAACGTCCGGAATATGAATATAACTAAACACACTTCACAGCAAAATGGCATAGAAAAGAAGCAAAAGTTTGCGAAAAGAAAAAAGAAGAAGCCAATCTTTCAAACGGTTGCCAAACAAAATCAGTCAGCAAAGAAGGACGTACAAATGAACATAAATGGTGGCATGGAATGTAGTACTGCGGTCGTCACTTTTATCGAGCCTGTTTATCAGATGAGTATCAGATGATCTACGCCCGATACGCCAGATCAGTTTTCTTAAATTCGGTGCAATATTTTTTCCTGCTGCACCGCAGAACTTAAACGCCTATGTGCATGTTCATTTTCAACGCCCCCCCCCCCCCCACCCCCCCCCCCCCCCCTTCCCGGGGTATATTTTCTAGCTGTACTGATTGCATTATAAATCGCTTCCCCATGCTTTGATTAGATAAAATAATTTTCTTACGCAAAGACAAGTCAAAAGATCATTTTAATATTGACGATGGCAATACTTACAAAACACACACATCACGTTTATATTACACCAAAAATTGGTCAGCGCATATATGGCGGGTAAAAACTCACATAATACAAATACACTATTTTTAGTACACACCGAACACTCCTTTAAGGTCAGGTTACATAAGAAATCGGGAACAGTACTCTTCATCTTCAAGCAGTGATGAACTTTCTAAACCAAAGGTACAACACAGCACTATAAATGAAGGAGAAAACACGCAAAACTAAAAGGCACCTCTCAAAATATAACTGCTATCTCCTCCTACGGCTACAATCATTGCTGTTCTCTTTCTTTTCTTACAAGATTGCGCAGTTTTTCAATTGATTTGACTTTCGTCGACATTCCCATAGCCCGAAGCTCCGTGCGCAATTCTCCTGCATCCATGTCGTCCACATTTTGTAGACAGTTTCCTTCGCTCACTTTTTCTTCTGCACAGCGTGGCCTCTTCGCCCGTGTCTCTTGAATAAGTCCCTCAAACCAGTGCTCTTGGTCCCGCTTTTTATTCTGGCAATCTCACTCACTTCAAGCCTTTTCGCCAGCTTGAGAGCGTCAGCGGCTGCATTCCACTTGTTCGACTTTCCATGGTGTAGATGCTTTAGCACGTAGTTTTTTTTTCTGTAACCCTTGGCTTAAAAACCAACCAAGGCACTTGAACTTTTCGTGCTTTGCGGAAGCGTGGTGCGTGAGAATATGAATATACAGCGTAACTCTATCGCCACCATAGTCTTTAGAACCTTGCGCTCCTGATTCTAACAACGTGTGAAAGAATTCTGAGGTTTCACTTTCTATGCTACGACCTTCAACATCATTTTCCAGGTGGTGCAAAAGTTTTCGCAGAAGCTTTCAAAGGAGCGAAGTTTTTTTCCTCTGTTTGAGGGGGCAATTTTCCGGCCAATTTTTCAGGCAAAGCCTTTAGCAGGCGCTCACAACCCCCCCCCCCCCCCCCCCCCGATACCGACGTTAATGTTTTTTCCATGTTTCCTTCATTGGCTTCCCAGACTTGAAATTTAATCCCACAGTTATTTATGGCGTCAACGATGTCCTGAACGTGTATGGTCATACAACGGGGGTTGCGGACCTTTTAGCGGTAATCTCTGTCTTCTGCTTCTGAAAGCAATCAGTCTACAAGGCGGTTAGCTGTTCTTAACTTCATGTGCAATACATCAGGAATAATTAAATCAGAGTCGAAGTTGAACAAAGGCACGTTTTTCATCCCGTTCACCTCTGTGCAGCATTCAGCTTTCATGTTCTCAAGAGTACAGATCAAAGGAGGTTCATTAAAGCTCCTGTTACTTGTCAGAACTGAGCACCTCGTCTGTGGGTTCGCTCGACAAAATGGACAAGGATAGAGTGATGCAGCAGACTGCAGACCCTGAACAACAAGCAAACATTTCAAATCTGACCCTAGACAGATGCGAATCAGAATCTCGTGGCCCCCTACAGATATGCTACCCCTTTGTGCGACAAGATTAATTTCTTTTATCAAATCCCGAAAACCTTTTCTTATTAAAAAAAAAAAAACCCTCCGAGATCTCCGCAACACCGAGAAGGCGATTGAGGTTATGGCTTTGTAGCTGCCGCGTTTTGCAAATGATGACGAATGATAATGTTGTCCAGGTCGTGCATCTTCTCACAACACAGCCTCTATTTTTACAAGGAGTGCCTCGGTGGAGATCTGTCATACTCATGCCTACATCTTTAGATAGCTCTTGCGCAGCTAACACCAAGTCTTCCTCAAATGAAACCTGAGCGCCAGGTGAGGTAGCTGGTGTCTTGAATACAGTTATTCTGCTATCTAGGTGCTCTCTGTAAGAATTTATTAGCCTTACGGTAGGAAGATTAGGGACGCTCGCGGAGAGGTGCTCTCAGAAAACGTTACTGACAAAATGTACGTCCAAGATGGCTGCAACATCTCGCAAGCTTTTTTTGTTTGGAGAAGAAAGGACACTGCAGTTAACGTGACCATTGCTGCAGAAATCTCTTTTTACATCGCAATTACAAATAATTTCTCCATTTTTATTGAATGTTACTTTCTGCAGCAGGCCCTTTAGGTCAGTTACGAGAAGCTGGCATACATTTAGGCCGTAGCTCTCCAGTACAACTTCAAGAGCTTGCGTGATGGAATATCCAGCGGCATTAAGCTTCCTTCGGTCTTCCCCCCCGCCCAGAGCAGGCGCTGTGCTTGGCAGGTGGTGTGACGTCAGCTCTCTTCGTTGCTATGACGACGCGTGACGTCAGCTTGCTCCCCGCCGCAGCTAGAAGGGAGCCGCTCGTCGCGGGTGCCGTGGCCCCCGAGCAGGCGCCGCTCCTGGTCTCTCCGTTGATATGACGACCTCCTCGCCTTGCGCTCGCTCCGTGGCGGCTTCACTGGGATGTATAGCGGTGCGCTACGCGTTGGTTGATCAGTCTCGCCGTGGAAGTTACCGACGAAGAGTCTATATCTGAATCTAGTTGCTCTACTGCTTCGGAACAGTTAAATTCTAAGGCGAAAGCTAAGCAAGCTAGGAAGAATGAGAGAAGGAGGTTGCAACGTGCCCAGAAAACAGAGGAACAACGAGAAGAACGATTGCGAAAACGACGAAAAGTCGAAACAGCTTAGCGAGCTTTCGCAATTTAACAAGGTTTTACCAGAGCTAAACCACGGCCATTTTTTTTTTAGCCGAGCAATCCTCTACTCAGCAGCAGAAATTCTGTTTTGTGCCAGAGCGCAGCAAATTCTGACGTAAGGCTTAAAATGCGCTGAAACATGCACCATTACTTGGCCAGCCATCCATGCGTAACGCTATCTCTGTTGCCTCACTTTCCGACTTATTTGACGAGTTCTCGAACTTCCAAACGTATTGTACACAATCCTTTCTATGGAAACCGCCCTGAGTAAAAAGTACGTCGTCTTCTCGCGATATGGGGGTTGCGCTCCGCCTTTAGAAATCGCTTCCTATAAAGCAGCCACCACTCGTAGCGAGAAAAAGCGCATTGTAACCACCGGTATACGGCGATTACAGAATATTTTTCCTCTCAGCGAAGATATAGTGAACTAGAGCGAAGATATAAGTTTTGTTAAACCTCCATATTTGGCATGCCTGAAAGCTAACCTATCATTCTATAGATTTAAGTGCATGGTGCTTTTAAGCAGGGGGCCAAACGCACAAAACCCGCCGCAGATATGGTCGCGGTCGTCGGTGACTGACCGGAACCCCTGATATTGTGTGGTTGGCCTTTGTGATTATCGGCACCAAGGCATCCACTAATTACGAACTGTGTGTGAAAATAAATCTATACATGTACCCAGACTTCGTTTAAAAACTGGTCAGTTCCAGTTTCCACTTAGCCTAAAGTAAAAAGTACGTGTATGGGACCGTTATCTTTGGCTGTCGTCAATGTGGCCTCTCTGCCGTCCACTGCACTTTTCTAACCTAAACAGGCACATAGTCTCCCAGTCTGCGCTGCGAAAATAACGCTGCCAGTTTTATTTCACTGCTGGTTGTGAATGCCGCTTCGAATAATGTGTGAAATAAATGAAGTTGGTGACCTGAATTAACCTCTCTTCCTTTCTCTTTTTTTCTTTTGCTTTAGTACACGGGCACGACGCAGACGGCATTACCCTGAGACAGCAGGTAAGCACAGAGATAAGCTTCTAGCTTAACATCATTTGCGACGCGTCCCTTGCTGTCTCTGCTGCAATGTAAACTTCTCGATCTATACTGGCGAAGGCTATGGGCAAACATACTAAGATCGCATACCTTTCCCATGTGCAGCTGAAGATTGTTGTCTTCTGGGCGCCTTGGATCATCCTATCCGCACACTGGAAGGTAAGCAAATTTCATTCCACATGAAAACTAAAAATGAAGTAAGTCTGCTTATTCAGGCAGCAAAATGAGCGCCATGCAGGTCGGCGGCTTGACGGACCTGGGCCAATTTTTCCTCCTGTGCAGGAGGGTCCAGCCATGCACGCCAAGAGACAGGGGGAGGGTGGAGGTAATGGGCGGATTCGATACAGCGGGACAAAAGAAAAGGCAGTGGTCTACGTCTGCACAGTGGAAGGGCTAGTTGGGCCAAGGTGGTTAGAAACGAATGTGGTAGAGGTAGATTGTGCCCGGGTGGTGAGGGCGTTGGATTAAGCGTCACGAGAGATGTGTGATTGGGAGACGGAAGAGGAGGAATGCGGCGCAGAAATACGGGTGTGGTCATCGAGAAGATCCTTGTAGTAGCCTTTAAAGTTGCGTTTGTATGCATGCCCTTCGTCACTCATCGGTGGGCTGACCTAGGTCATTGCCCGGCCCGATTGTGAAAATCGCGGACAAGTTGATGAACTAGTTCTTTACATGCAACCCCTGAATGTCCACGGTATCCGCTTCAGGGCGACTACGGCTGGACGTAATGAGAAGAGGGCATCTTCGCGCTCATCTTAGAGGTCGAGGGGGGTGGTACGAGTTTGGATGGAATGGAAGGTTGTCTTAAAGTCTGTATTTGGTATAGCTTGCGCGCAGGAGTTGTGTAAAGGTCTGTTTGGCGTGCAAGATGGGGTTGATCTCAAGTGAGGTGGTATTTAGGGAGTTGCGGAAAAGTCTACACATCTGACGAATGGTCGCTGGATATCGCAAAAGGCGGGAATCCCACCCATAGGTCCTATACCCGTCCGCATCCCTTCCCAACCTCATCGCTTGCACCTCTGCATCACACCGACCCCCCGAAAGGACTCCAGAACGGTCCCTGTCAAGCCAAGACTGCTTACCACGAACCTCCCCTCTATACACCCACACAATTGCACGCACTGATGCTTGGTGACTTCACAGTACGAGCACAGGGGCGTGTGTTTTCTGCTGTCCTCATTTCCAGGATCCATGTCCCGAGATGTGAGGATCCTTCCGCAACCCACTAAAGGAATGACTGTCGCGGAGGAAAGAAGAAAAAGTCACATGTCACGAGCAGGAGCAGATGTTTCTGGCGATCGCTCTGTGCGCTCAATCCTCTTGCTGAACAGATATGTCCTTACAGTTTATCGCGCAATTCATTTACTGGCAAAATAGTTTTATGAGACCATTGTAAGCGCCCTGATAGTGAAGTTACGACTGATACTGTATACGGGGACAAAAATGGCCGGCTTAGTTCAGGTGGATCATGTTATCTAACCACATGGGCTGCAAATAAGGCCATATATTTCTGCTTTTTCTACGTATTTTCAACTAAAGCAAGCTCTCGAACACTGGCGAAACACTTATTGAGCTTCATAAAGGTTATGCTGTGACATAATGATATAACCGGTTTATTTAGCTCTCCTCGAACAACGTCGATTAATGCGTCACCCCATTTGCCAGTGGACACTGACACGCCTGTGTGTGCACGCTCAAAATGTTTCCCTAGCTGTACTATATGACCCCCCCGTACGAGTTTTACAAGATCTACGAGGCAACCGATGGCAAGGCATTCGACGAAGAAAACCTCGTCCACCTGATGGTTGGTGATGACGCGATGACCGCTGTTCCACTCTCCTTGCGACCGACTACCTACGCCCTGACGCCCTTCGGACTAAGGCCCGTCATCGCGTCACCGGCCATTGACCCGGCCATCTTCAATGATCCGACGCCCATCTTCGGCCGAACATCAATTAGCGGTATCTCTCCGGACGTGCTGTCACCCGGCAGGCCCTGGCCCCCAGTCTTGACGCCCGTAACACTGGCCCGCACCCCACCGCCACAGCCATCGGGACCGAGCCCCCGGCCAGACAGCAACCTTGCGCCCGTCAGCGCCATGGCCGCCTGTCCGGCTTCGATCAGCACATCACCCGGGCCACGCGGACAAGGCGTCCAACCTCAAGCAGCGCCCCGCCGCCCAGCGTGCAAACGACGCCCGGAGGACTGACGCCCAACACCACGACGACGACCGCCTGCTCGGCGTCCAGCGCGCCATGTGGGTCCAGGCGTCGCGGGCACCGACGCCCGCCTTCGGAAGCGCAGGACGCGGTCAGCATGACGTCTGGAAGCGTGACGTCTCGCCAGACGACCCCCTGCGATCTGACGCCCAGGGAGTAGAGGGCAGTGTCGACCCCGCTTCTGCAAGCAGGGTCAGGCCTGAGCGTATGCAGCGAGCCAGAGGGCCCAGCTTCGCGCGTCCTCAAGGCCAGGCGGCCGAAGCCACCGAAGCCCGGAGGACGCAAGAAGCAGCGATGACCCGCAGTGCGTGAGCAGGCGATGTGACAGCAACGTTCGCGCCTACCACGGCAGCCCGCCAGGCGGCGAGCTGTGGGCGGATGCCTTCTTATGAACTGCCCTGTCGACCTACGGACATCGAACGCCGATTTGCTACGATATGACATCAGGCTAGCGGTGCATGATGAACTGAAATACTTAAAGAGCGACAATTTTTTGCCGTAATAAATATTAAAGAGGAGTGCAGCCGTTCTCGTCCGGAGAGAGCCAATCAATAAGGTAACCGAAGTAGGCACTATTCAGTAGCTTCGAGCACTGTAACTGTCCGAAATTACACCAGAAATAGTTCTTGGACCCAAACAGTGGTCGCAAGGTGCGCAACAGCCTTAGTATCACATGACAAAAAAATATACGATTACGATATTCGGTAATGCTAAACTTGAGCGCACCTCTTCACACGCCACCTGTCAGCGGTGGCAGGTGGCGTGTTATGCTGCTAGCCACGCTTGCCGTGCCAGCCACTTTCCACGGCCTCCTCCTCCTCCTCCTCCTCCTCCTCCTCCTCCTCCTCCTCCTCCTCCTCCTCCTCCTCCTCCTCCCCCCAGGATAACTAAGACGCGAAACCCGCGAACGTGCGCTTAAGAGCTACGTTTTAAAATAATGTGGGCAATTTAGTGGACTGCGTGTCCTTCCGAAACAGCTCCTTGCGCAGGAAGAAGCGAGATATTGAGGTCGGTTTTCAAGAGCTCGTGATCGACGACTAGAGGAAGCTGTACCTGCGAGTGACAGGTGTGCCAGACGGTAACCGCCTGTTTGATTTCGTACCAGCACGGGGAACCACGACGTAAGCCTATGAGCACCGCAAATTAGACACCTATCCCACCGATCTCACTGAAGCAAGCCGAAGCCAGCCTTTTAGTAGAAGTTTCGACTAATTCACGCGCGAGTGTGTCCTTGCTCCTGCCTAAAATTCTTATTGGTGTCAATTTTGGTTGGGTTCGGCTGGGCTAGGATGGGTTCGGCTGGGTTCGGCTTGCATCAGTGACTTCTCGGTCGAAAGTTGCCTGCTAAGTTAGATTAGATAGGGCTGTCCTAAAATATGGGTCAGATGCTTGCCGGCTGTGTGAAGGTGTTCGACAATTTTGACGCATGCACAGAAACTCTCGTTCTTTCCTGTTTCAAAGAAATGAAACCAGTTGGATATCAGCGCCCGTCCTGTCCTTGACTTCTCTGTGCTCGTCTTTTTCAGCGCTGTGGAACTTCCCCTTTATTCAGTATACAGCAACTAGCACAGCAGTTTGTTTTACTTGGCGAACGTAAGCTGCGT
This sequence comes from Amblyomma americanum, assembly GCF_052857255.1. NCBI lineage: Eukaryota > Metazoa > Arthropoda > Arachnida > Ixodida > Ixodidae > Amblyomma > Amblyomma americanum. The sequence continues at coordinate 44,010,113 of NC_135498.1, read as the reverse complement.
TCAGACCAATTAAGTGTAAGCAAGCGTTATCACGTCTGCAAAACCAACGCGGCACGAAAAAGCCGTAGTTAGGATCACGACTGATAAGAGACACATCTTTTCGCTGCATTTTACGCTGCAAACGTAACGCAACAGCAACACATCCTTGATCCATTGGAGCCCATTATTGTTGTAGTAGTTGCTTCTGAAGCAATGGCACACAACCACAACGCCGGCATCGAGAGGCGTGGATGACTTTCTTCCTCTTCGAGCGCGTGCCACGTTAGCAGCCGAAGTAGAAGAAGCTCCACGACCGGAGGCTATGGGGTGAAGAAGAAGAAGAAGAAGAAGAAGAAGAAGAAGAAGAAGAAGAAGAAGAAGAAGAAGAAGAAGAAGAAGAAGAAGAAGAAGAATAAGAAGAAGAAGAGGAGGCTGAGGGATGCCATGGGCTTCTCCAGAGAGACCGTTGTCTGCATCCTCATTTTCTGCACGGTACGTGCTCTTGCACAGCGAGGGCTGCTTGCGAAGCGAAACCAGCCAGCGAGCGTATATTTAACAAAGCAACTGATGCAACGCTTTGTCGACCTCGTTTAACATGGCTACCTGACTGAACCGCCAGGACTATATATACCCGGGAGCTCCTACGATGTTTATCGCAGAAAAAGAAACTGGAAGAGAGTATTTCCAAGAAAGAGGCATCTGAAAGGCACGTGTCGAGCGTATGCAGCTTGAGATTATACACGTCTCGGACATCCCGCGCATGAGTAAGTCATCAATATGTTCAAGGGGCATCCACGTTTGAGAACAGGTAACGAAGCCCCTGAGAAGTATAATACAGTGTTTACGCCAAACGCATAGATTTCGTGCTATGAAAGACAATGTGCGCAGCATGTGATACTCCAATTTTGACTTTCTGCCGTGCTGCAACGTTAACTCCCACGACGTCGCGCAAGCGGTTTTCCATACCACATCAGTACTGAATGTTTAAGAATTGGCTTCATCAGTCACATAGTGCGTTCTTAAGAGTTAGTGCAAGCTATGAACAAATGTTCAGTCAGGCCGGAATGAAACGCGAATAGAGCCTGCGCACAAAATTAAGTATTTTATCTCTGTACTATCAGTTCCTATGTACAACTAGACCAATTTATATTAATGGGTAAATGGTCTACCAAAGTATATACATGCGTCAAACGGTTGTGAAGGAGTATATCTCTGCAGAGTAGAAATGTACAGTGTGTGAGGAGGAGGAGGAGGAGGAGGAGGAGGAGGAGGAGGAGGAAAGGCAGGGAGGTTAACCGAAAGAATAAACCCATGTTCCAGTTTCATTCCAGCCTGACTGTACATCCTTTGTGACAACTAAAGTGCCCAGAAGGGTGGCTTCTAAGTCGTGTAGCGTGGCTCTTGTATCATCCGTATATAAGTCCTAAACTTCGGAGGGCTGAAGGGGTGTTTTTCTCTTTCCTTCAAGAGGTTTGGAACGATGGCGTTGCATGTCAAGCCACAGAGCATGGCCCATAGGGAGGACCATGTTGTAGGAGGCTCTAGATTTTTGAATAAGGCTGCTGTAATTCCTTCGCGCTAAACGCATTTATTTAATTCTTGCTTTCTTTCAACGTCTTTACAGGCCTCCAACTTCTTCTCCATCACCACGTACGTGATTGGCAACTACAGACAACTGGGGAGTGAGTTTTTCCTTGCGGCGCAGAAAATGACGTGCTTTCTTTTCCTCATAGTATTTTTCCATGTTTTACAGGCTTTGTTGTTATCTTTTTTTAATGTCGCTAAGCCCAAGTACAGAAGGCTAAATGAAAAGAAAGACATGTACACATTTCTATACCGAAATAAATAACTCCCTATGGTCTACCAAGCATATAGTAGCTCTGGTCATTCTTGTTCGCGTGCGCTTTTTTTTATCACGCATTTGTACGTCAGCTGACTCTCATTGACCACATTGGAAACATGATGGTGTGTAGCTCTTAGCGCAGCGTCAGTTTTGTGCGTTCCGAACATTACAATTTTTTAGAATTTCCGGTTTTACAGCTCATAGAATCGCATCTTGCGGTATCGTAATAAGTTCAGCGAACGGAAAGAGAAGGGGGTGATCTCTTATGCAAAGCTTATAAAATTGTAGAAGAACCGGGTCAATTGGAGATATGTGTGAGAGGCCTTTGCCCTGCAGTGGACGTAGTCAGGCTGCTGCTCATGATGTTTGTTTTTCAATATAAATTTTAAAGGACGTTAAGCGGCGGTGTCCAAAAAGCACTGCTTAGATTCATGACGATACCTCCCTACATTCGCGCGTCGGCGGAAACTGCTGAATTTGTTAATTATTCCTCGCCCCGTTGTTGCCCTATATTGACTCGTCTTGCACTCCTTGCCACTCGCGAATCAACGCAGGCGATGGCCTCATCTACGACATACTGCTCGGCATGGAGACGGGCGTCAACGTGGTTTCCGACCTGGCGCTGCTCAACGTGCTCCATGTTTCGGTAGAGCATTCAACCATTTGAACCCGAACATTAGACTTAAACGATCGCCTGTCAGGAGGAAGATATCTTGTGCACGTCTTGAAGTCTTATACTAACCTATAGCGGATGAAAAACCCAACTCAAAGGTTACGTAAATAAAAAACAACGCGTGTCGCTGAATGATGTCGGCGTGAGCTTCCATTAATCATTGCACCTTGATAACGCGCATGTCCCATCGATAACAATAACGTGTCTATGGTGATATCGATGTATAAACGATAGCTTAACTTCCGGATAATGCACGTGAGTGCCTTGTTAGCGACAGTCTCTCCATTCTCGCTGACAAAAGAAGTTTGGGCTGACCCATGTTTGCTTTGGAGGAGATGTTTTATTCTTTAAGAATTTAACATTTTATTTCTCCTTTAAAATTTCTCTCTTCCTCCCAGCACACTTGTTGTCTTAAGGAATGCTCCAGCACGTTTCTTTTAGCACAGGTACATTTTCTATTTGATTATGAAACCGACAAGAAATCTTGTCAGACAACTTCGCGAATTGTCATCACCAATAAAAAAAAGATCACGTTTTTGATACGCTGTGTTGCGACAAACCTGCGTTAGCACTATTAGTTGTGCCTTTCTATTTTGGGTGAGAGGGTGTGTGGGTGGAGGCTCGGGGGCGTTATTAGGCACCTTTAGCATACCGTGTACCACGTTACCGTTACCGCTACCGGAGTACCGGGCGCCCGCCCACCGCTACTGAGCACGCGCTGATTGGCCCCGATTCTGCAGGCGCACGCGCAGCAGCCCGGTACCTGGGGCCATCTGGCGCCGGCAAGGCAATTTGCGCATGCGCATTGGCTGTGCGCGAGCTCCCGGTACTCTGGTAACGGTAACGATATACACATTTAGCATACCGTGTACCGTGTTACCGTTGCCGTGACCGGAGTACTGGAATCCCGCTCACCGACAGCAAGCATGCACTGAATGGCCCCGATACGGGAAGCTTGCGCGTGGCTTCCGGGTACCTGGCGCCATCTGGCGGCCTCTAGGCGATCTCCGCATGCGCAGTGACGGCGCGCGGGCTCCTGGTATTCCGGTCACGGTAACGGTAACACAGTACACGGTATGCAAAAGGTGTCTGATAACACGGTACACAGTATGCTAACGATGTCTATTTGCATTTTTATCGATGGAGTGGGCTTCCCCACGAAGGTGCTTGAGACAATGTAGGCTCCACGCGTACACACACAGACGACGTATTTTAGAGAGAAAGAGGACTTTACTGGTAACGCAGTAAAAAAAAAAAAGCCACTAAGGTGGTGCTCTGGACTGTCTGGCGTGACACAGCGAAGTGGTGCAATGCGGGAGCGTTGGGACACAGGTCTCCCACGAAGTCCTGTTTATCCCACTCTGTAATCACTGCGCTAAAAGCAAGTCCTAACTCTAGAGCGACGAGCAAATGGGCTAGCTGCTTGCCACTAGATCATGGGCCTTTGCAATAAATTGAAAACTCGGGGTGTGACACAGATGGCGACAAGACAACCGATCGACCCTCCCCGTGGCTTTTGTGAAAATCTTTGCCACACGCACCCAAACTTTTTTTCGTAGGCGCATCAACCACCTGTCGCAAGTCGGCAAATCTGCTAATTAATTACGACAATCCGCTAATGACGTTTTCTCTTGCTTACTTCGCGCGAGTGTTTGATGTCAGTCGTCATCTCGCTTCCATGAAGTGCTGGGCAAAATATTTTTTGTATCTGATGAAAAACTACCGCTTGAGCCAGATACGCAAATTCAGCGGAGTTCGTAGTTTTGGCGAGGCCAGATAGAAATGCCTTGCGTGCGCTGAGTGGCAGAATTTGATTTCAGCATCGATCCATATATGTTCTGAATTTCGCAGGGCAACCCACTTACGGCATATCCACATGTAAGTACAGATAACGCCGTCATGTAGTACGTGGTACTATGATTCTTATTGAGTGTTCTAGCACAGCAGAACCTAGAACCAGCTGCTGCAGTAAATTTTTGATTTTTGGGGAAAGGAAATGGCGCAGTATCTGTCTCATATCGTTGGACACCTGAACCGCGTAGTAAGAGGTGTGTTAAAGAAGGGAATGAAAGAAGAAAATAAGAAAGAGGTGCCGTAGTGGAGGGCTCCGGAATAGTTTCGACCACCTGAGGAGCTTTAACGTACACTGACATCGCACAGCACACGGACGCCTTTTTCGTTTCGCCTCCATCGAACCGCGGCCGCCGCGGTCGGGTTCGAGCCCGGGTACCCCGGATCAGTAGCCGAGCGCCCTAACTACTTAGCCACAGCGGCAGGCGTGCTGCAGTGCAAGTCTAGGCTAGAATGTGTCCACTCTAAGCCTCTATATTTTGTGTGTGGGTGTGTGTGTGTGGGGGGCCTTTTCGGAGCGCATATATAGGAGACACCAACCTTAGACTGAAGAATTTATTTGAGGACTTCTTAATAACGTCAGCCTTGGAGCAGGCGTCTTCAAAAAGTCCCGTATTCATCACCTGGTCAATCATAATATTATTGTTTTATTGTAGGCACACCTTTTTGATAACACCGCTTTAAACCCCCCATACATCCCGTATGTATTGAAACCAGGAGGTCTGACTGGGCCAAAACTTGCAGAGTCGAAGGCAGTAACGCCACTTGCGGCGCCTAGACGAACTTCTCAGTGCTGCTCTTAACAGTAACACATCAGAGAAATAGGATTTGCTGGACGCCACCGAACCCGCCGCGTTGGCTCAGTGGTTAAGGCGCTGGGCTACTGATCCGGAGTACCCGGGTTCGAACCCGACCGCGGCGACCATGTTTCGATGGAGGCAAAACGCTAGGGCGCCCGTGTGCCTGCGATGTCAGTGCACCTTAAAGGTCCCCAGGGGGTTCCAAGTTATTCCAGGGTCCTCCACTACGGCACCTCTTTCTTCTCTTAGTCCCTCCTTTACCCCTTCCCTTACGGCGCGGTTCAGGTGTCCGCCGACATGTGAGACAGATACTGCACCATTTACATTGCCCAAAGAACAATTTAATATTATTATTTACGCCACCGGTGACAGAAATCTCAGCTCGTAGGCTCCCCCACCAGCTTCTAACCGTCGCCTAAGTAATCGTGACAACGTTGCCCGCCGCAAAGCGACCACAGGTGTTAGCAGTGTTTCGAAGCGGAATTTTGTAACTCGTATGATTAATAGGTAGTGCCGAGGTTTAGCGATTACTTTTGCTTGCGCACCTTAGCGCGGGATGTAATACCAAGGAGTTCGAATTCAACGAAAAGTGCTATGGATGCACTGGAGACACCCCACTCTTCGGACTGAATCCAACACACGCCGAGGTGTCGAATCACCTCACGGTAATCCTAAAAAGCAGCGATTCCGTGCATATGCCTTCAGTCAGTCAAAAATCGACAGGTAGCGGGCTGTCTTGCTCGTATGCGGCGGCTCGGCCCGAAGGCAAGTGGTGTATTTGTAGCGCTCTCTGAAGCTGTAGCCTCCGGTGATGGGCTACGTGTGTAGCACATACGGGACAGAGAGGACACGCCATGCGGTAACAAAAGATGGATACGAACCGCGCTTGAACACAGCTACCGTAATAGCAGCAGCACCGCGATGGTTCAGGTAGCACTGAAAAGTCATGGTTTGGTTTGGTTCGTGGGGGGTTTAACGCCCCACTGCGATCGACTCAGGCTATGAGGGACGCCCTAGTGAAGGGTTCCGGAAATGTAGAGCACCTGGGGTTCTTTAACGTGCACTGATATCGCACAGTAGACGTGCCTCTAGAATTTTGTCTCCACCAAAATTAGACCGCCGCGGTCGCGATCCAACTCGTGTCATTCGTGTCAGCAGCCGAGCGCCCTTCGAGCTACCTTCGCGGCTGAAAAATCATATTATTGTTCGGGTTTGGTTAAATGCTGCTTATATATGTTCTCATCATGACTTTTGAAGCATTTCGCAATCGGTAGTAATGAACGCTGCAGTAATAATTTTCTCATCGTAATTAAACACGTGAACAAAATTAGTGCAACATTCGCAAAACGATGAAGTGAATTGTGGGGTTTAACGTCCTGGAACGACACATCGGCTATAAAGGACGCCGTAGTGGAGGGCTCTGGATGTAGTCCGCTTGAGAATATTCGCAGAACACGAGAGAGAGAGAGAGAGAGAAAAATATTGATAAGACCACTGCAGCACCCGCATTGGAGGAATGCGTAAGCATTTTCTGAAACTCGCACATTTTCGCTTCTTTTCCACTTAATTAGCTCTAATTAATTAATTGTCATACTATATGACGTCACGCCACATTTTTTTCTTTCCAGACGTCGATGTAACCCGTCCACACTCTTGACGTCCACTGTGACCCCGGACACCATTTTGTAGCATTTTCCCCACCTAATTGACTCTAACTAATTAACTAATGACCACACATTGCACCTCATGATTTCCAATGAGAGATTTTTTGATGCTATATCTAATGCAACCATCTTTTTTCTTATAACTCATTCCGTTCGAACGTTATCGTGATGACAAGAAACCGCAAACATAGCCATACAACAATACTTACGCATTAATAACGTTTATTAGCACCCGTCAAAAGCTTGAAGGGTATCCGAGGCGCAGCTCGGTCCCAGCTGCGCCTCGGTCCCAAGAAATGGCGCGTAATTCTCACATATCTCGGTGGACCCCCGAACCGCGCCGTAAGGGAAGGGATAAAGGAGGGAGTGAAAGGAGAAAGGAAGAAAGAGGTGCCGTAGTGGAGGGCTCCGGAGTAATTTCTATCACCTGGGGATCTTTAACGTGTACTGATATCGACGGGCGTATTTCACGCGACAGCGTATATAGCTCGTTCGGTCAAAAAAATGGCCAGGCTTAGCTTGGTTAAGCCAAGAATGCGTTGCATATCTCGATGGAGTTCCGTGCTGCTCCGTTGACTCGATAGGCTATTGACTCGATCGCCATTGAAACTGCCCGTGTGGCAGCGCTCGATCACCTTTGAGTCGATAGACTATCGGTTCGAGGGCCCTCGAAATGCCCGTGTGACAGGGGTATAAGACTGTCCCGGCGAAGGAGCGCAGCTCTTTTATACATATGCCGTGACGTCAATCATAGCGCAGCGCCCCTAGCGGGAGTCAGGTGGTGGCTGCGGCCGCGCGCGACCGCGCCAGTTGGGGCCCAGCTTTTCCTCCGTGACGTCACGCGCCGGCGCAGCGCCCCTAGCGGGAGGAGCGGGAGTCAGGTGGTGGCTGCGGCCGCGCGCGACCGCGCGAGTTGGGGCCCAGCTTTTCCTCCGGCTGTCGTGACGTCACGTCACGTGGTTGCGCTAAAGGTCAATGGTGGCTGCCCGGCCGCGCCCAAGGGCTGAACTGAGTGATTGCAATATGCAACGCATAAAAGCCGTGTCGGCTTCGTAGTAGTAGTAGTATTAATAGTAGTAGTAGTAGTAGTAGTAGTAGTAGTAGTTGTAGTAGTAGTAGTAGTTGTTGTTGTTGCAGTTGTCCGCACAGCGCGTCGGAAAAAATAGGAGGACGCTTAAGCTTCGCCAGGGAGTCCACGGAACGCCATCGCGGTTCGGCGCGACGCCTTGCCCGTTAGACAAATCGCTCGGTTACATACGGTGAAACAGACGCGCGGAGCGGAAACCACGTAGAACCGCTGCCAGGCGCCTCGCGGAAACGAGCAGGACTCAAGTTGCAGTCGTAGTTCGTCGGCACATCGTCCTCGACAAACCCGATGCCACGAACGCCAGCATAGCTTCCGCGTCGAACGAACGGGCAGCAACTCGCAAGCTTCGTGGTGAACGCGCTTTGGATGTGCGCTGCGTTGTTTCCTGCTCAACACGTGATTCATGCGTTCCCGCAAGGCCCCACTGCGCCCGAACGAGACGAGCGGGAGGCGCTGCCGTCGCACGCTATCTGTTAGGGCAGTGGCGTGCATTGCGAGCAGGAGGGATTTTTCGCTCCTCTCTGTTCCCGAACGAGACGAGGGGGAGGCGCTGCCGTCGCGCGCTATCTGTTGGGGCAATGGGGTACATTGCGAGGAGATTTTTGTAGCGGGAGCTGCATTGGGCTACCAGTCGAGCATTTCGCGGTACACGGTAGAGGAAAGTTGTGTGCATGCGCCATTACCATGCCAACCGAAGAGGAGCAAATAGCGGCGTGCGCTTCGCCGCGCCCGCGCGCCCGCTCCACCGTCAAAGCCGAGCGTGACGTCACGCGGATGAGCAGTTATGCGCATGCGTATGGTAACCAATAATAATAATAATAATAATAATAATAATAATAATAATAATAATAATAATAATAATAATAATAATAATAATAATAATAATAATAATAATAATAATAATAATAATAATAATGTTTTTGGGGAAGGAAATGGCGCAGTATCTGTCTCATATATCGTTGGGCACCCGAACCACGCTGTAAGGAAAGGGATAAAGGAGGGAGTGAAAGGAGAAAGGAAGAAAGAGCTAGGTGCCCTAGTGGAGTACTCCGGAATTATTTCGTCCACCTGGGTGTGATAAAGATGAAGGTGGCAAGTGCGCTGCACGCACTCGCGCGCATGGGGGGAGAGAAGACGGCGAAGTAGGAGAATACAGATCGGCTCGACCGTATGCTACGTGTACTGTTTCATTGCTAATTATCATTACAACGATACAACATATTTTGGCGACGAGGATGCTGTTTTGATTCGGGACCTTCACGTGGCCAGCTCACCATCCGTCATGAGCTTTTCTGGGCTTCAGCCACCACCACCCTTCCTGCCGACTCCTTGTCGTCCTGCCCTTCCATGGGAACAATGGGAGCTGGCGTTCCGGAATTACATGCTGGCCTCTGGTGCCTCTACTCTGGGCGCGGACAGGCGGAAGGTCATCCTGCTGAATTGCCTCGGACTGGAAGGTCAGCACATTTTTTATATATTGGCGCCGCCGTCGTCCACTCCAGCGCCTACTGCTGCGGCTTCGCACTCCGGTGACGAGGCGCCCCGCCTTGACGAATTTGATGCGGCGATATCCATCCTGTCGGAGCATTACAAATCGTCCGTGAATGTAATCGCCGCACGTCATCGCTTTCGCCGTCGAGTTCAGGCTCCAGGAGAGACAACCGATGAGTACGTGGCTGTCCTTCGCAGCCTTGTCGGCGACTGCGGGTTTGGGACCATGGCGGACGATATAATCAGGGACCAGCTGGTGGAGAAGACCTCGAGTTGCCATCTGCGTGAGCGCCTACTCATGGAAGGCTCCTCCTTGACTCTGTCGCGCGCCATGCTCCTTGCTCGACAGTGTGAGCAAGCTTCCCGGGAAGCCAGGGAATTGGCTGAGGAGGACGCTCCAGTACATCGTGTGAGATGCGAGCGCGGATCGAGACAAACACCACCTCAGGCCCATTGCTGCAAGTGCCAAAGTCAACCATCACAACCTGCTGCTGCAATACCAGAGCGCATGTGCTACCGCTGCGGTTCTACAACTCACCTAGCGAACAACCCTGCATGCCGAGCCCGCAACCGCAAGTGTCGTCGGTGCGGCAAGGTGGGCCATTTCGACTCTCTCTGCAAGTCGTCCGACCGTCCTGTTCAAGTTCAGCAAGTTGCAGATACTGCTGACACATCGTCGATGCCGGATGGCTCCAGCAGTGCGTCTATTCTCAATGTTGAAAGTCAAAAAAACGAAATTTTTGCCTCAGTCCTGATTGAAGGCAAGTTCATCCGCTTCCTGATTGACACCGGCTCATCTGTGTCAATTATTTTTGAAGATCTATACCACCGATTCTTCGCTAAATGTTTCCCGCTTAAATCAACTGCAGTTCAACTATTGGACTATTCTAAGTCTCGGATTATAGTCCAAGGGTGTTTTGTTGCCACAGCAAAGTTCCACGACCGTACCGCCTGCATCCTGTTGTACGTTGTCTCGGGAGGCACAACGCTGCTGGGCCTGGATTCCATTGCCGCTCTACAAATGAAGATCAAAGGTGCATCGTTGGAATGTCTTTCCATGACACCTGATACGCCTCTGTTACCTCCTGAGCTACGTCCACACTTCGAACATCTCTTCTCCAAGGAACTCGGAGTTGCTCGTGGCTACGTGCAAAAAGTCAGAGTGCAGGATTCCGTTTCTCCTGTTGCTTGCAAGCTCCGACGGCTGCCGTTTGCCATTTGTCAGCAGGTGTCCGAGGAACTCCAGAAGCTTGAAGCTCAAGACATCATTGAACGGGTCGACGCTTCCAAGTGGATTTCACCCATAGTCGTGGCTCGGAAAAAAGATGGCTCCATCCGAATGTGCGTCGATTTGCGTGAGCCGAACAAGGCTATTGTGGTCGACAGTTTTCCTTTGCCTCAAACGGAAGAACTTCTACATAGCTTGGCCGGGTCACAGCGTTTTTCGAAGTTGGACCTTGCCTCGGCTTACCATCAAGTACCACTTAGCCCTGAGAGTCGGGAATTGACCACATTCATTACCCATGATGGCCTCTTCCGCTTCAAACGAGTGTGTTTCGGCCTTGCTTCGGCGCCTTCGGCTTTTCAGAAGATGATGCACTTAATTTTAAAAGGGTGCAAAGGTGTCCTCTTCTACATCGACGACATCATAGTCCATGGTACCTCCCGACAGGGGCACCTGACCAACCTTCGTGCTGTTCTCGAGCGCCTGTCCCAAGCCGGACTCAAGCTCAACCACAAATGTGTCTTCGATGTTCCGAAGCTCACTTTCTTGGGGCATGTTGTCAGCGGTGAAGGACTGTTTCCGCTTTCTTCTGCCATCGAGGCGATTACGAAGGCTCCGACTCCATCTAACATCAGCGAGCTTCGCTCCCTCCTTGGACTTGCGGGTTTCTACTCCAAGTTTATCCCGCATTACTCCGACGTCGTTGAGCCTATGCGCGCCCTACTTCGAGGCAGCGACTCCGCCTTCACTTGGACTGCTGCTGCGGATTCAAGCTTCAAACTACTGAAGTCCATGTTGACGTCATGTGACGTGTTGCATTTTTTTTGATCCTGCCCTTCCCGTGGTCGTAACGACTGACGCTTCCGGATATGGCCTTGGGGCAGTGCTTCAGCAAGACAACGGCCATTCCCTGCAAACTGTTGCGTTTGCCTCCCGTACCTTGACACCCCAAGAAAGAAAGTACTCTGTTGGTGAACGTGAGGCACTAGCTTGCGTTTGGGCGTGCGAACGGTGGCACGTGTATTTGTGGGGCCGGCCTTTTGTTCTACGCACCGACCACAGTGCACTTGTCATTTTGCTGTCGACGAAAGGAACGGGCCATCGGCCGTTGCGAATTTCACGTTGGTCGGCTCGCCTCTTGTGCTACAACTACACTGTAGAGTACCGCAAAGGCAATGACAACTCTGTTGCGGATGCTCTGTCTCGCCTTCCTTTACCGACCACATCGTGCAGTGAGCCCAGTGAGTTCGACGCCAGTGACGACGACTTCGTCTGCCTGCTATCGCCAGCCGTGACTCTACAAGAGCTGCAAGAGGCAACCATCAGCGACGCGGCAGTTGCTCAAGCCATTCAGTTTACATCGGCGACATGGCCGGACAAGAAATCCCTACCGGAGAACCTTAGGCCATACTATCTCCTGCGCTCGGAGCTGTCCGTCGTGCAAGGCGTCTTGTACCGAGGTGACAGGCTCGTCGTTCCCGAAAGTTTGCGACGACGCCTCATGGACATCGCGCACGAGTCACACCCCGGGATCAGCCGCACGAAAAGTCGACTGCGAGAGCTCTACTGGTGGCCGCGAATGGACGAGCACGTCGAAGAAATGGTACGGACATGCGTCGTGTGCCAGTCCTGTGACAAATCGGCTCGTCCGGTGGCAGCTCCTCTGCAACCTGTCGCCTTCCCAGAGAAACTTTGGGATAAGGTTGCCATTGATATCGTGGGGCCTTTCGACCAAGCTCCCAGTGGCTGCCGCTTCGCGATTACTCTCATGGATTATTACAGTAAGTGGCCACAAGTTGTCTTCGCGGATGCCATCACAACTCAAACCGTTCAAGAATTCCTGCTTGGCCTCTTCGCTCGTGAGGGTTACCCTCAAGAGATTGTCTCTGACCACGGACCTCAATTTTCATCGATGGCCATGCAAACTTTCCTCCGCGAACGGGGGATACGCCATTGCTACACTTCAGTGTACCATCCCCAAGCTAATGGACTCGAACGATTCAATCGAGTGCTTAAGTCCTACATTCAGCTAGCTCTGTGCGAGCGACGCGACCTACGTACAGCGATTGTGGACTACCTCGGTGTCTACCGCTGTACGCCCCATGCCACGACAGGACTTGCACCAGCTGTCCTACTTCATGGCCGGTTGCCCCGCACAAGACTTAACGTCGTAGGACTGCCGGATCAGTCCTTCTCAATGGATCCGACAAAAGCGCTTAAGCTTTTGCGGCAGAGGCTTGACGAGAAACAAGCGCAATACAAGCTTTATGCGGACCAGCGGAGTGGCGCCCAGTGCCGTGACTTTCAGATTGGCCAGTACGTGCGTGTCCGCAAACCAAATGTGCGAGGTAAACTTTCAGCTCGGTTTTCAGAGCCTCGGAAGGTTGTGGAGCAGCGTGGACCTGCATCTTATCTGCTGGATGATGGGCGAGTGTGGCACTCGTCCAAGTTTTCTGCGGTTCGCCCAGAAGTAGTTCAGCAGCAACTGTCCTCCTCAGCTCCAGCGGCCCTTTTCGCTGATATTTCGCCGCCTATCGACGGCAACCGAATGCCGCCGCCCAGTCCACAGTCCGGAACCGTGGTCCAGGGTCCTTCTTCTGATGCGCCTTCAATCCATATGATGCCAGCCGTTCCGCCCGCTCCGGAATCGGCAGCCGCTCCTCAACCCTCGTGTAGTAAATCCACAGCGGCAACTGCGGCTTCACCTCCTGCGGCGCCGCGCCGAAGTACTCGCAAAAAGAAGCGGCCCGCATGGTTCAAAGACTATGACATCCGCTAGACATTTTGTTTTTTTTTTAAGTGCGGCGGAAATGTGATAAAGATGAAGGTGGCAAGTGCGCTGCACGCACTCGCGCGCATGGGGGGAGAGAAGACGACGAATTAGGAGAATACAGATCGGCTCGACCGTATGCTACGTGTACTGTTTCATTGCTAATTATCATTACTACGATACAACACTGGGGATCTTTAAGTGCAATGACATCGCACAGCACACGGGCGCCTTAGCGTTTTTCTCCATAAAAACGGAGCCGCCGCGGCCGAGAGACCTCACAGCTGCGCCGCGTTCTTCGTCGCGGCCCTGCCGCACGCCGCTCTATCACCCGAAGCCCGCGTCGCATGCGCAGGATTGTGTAAAAACGTTTGACATGCATGCAGAGAAGGAGAGTCCAGACACTGCTAAAGAGCGATATAGGCAAGAGAAGATTAACTCTTCCAATCCTGAGGTTGTCGCCTTGAACTAAATAAGAACGCTGGAGTCCGTGTGTACGTGAAACAAGGTATCACCGCTGTCTGATATCTCCCTTCGATTGCGGTGAATAATGGTGAAGCCTGCTGTGTTCGGCTTCTGAAAAGCGGCATTATCACCCAAGGAGTCTACGTGGCACCGAGAACAACTGACAAGCCGACGATTGATGTGGTTGCGACGTGTATACTAGCCTAAGGCACGGTTTCACAGTTGTGTCTGACTTTGGGTGATTTCAACAAGGACTCCCTTAGTGTATGAAATAAAAGTTTGACTTTTGTCAAATTTAGCTTTTGACCCTCACGTCCAGACTACAGAATGGGGAACTACAATAAAGCTTGTATACTAAAGATGCTCTACCAAATCGAAACTCTGTATCGACAAAATTGAGATCGCTGGATGCTACTTCACAGATCATCGGGTAGTCTTCGTCTCTGTAAAGCAAAATGAATAAAAGATGTGTAGAACCAATGTCTCTCATTTCTAAACATACAGTGACCACAACAAGCTCAGCCAGGGAAACGTACCTCTCGCTACCTATATCCTCGCATAGCAGAGCTAAGCCACGGCCAATTTTTAAAGCTTTACTGGGTGCAGGTTGAGCAGTTTCGCGTGATTCCTGGAGAGCCATAATTATCGACAACGTTAGCCACGCGGCTATAATGGAAGGCATCAACAATACCAACTGCGGAAGGAGAATCCACGACTATGTAAGACCTTTCCTGACAGAAAGAACGGCCACGGTAGGATTAGGAGATATAAGAAGCGGTACCATAGACACACCAAATAAAGGCACACCGCAGGGATTGGTTATATCGCCAATCCTTTTTAACCTAAGCATGATCGGTCTGGCAAGGAAACTTGAAAACATCCCGGGCATAGGACACGCCATATATGCGGGCGATATAACTATGGTCGAACCAGGGATCACTGGGGCAGAAGGAACAGCAACTGCAAGAGGCAGCAACCTGCACCGAGCAATACACCAAAACGAGAGATTTAACCTGCTCAATCGAAAAATCGGAAATCCTTAGGATAGGAAAGAAACCAACGGATGCAAGACTAGAAATAAAGCTCGAGGACAACACCATCCCGGAAAAGGAGACTATTCGAATTTTAGGCATGTGGCTACAGATAAACGGCAAATGCAACCACATGATAAACCTCCTTAAAAAAATCAACGGAACAAGTTTGCCGCATGATAACCAGAGTATCATCCAGAAGATACGGCATGAAGGAGTGCGACACGCTGAAACTAGTGAACAGCCTAGTCATCAGCAGAATAATCTACTCACTACCATACCACAACATGCTCAAAAGCGAGGAAAATCAGACGGAGGTTCTAATCAAAGCAGCCTACAAAACAGCTCTGAACTTACCAAGAAACACGTCAATCGACAAGCTGGAAGAACTGGGGCTGCACAACACTTTTGATGAGCTTAGTAAGGCACAATTCATGTCGCAAATACAAAGGCTAAGGAACTCGACAACAGGAAGGACCCTCTTAAGAAGGCTGAACTATAAAGAAGCCTTGGACATCGAGGACAGGTCGGAAAACATCCCAGATGAAATACGTCGAACCTTCCATGTTAGTCCCATACCCAGGAATATGGATCCAAACCTCCACGCAGCAAGAAGACAGGCAAGGGCTAAATATGTAGAAACGAAGATAGCCACACAAGATCGAGTAGTGTACACTGACGCCATACTGTATCCATGGAATCGCAGCCAAAGCATCAAGAAAACAGTTTCGGTTGTAACAACGAAGGAAGGTGACCTTATCAGCGGTGCATCCACGAGAGATGGAACGATAGCTGAGGCAGAGGAGATAGCTGTAGCCCTAGCGGCAGCCGAGGGCTATCGCACCAACAAATCTCTCACAATCTTAACTGACTCCCAGGAAGCGTGCAGACGCTACATGGCAGGAAGAATCAATAAGAAAGCACTAAAGATACTCTTGAAAACGAAGCGAACCAATGAAAATATCCAACATAGGATCTACTGGGTACCAGGACACGCCGGAATCAAAGGCAACCTGAAGGCAGACAAGCTAGCTCGCGAGCTCACTACCCGAGCTGGTGCGTCAAATGCCTCGGACGGCCCGGGGATGAAGGTGGAGCTCACGTACGCAGCTATCCTCAACCTCATTAAAGGCAGAAGGCGCAAATACCTCCAGCCACACCCTCAGCTAACACAATACGAGGCGACATGCTGGAGAAGACTCCAAACAGGGACCT
The DNA here is from genome assembly GCF_052857255.1 of Amblyomma americanum. Lineage (NCBI taxonomy): Eukaryota > Metazoa > Arthropoda > Arachnida > Ixodida > Ixodidae > Amblyomma > Amblyomma americanum. The sequence goes on along the minus strand of NC_135498.1, from coordinate 43,994,019 downwards.
TCTACAACCTTCATGTCCTACATAAGATGTATCCAGAGCAGTATAGGGATACATGTCCGTGGTGCGGGGCAACCCCCACGTTATATCATATCACATGGGAATGTACACACAATGTAGCGTTCCGAAATAATAAAGACCCAAATGCGGAGCAGTGGGAGGACCGGCTAACCAGCAGCCAGCTTAAGGTCCAAAGGGACCTAGTGAGCCACGCATGCCGGATGGCCAGGGACAGTGGTGCCTTGTACTAGGGGCGCCAACCACGCTCAGCCTGGAAGACATCGGCAGTCTCCGGGCACGCAACCAAACCTCTCAATTGGAACAATAAAGTTTACTCTCTCTCTCTCTCTCCTGGAGAGCCGTGCTGCACATGCGCGAGGAGCAGTGATGACACACGGCGCATTCCTCCTTCTCGCTTCCTAGTCACAACTGCGCATGCGCCACTAGTATCACCGAGCCACAGGTGTTCCGCCGCTGCGCAGCGCCGCGCCTTTCCTCAAAATGCAACTTTCAATTTTCCGTTTCCTCTTCTTTCCCTCCCTCCTTTATCCCTTCCATTACGGCGCGGTTCGTGTGTCCACCGAGATATGTGAGACAATTACTGTGCTTTGCGCGCTCGCCGCGCCGTATGGTATGACATCACACCGCGCAGCTCGCCGCCGCCGCCGTTCGGTATGGCGTACGTCACAACGTGTTCCTCGTCGTTGCGCTCGCCTCCGCTCGCTTCGCCAGCTGCGTCGCATGCCTGATAACATGTCGGAGGATTGAAAAGGAGAGCTCGCGTGCGCCGCAACCTCAGTTGTCTCGTCTCTAATGCGACAACAACATAGCTAGACAACCAGACTAACCTGGACTTGCAATCAATATTGACCAAGGCTAACCATGCTATGCCTTACCTTTCGCTACGTATATCCTGGCATAGCCGATCAGGCCAATAATCCGCAGCGTTCATTAGGTGACCAACCTCTCGCGATGAACCATTAATTTAACCACCACCGGCCAGGGTAGGCGCGTTGCCTATCCAGTGTGCGGAACGCACTCAATGTTACAGGCTAAGCCGCGTCTACTTACCCGATACACTGCAGCTTCCACTCTCTGGATTCAGACACCTCTAGGAAGGCATCCTCAGACATGTCGAAAGGATTGTCAAGCACGCGCGACCGCCGATGCCGCCGATAACATTCACTGAACACCGCGAACAACGGCGGGGCGACGGGAGGTACCGGCATGTTTCTTCTCGCGCCGAAGCGAACGCCACTTCCCGACACACACCTCTTTCATTTAAATTCTCCATTCTGCCTGCTATCCATTATTTCCGCTGCCCCAGATCAGGAGCTTCAGTATCGGTGGCAGATGCCGGGGCTAGCAAAAATCTTTTCCTTCCTTTTTACTATTATTTTAATAAAAAAAACCACTACCACCACCACCAACACACACAGCAACCAAACGCGTTCGGTTTCTCTTGATTGACATGTCTCGTGACGTAAACAAAATTCGTGGTCCCGCCTCTATGAAGTGATGTCACCGCCAGTGGTGACGACACACGGCCAATGGAGCGAGGTGGCGAGAGAGAAAGCGAACGCGTTCCAAAGCAAACTGCTTCGTGGATTCGGCCTCATTTCATTCCTCCTCCCCGTCAGTAACACCCACTGCAAGCAGTTGTGCAAGTGTGAAGGAAGTGATCTTGCTGTAGGGACACAGAACACGCGGCACTTTCCTACAACGCGGACCGATGGAACGCCACAGGCCTCGGCCGAGATCCATGTCCCTGGACAGCGGAATCAAGCGCAAGCGGCCGTCACACGTCGACGAGTGCGAGCAGTTTCAAGGCGATAGCATGACCTCGACCTCGGACGAGTTTCTGCGTTACTGCAGCTCCACCAGCGACGAAAGCGGCTGGAGAGATGACTGCGTCGACGGCAGTGACCTCTTCGAGGCAGGCCATGGATATAGCGCCTATGAGAACTCCGGTCCGTCACCGACCCCTGATATATTTCGGGGGCGTCCGTTCCAAGGTGACTGGCATCCGTCCCTCGGTCCTGCCTGGTCGCCGAACCTAAAACCAATGCAACCATCGGAAACTGGCAGGGGCCCACAGTGGAGATCTGCTTTCATGGATGGAACCTGCGTGGTGCAACCAGAGAACCCATTTATTCTCGAGCAGGGAGGTAACTACAGGACGGACTTCCCTGGTCAGTCGCCGTACAGTCAGACGGGATGGACGCCGCACTCTGGCGGTGCGCCGTACAACCGACGCGTTCCTCTGCGAGGATCGAACGATTCCTCCACGAATTCGCAGTTTTGGCGCCCCTGGTGTTCGAACGAGCGCAGCGAACGCTCCATCACTGGGCCGCACGTGAACGAGTCTGAGCATGGTTTGTGCGATGCCTCGGAGAGTTTTGAGGAGCGGTGGTACCAGCGACGCGAAGGCTGCATCACTCCACGGCACGTCCAAAGGGCTGTATCATCGAAAAAGGAGAGAGACGACAGTGGGAGACGCAGAAAACACCAGACGCACAACTCGTCGTGGCTCGACGCTGCTGGCTATGAGCCTCGGTATTCGCAGCACCGGCCACACCGAAGAGAAATGGACGCGAGCTCTCAGCAGTGTTGCGAGTGCGGGACAAGACGACGCAGTCGATCTGGGACCAGGCGACGCTCTGAACCGTCTTCCAGACGGCGCAGTGACTCCGGGTCTAGATGGCGCATTGAATCTAGTGCCAGACCACACAATGGATCCGGATACAGGCTACACACATCTACGGATTTTGCAAAGTGGGACAGGCGAGTCGTGGATGCGTCAGCTCCTAGTGGCACCTTCAGGCAAGTCGGATCGAGAGCTGGAACTCAGCTTCATGCTGGTTCCAGAAGCTGGGCGCACTGGCCGGAGCCTGAAAATCCAGGGACTACTCAACTTTTTGCATCCGCTCAGTTAAGAATGCGAGACCAATGTCACCGTACGCTTGCTCCAGTCAGGGCCGAGCGCTCAGCACGAGTGGTGAAGGGGGACTTATTCTGTGGCGCTCTTTCAAAACAAGCCTCACAGAGGAAACAAATCAAGCATGTCCGGTTCCAGGAGAAGTGGGAAGAACAAGTCATCCTTTACCATAAGCCTTCACGGCATTCAGCATGGGTGGCCACCAGAACAGTTCAACGCGTGATATCAGATCGTGAGATTGCACAGGCAGAAGTTAACGGCGAACCTGAGTTGACCTGTGGCGGAACGCAAATCTTGGAGGACGCCAGCCTCTCCAGTCAGAATCGACTTCAAGTTCACTCACTTGGTTCCGGTGCTCTTGGTACACTGGTTGCTAGCCCCGATACCGACCTTTTGTTCCATGGGGGTACCACATCTCGTCTTTCTAAGGAAGAAAGCTCTCCTCCAATAAGGCAGCCTGATACTGCCGTCCTCGTGGAAGTTGTGAACGCTGGGAATAACTTTGCTCCGGAGGATTTTGGGGAATGCCGCAGTGGTCCTCTTGTCCAGCCCTTCTCCTGTGACCATGACGCTTGTGTAGAGGTGCACCATGCTTCTGGAGACAGTCAACACAAAGAAATGATCGCTAGCTTCTCTGTCAATGATCAGAGGCCAAACGGAACAGAAGGCAAGGTCGTCGCTACCATTGCTGATACAGACGCTGAAGGGACCAGTAATTCGGGACGAGCGGTCCCTTTTCCAGACCCACTGGCCACAATCATTGGACCGGCAAAAGACGTTTACGCCATGGCTAGCAATTGGCTACAGTCTTCATTTCCTGCTGAAGGCAGTGTGAGCAGCATGCTGGTAGGTGACGAACGGCAAACCACACAAGCACCCGACCGCTTCGCCGAGACAACTGAAGAGCCCTGCAGTTCTGCTGATGCTGCTCCCACCAAGGAATTAAGCTTCTGGGAACGCGAAACCGAGTGTATGGCGTCCACAGATGCTCCCGCCATGGAACTGAGTTTCTCGCAGCCAGAGACCATGCCTGTGGCATCCACAGAGGCTCCTGCCGCGGAATACAATTTGTGGGAACGCGAAACCGAGTCCATGGAGTCCACAGATGCTCCCGCCGTGGAACTGAGTTTCTCGCAGCCAGTGACCACGCTTGTGACATCCACAGATGCTCCTGCCGCGGAATCCAATTTGTGGGAACGCGAAACCGAGTCTATGGCGTCCACAGATGCTCCCGCCGTGGAACTGAGTTTATCGCAGCCAGAGACCACGCCTGTGGCATCCACAGATGCTCCTGCCGTGGAATCCAATTTGTGGGAACGCGAAACCAAGTCTATGGCGTCCACAGATGCTCCCGCCATGGAACTGAGTTTCTCGCAGCCAGAGACCATGCCTGTGGCATCCACAGAGGCTCCTGCCGCGGAATACAATTTGTGGGAACGCGAAACCGAGTCCATGGAGTCCACAGATGCTCCCGCCGTGGAACTGAGTTTCTCGCAGCCAGTGACCACGCTTGTGACATCCACAGATGCTCCTGCCGCGGAATCCAATTTGTGGGAACGCGAAACCGAGTCTATGGCGTCCACAGATGCTCCCGCCGTGGAACTGAGTTTATCGCAGCCAGAGACCACGCCTGTGGCATCCACAGATGCTCCTGCCGTGGAATCCAATTTGTGGGAACGCGAAACCAAGTCTATGGCGTCCACAGATGCTCCCGCCATGGAACTGAGTTTCTCGCAGCCAGAGACCACGCCTGTGGCATCCAAAGATGCTGCTGCCGCGGAATCTAATTTGTGGGAACGCGAAACCGAGTCCATGGAGTCCACAGATGCTCCCGCCGTAGAACTGAGTTTATCGCAGCCAGAGACCACGCCTGTGGCATCCACAGATGCTCCTGCCGCGGAATCCAATTTGTGGGAACGCGAAACCGAGTCTGTGGCGTCCACAGATGCTCCCGCCATGGAACTGAGCTTCTCGCAGCCAGAGACCACGCCTGTGGCATCCACAGATCCTCCTGCCGCGGAATCCAATTTGTGGGAACGCGAAACCGAGTCTATGGCGTCCACAGATGCTCCCGCCGTGGAACTGAGTTTCTCGCAGCCAGAAACCACGCCTGTGGCATCTACAGATGCTCCTGCCGCGGCATCCAATTTGTGGGAACGAGAGACTGTCTATGGCACCCATAGCTTCTGGAGACCATGGTGACGTGGTCGTTGTGTCCGAGCACTTCCCTTCCTGACACATAACGCCTCAGAAATGCGACTCCGCATGTGTGTCTGCTTTTACCGGATGAAATCGGTGTGCAGTCATGGAGCAGTGACAGGACGTGGGGATAGTGCCAATCACCAGACCATCCGCGCTCCAAAAGATACGCTCACTGTATTCCCCACAGATGACTGCGTCCAAAGGCGGTTCCTTCACACCCGGTGGACACTTGAAAGCGGCATGTAGCTGGCAAGCGCTGACAAGCAGCCTGCACCGCTGGTGAACGAATGAGTGTCATGTTGAAAGCCATCACCCACATTCCTCAACCGGTGTGTTTTACAGTCTAGTGAGAATTTATTTCATGTGTACATTTTTTATTATTCTTCTGTATTTCCCTTCTGTTTGTTAATGCTTTCGTATTTGTACTGCAGCAATTTCCGTGCAAAGTTTTGAGAGTGTTATTATGACGCAATAAATATTCTGTCGTGAATTTGCTCTCATGTATCTCCTTTCAGTAGCTAAAGCCAGCAAGTTTTTTTGAAGGGGCAAGGACGCAAGACGCTTTGACGATACTGTCACGCGTGTTATGCGACGGTTGAAATATACTGTCACGCGTGTTATGCGACGGTTGAAAGGTGACGGGCTATAAGCTAAACGAAACGTTTCTCTTCGTCATTATTTTATTTTAGCGTCTGCGGAGAGCTCTTACGCTGAGATCCGAGTATATAGGACCTGGTTTAAAATTTTTTTAATACAGATAAGCGTTCACATGACGTCCATGCGTAATAGCTTCAACATTTGGTGTCGGCTCGCTCAGTTCAGTTAAGGTATTCTGTAATCGAGAGTATCTAACACAATTGCACCTCGAAAGCTCCACTGGGGTCTTCCTGGGGGCATCGTTCTGCATTTCAGCGAGCGCCTTCCGTCCGGTTAGTTCCGTGCACTACTACTGCAACTGCATGTCGCCGCGGCTGCTGCATTAATAATAATAATTGGTTTTTGGGGAAGGTAGTGGCACAGTATCTGTCTCATATATCTTTGGACACCTGAACCGCGCCGTATGGGAATGGATAAGGGAGGGAGTGAAAGAAGAAAGGAAGAAATAGGTGCCGTAGTGGAGGGCTCCGGAATAATTTCGACCACCTGGGGATCTTTAACGTGCACTGACATCGCACAGCACACGGGCGCCTTAGCGTTTTTCCTCCATAAAAACGCAGCCGCCACGGTCGGGTTCGAACCCGGGAACTCCGGCTCAGTAGTCGAGCGCCCTAACCACTGAGCCACCGCGGTGGGTTGCTGCTGCATTGCCAGGGCGAAAAAAATTATTCGATCTAAGCTTACTGGCTTTGCGCATTAATGAACGAAAGCTGATTGGCATTAGTGGCCGAGGTCTGGAGTGGCAGGCCCATTTTGACGTTTCACAGGCGACTGCCCGGTTGGGCGCCTCAAAGGCCCGTTTTGGCGCCTATGCGCTGACGAGCATACTTGGCCTTCTTGTGGTCTTCGGCTCGTTCGCGTTCCCGGTGCACTTGACGAACTCCAGGACCGCTTGCGGGAAGCAAATGTCTAGTCCCCAACGTGTTCTTATTCGCAGTCTAAACCCTCCATTGGTTTTGAGGAAAGGAATAATAATAATAATAATAATAATAATAATAATAATAATAATAATAATAATAATAATAATAATAATAATAATAATAATAATAATAATAATAATAATAATAATAATAATAATAATTGGTTTTTGGGGCAGTAAATGACGCAGTGTCTGTCCCATATATCGTTGGACACCTGAAGCGCGCCGTAAGGTAAGGAATAAAGGAGAGAGTGAAAGGAAGAAAGAAGTGCCGTAGTGGAGGGCTCCGGAAGAATTTCGACCACCTGGGGATCTTTAACGTGCACTGACATCGCACAGCACACGGGCGCGTTAGCGTTTCGCCACCATCGAAAAGCAGCCCCCGCGGGGGGCGGGGGTGCAGCAGGCGAGTATAGTATGCAGAAACGCAAGGACGTGAACTGCGTCGACCCGCCGCGGTGGCTCAGTGGTTAGGGCGCTCGAATACTGATCCGGAGTTCCTGGGTTCGAACCCGACCGCGGCGGCTGTGTTTTTATGGAGGAAAAACGCCAAGGCGCCCGTGTGCTGTGCGATGTCAGTGCACGTTAAAGATCCCCAGGTGGTCGAAATTATTCCGGAGCCCTCCACTACGGCACCTCCTTCTTCCTTTCTTCTTTCACTCCCTTCTTTATCCCTTCCCTTACGGCGCGGTTCAGGTGTCTAACGATGTATGAGACAGATACTGCGCCATTTCCTTTCCCCAAAAACCAATTTAAAAAAAAAAACTGCGTCGCGCGAAATTTCGGATTAATAATAATTGGATTTTGGGGAAAGGAAATGGCGCAGTATCTCTCTCACATCGTTGGACACCTGCACCACGCCGTAAGGGAAGGGATTAAGGAGGGAGTGAAAGAAGAAATTAAGAAAGAGGTACCATGGTGGAGGCCTCCGGAATAATATCGACCACCTGGGGATCTTTAACGTACACTGACATCGCACAGCACACGGGCGCCTTAGCGTTTTGCCTCCATAAAAACGCAGCCGCCGCGGTCGGGTTCGAACCCGGGAACTCCGGATCAGTAGCCGAGCGCCCTAACCACTGAGCCACCGCGGCGGGTAAATTTCGGATTGCAGTTTTTGAATCTGATCAAACACATATCTGGCTTCTGTTTTGACAATAGCGAGAGAAACGGCGACTTATTCTGCATCTTCGGGGTCGGTTGCGCAGGCTGCGTCTACCCTTACAGCATCGTTAGGCGGAAACGCGACTTCCGCGTCCGTGACTGAAATAGCGTTGCTTGCGGGGTGGAAGGCAGGGCGGTAATAGAAAGCGTTGTGCTCGACCAGAGACGCACGCCTGATTCAGAGCGTTGTTCTGCATCATGGACAGCCGCTTTCAGTCCTTCCCGTCACAGTCCATGGTTCCGCATGCTTGAAGCAAATAATCTATTTCCCAGTCCAGACTTAGCAGTTTTCCCCACGTTGTTGGGCTATGCCCTTCGCTGGATTTGAGGACGGGAAAGGCGCATAAGCGGTTCATTTTGCTGGTGGACACGCCAGACGCGCCGTGAGGAAAAAACGCGGACGCTAGCTGTAAACAAGTTTTTAGTCAGCGTTCGTTGGTAATGCTTGACTGAGGGTCTTGTTTGAAATCTAAACATTTTCTTTGTTTTGAGGAAATGAAAACAGCTTTGCTGGCTTACTTCGTAGGTGGACACTTGAACCGCGCGGTGAGATGCAAAAGCAGCTGCGTAAGGTTACGCGTTACGGCTGCCTTTGTACCCCCTAAATGGTTTATAACCGAGCTATTAGAGCTATCGTTGTAAAACGCGTTCCGCGTTGCCGTTGTAGCTCATAATTTCTTCTACTAAGTGGCTTGTACGGCTTTTGCTTTAAAACGGATCGTATACTTATGTCTGTTGATATTTCATTTGTAGAAATGTATTTATAATTCCGTCATCCATCTTGTGCAGGTTAGCCACCGTTCGTCTCCTTTGTTTGCTCCTCTCGGGACCGCTTAAGCTGGTGTAGTCTGATTTGGTTTATGGGGTTTAACGTCCAAAAGCGAATCAGGCTATGACGTCGTAGTGGAGAGTTCCGGATAGTTTCGACCACCGTCTGTAGTTCGAAACTGTTCGAAATTTTTTTGAACCTGTTCGTTCAGAAACAGTTTCGAAACTATTTGTGATTTACTATTCACTCTGCGCATTGGTGTTTTCTTAACTACTATTCCCGTAGGCCACTTTCACAGCAAAAAAATCCAAAAAACATTGTCTCTATACCACTTTGTTTTAATGCCATTTGTGTGGTGCCACAGGATCAAATGTAGTGGAATTAGTCTTTTCTGCCACTCACAGCACCGACTTAGCCGTATCTGCAGCACATTCGCTCGAGAAAAGCGTAACCTCGTCCTCATTGCACACGCAGAAAAACATGCAATTTTGTACAGCGAAAGACTGTTTAGGGAACTCTTTTTTTCTTGATAAGTATGCCATGAGGCATAAGGTGAAAAAAGGGAAGGAATGAGGAAGATTGAAAGGTAAAAGAAGGAGTGAAGACCCGTTGCGCTGAGGTAGTAGCAGAGGTTGCTGATGAAACGATTGTTCAAAGTCCACCGCACATTGTCACGTTCGCGGTTCCACCGCAGGCCCACCTCCCTAAGGAGTCGTTTTCTGATAGCAGCTGTCGCTGGGCACGTCCACAACAAGTGCCGCACATCACAAACGTCCGGTTCAGCGCCTCAGTGAGGGCACCTGTCAGTTGCTGGCAGGTCTTTTGCACGCCACCGATGACGGACAGATGGTGTCAGAGCCGCCCCTGCCCGATTCCGGCGCACGGATACCTCCTCCTGTCGAGTAAGACTACGGGGGGTGGGGGTGCGAACACGGAGGAATTAGAGCGCGTGTTCGCTGGCGCAGAACTTCGGAATCGGAAACATGGGACAGGAACGGATCTGGGGGAAGAGGGGAAGGTGGCGGATCGTCTGATGTATGAAGATGAGTCGTAGAATCCGCTTGAATATTATGTGGGTGCTGAGCATGGCCGCGAATCCAGCGTATGCGCACAGGACATGGATACTTTGAGCAGAACACGTGAATTGATTGTGAAATCTGGAATCTGCGTTGAACAGCCTTAAGCTGTTTAAGGGCGGCTCGGGAGTCGGTGTTAATATGAACTGTATTGAATGTTGGAACGAGAGGAAGGGAAGCAATGACATTATAAATGGCTTGAAGTTCCAATGCCAGGGGTATGCACGTATCCGCAGTATACGTCGCGCGAGAGTTGAGATGCGGATGAGATGGACTATACACAGCAGTAACTCCCCTCTCTGCAGTATATGATGCATCCGTGTATAATATGCGCCCTTAAGGCAGATACGCGGCTGATACCGACGGGAAAACAGTGGGGCGATTGCCTGTGAGCTGGCAATAGGACCACGGTGGAAGTGTCTTTAAACGATGAAGTTTGAGAGACTGTTTTCGAGCTCTGTTTGCCACCCGTTGGTCGATGTGTTCACTGAGTGTATTAAGTTGGGCGAACTCTTGTAGCACAGGTGTGGGTGTCAAACGAGGCAGATATGTTATGGCGCGCATAGCCTCACGATTGATAGCTTCAAGGGAGTCCCACTGTCTGTGGGGAGACGTTGAAATTGTGCCTGATTTATTATCCTTGGCTGAAGGATAGAGCGCACAAGCTGGCGGGCCGTATGAGCACGTGCGCCACCAGAGCGCACAGCTATGCAACGAATCAGACCTATAGCAGCGTGAGCCGATTTACGGGTGGCTGTCAGCCACGGGGTGCCAGTCCCAGATGAATGGAGGAGAAGACAAAGAATAAGAACAGTTTCTACCTGAGGAATCGGAGAATTATATATCGTAACATTTAAAGTGGGAGCTTTCCATAAGCCGGCTTTATTTCCACTGCGAATGAAACATGATTTAGTAGGAGAGAATGTTAGACCAAGAGGTGGGAGGCGAGATGTCAATACATCCAGCGCGTGCTGAAGGACCGACTGATGGATAGACGCATCTGGATGACAGCACCACAGGGTTATATCATCAGCATACCCAAGCACACGGATAGAAGAGATGGTCTCTAGGGCTCGGACAAGAGGAATAAAAGCCACATTAAATAATGTGGGGGCGAGAACGGAGCCCTGCGGCACTCCTGTATTGGAAGTGAAGTAACCAAAGGGCGCTCCGTGAACACGCACACTGAAGGTTCGATTTGCTAAAAAGGTGCGAATGGAGAGGAGGAACCGGTGAGGGAGACCAAGAGTTTGAAGGGAGGCAAAAATGGCAGAGTGAAAGATGTTATCATATGCCTTTGTTATGTCTGTAGCGATTACGGTTCGTACAAAGTGACTCTGCGGAGAGTGGTCAGGCACGTCAGCAGCCAAAGTAGCAAGGCCGTCCTCCGTTCCAATTTGTGGGCGGAAACCTATTTGGGAATCGGGGCAACAATCATGGGATTCGAGCCACCACGACAGGCGTGCGGCGAGAATGTTTTCATAAAGATTGCAGATGGTAGGCGTAAGGGAAATAGGACTACGGGCCGAGAGAGATACTGGAGGCTGACCTGACTTGGGTATTGGAACCACAATAGAATGCTCCCAGTTTCCCGGCATGACGCCAGAATGCCACACTTCGTTAAAAGTATCAAGTACGGTTTGCAAAGCCGTCCCTTCCAAGCTACGGAATAAGGAGTTAGGTATGCCGTCGTGCCCGGGAGTAGTAGTAGTTTTTAAACGTTCAATGGAGGCCAGCAGCTCTGCCATGGTGAGGTCAGAAGTAATCGCATCGGGGGGCTCTGTTACCGATAAGTCAATTGGAGACGTAGCGGTGCAGTCATGGTTTAGAAAAAATTGACGGGCCGCTTGTTGTGCAAATATGTTCTCATCCACATTTAGCGCGAGGCGAATGCTCTCTGTGTAATCTGCGACCTGAGAAGGGCGCTCCATGGCGTGAAACACTCTCCAAAGATGTCATTTGCCCTGCGTAGAGGACAGGCGGGCACACCATGCAGCCCAGCGTTGTCTGCCTAGCCACTTTGCATAGCGCCGCGCCCGTGCGGTAGCGCGGTGAAGAGTAGGAAGAGCCGATGGGTCATCGGGGTGACCAGTAGCGTAAAGATCCGCCTGGCGACGAAGAGCCCACAGATTCAAGAGATGTATGTCTGGGTTTGGGTCGTCTTCATTTACAGTAGTGGTAATAGTGTGAGTCGCGAGAATAGCAGAGGGAGTAGACAGTGCTGAAGACGGGTTGAATGTAGATAAATGTCTGCGCGTACAGAGTCCCATGATGTTATGCGTACGCTGCGGCGTATTTTCGGTAGACGCGTAGGCGTGAGGGAGGTAAAAATAGGGTTGTGATCACTACCCCAAGTATCTGAATCAACAGCCCAACGAGGGTTACCGGGGCCTAACCACCAAGTCAAATCAGGTGAATATAGGCCACCTCGTGGGCGGGTAGAAGTATTTGGATGGTTGAAAAGTTGAAAGGAATGATCCGATAAGCTCCGTTGGATGCGTGCGCCCGTTGAGAAATCCGATGGGTAACCCCACGAAGTGTGTGTGCCGTTGAAGTCACCAGCAACTAGGATAGGGATACCCTAGTTGGTAGAACGTAGAAAACTAACCCATCCCAGATTAAGAGATGCGGATCGAGGACGGCCATAAAATGAAGCTAAAATAAAATGTGTGTGTGCAGGTTTAACGAGAAGGGTGACAACCTCTTGACGTGTGTTGCAGCACCGTGAAATGTCGAGCGGTGTATGCGGAACTGAACTGTGAATATAAATTGCAGATTTACCTAGGCTGAGGCAGGAGGCGATGCAACGGCGATCAGGGATAGAGGGTGAATGGTATGCGCAGAAACCTGAAAGGCATTGGGAGTGCATTATGCTCTTGCAGTAGGAACGCCCATGCCTTCAGCTTTCCGTCGCGAAGGCGGATGTTCACTTCAGAGGCCTTATTAGCGAACCCTCGACAGTTCCACTGCACCACCATAGATTATGCGCTATCCATGACGAGGCCGGAGAGCTTCTACGATGAGGGATGTCACCTGCTTCATGAGCGCTAATATGTTATCCACTGTCGGGGTAGTCACGGCTAACGGGTGGTCGGCACCTGATTGTGGCCCAGTGCTTACTCGAGGTGATTCCTCTGATGATTCCTCCCTAGTTATTCGAATTCTTCGAGAGGATTGAGAACGACGCTGTTCCCGGCGCTTGGGGAGTTCGTCTAGTCGGCGGCGAGCCTCCGCGATTGCATTGTCTAAAGCTGTGTCTTCATCTGTGGTATCCACATGCGATGGATGCACTGGACGTTTTGGCGTACCATTTGATCCGGGAAGGTGAGCCGCTTGTGCATATGTACGCTGGTGAGGAGACGTATGTTGAGCAGCGGGCTCAGATAAGGAAAGTTCGGGGAAGTCGTTGTCGTCATATGCGAGAGCTGCAAAGCGATTGCTTGTAGGAACATCCATTTTTCCAGGCGACTTGTGAAACTTTTTCGCTTGCTTCTTCTTTGGACAAGCGGGGGAGCGAACGTCATGGTCCGGCAATTTGCATAGGGCACAAGGAAATGTTGGTTCTTTTGTTGGTTCATTCATGTCGGCCACAGCTGCACGATTAGGGCAGGTATTTTGCATATGTCCTTCTTTGTGGCAGTCATAACAAAAAATACGACGAGGTCGGAAGGGCTGTGGTTTGACGATCGCACCGTAGTAGGTAAGGTACTTCTGGAGAGTCAACGGGCCTTGCAAGATGAGCATGTATGCAAGCAGGTATGCAAGCAGGTTTGCAAGCAGGGAACTCACCAACACCGGAAGTTTGGTCCCGTCCCCGGTGCTCTCTCGCCCTGTCGTCCCGCGTGTCTTATTTCCGGTTTAATGACATTAAATCTGGACGTGTAGCACCAACTTAAGCGTTTATACTCACTTGTTGAGCGCGTGCGGCGCCGTTGTTAGTTGTGAAAAGAGTTGTAAACCGAGCATCTGTGTTTCTGCGGTAATGGAGCACCGCTTATTGGGTATTCTGCAGGCGAAAGTGGTGGAGGTGTTCCGCCAGTTCCTGACGGTGAACAGCGGTACCATCGTGTTCTGTGGCATAGTCCACATAGGTGCCTCCCACTACCTATCTCGCAAGGTAAGTGTATTTGTGTTGCATAATACATTGCGTCGCATGCTGTCCGTATTCAGATCACGTCTTCCTCGAAGGCTGTGCGAAAATTTGGCTCCGTATAGTCACTTGCCGCATGTGCATGTTTTTACTGGCGCAGTTGTGCTCAAAGCCACCGGAAAACATCCAGAGGCGCGTTTCCTTAATAGTACTTGCACGGAATGGAGGATATGGAGGCAGGATGTATTAGCGGGCAATCATTGGACCAGATATTTATAGCATTGAACGGCAAAAAAAAAAAAAACTACTGCACGCCTCTCCTGTAATCCGGCAGTGATCAAGGCTAAAAGCTGCACCCTACAATAAGCGAAAATGCGTCGATAATCGGCGTTAGCTAGAGCGTGAAATCTAAAGCCTTAATTTCCGTGAAGGCCCACCTAAAGGTGCTCTCCTCAGGCTGTGGCCTAGGCCTAATTTACGGTGTAGCGTTGCCTGTATACGAGTGCCCACCATCTCATTATACATTCGACTGGTGCAGCGTCTTTTCTGTTTCTCATCGAGCACTCCCCTAACACACTGTAAATACGTTCACAGCCGTCTTCTCATGCAATTGACAACTGCTTCCTCACAGGTTCGCGTGGAAAATGCCAGAGACGCAGCGGAAGTCGAAGCCGTGCGTGTAAGTAAAAGCGGTCGGCCTCTAACTGGACAGCGGCTGTAGTGGTTCCCTCGCAAAAACTTGCCAATGGATTCTTTGTGCAGTTATTGAAGTGAAAAGCTTCACTACGCTAGGTAAAGGATTCGTCTCTTAGGCCGGAGAATCACCTTGAACGACCTTCAGCCCAACCACGTAAGCTGAGTGTGACCATATGTGGTACAGTTATGGTATCGAATCCTTGAACCCTGACCTTGACCCATGACCGTTGGTTGACCTTCGACCTCTGACCTTCGAGCTTTCACCTTTGACATTGGGTGACTTTTGGGTTGACCTTTGACCTTCAAAACATCCGATGGGTTGATGTGAAGCCACGTGATGACATCCGGTGGGGGTGTCGTAAGACCATGTGTTACGACGTCATAGCCACGTGGTCGTGTGGGTATATATCGAACAGCTGTTGCGAACGTGTAGCTGAGCTGCCATGGACCAGCCTCAGACGCTTAGCAAGCGTCCTTGCTTTTCGCTGAATTCCAGGATTAGCCAACTTAAGCCATTGTCAATTTTTTTCTTGCAGTTTCGGACGCTGAACTGAGTCGAACAGTGCTCGGACGTAGACTTTTTAACTGAGGCATACCATACTAGAAAACTCATTCTTAGCCCCACAAATTTATCATGAAAATTTGAGATTGCACGAGCCTGGATAATGAACTCCGCAAGTATACGTCATGGATGCGATACCAAAAACTACCCAATACTAAACTTGGTCAAGAAATCGGAAGCACTTTAAGCAACGTAAAGTGGCTTAGGGACCACTCATGTGAATTTTGTTACAGATTATGTGCTCTGACTGCGGCATTATGTTTCCAAAATTTTGAATAAGGGACCACCAAGGCATTTGCCTCTCTTTTTGCCCCCCCTCCTCCCCCCTTTCTGAAAGCTAGCAACAGGGCGTCGAATGAGAATAAGGTCCGTGTTCCAATAAACCCGGCTAGATGCCGTTTTTGCTGCGGAGAGACGAGCAGGGGTGGAAGGAGAGGGTACGTCGTTGAGAATGTTGGCGGTATTCAGCCGCTCCAAGGCTGCCGTCTCGGCGGAACCGTGGCTATCAGTGATGCAGGATGGCAGTCCAGGACATGCAATGACCCGAAGTAGTGCTTGAGGATGCTGCGGTGGGAGTCTTGCCGGACAAAGACTCGGGTAGCAGTCCTGAGGTCCGTGGAGACATAAACTTGTCGAGGTGGCCCGAACACGTGGCGAAGAAGCTCTATATTTTCGGTGGAATGGGATGGTGATGATGAAACCTCGAAGAAGTCAGCAGGGAGGCGTAGGGATTTACCATAAACAAGGTCAGCCGTGGAACATCAGATATCTTGCTTTGAAGGCACAGCGCATACCCAAAAGGGTTGAGGCAGGTGCTGCACCCACTTCGTGTTCGATGCGTGGCCGTTCAGTGCATCCTTGAGATGGCGGTGCAAGCGTTCTATGGCCCTATAAGTTTATATTGTAGACAGGAAGCCCTCTACAAGATAAACAGCTTATGTTTTCATGAATGAGCAGCTCCAAGCTTATTTTCTCTCGACAGTCTAATTAACTACACAACAACGAGCGCTTTGAGAAATTTAAGATGGACGAAGAATTTCAACCTGAACGTTTGAGGCAGTAAATGAGACATCTGGATGAATAAATGGTTGAATGAGTGCGTAAATTGTAGTAAAGAGATTTAGCGCTCGTAGCAGAAGCGGCCACTGACGGAAGGGGAACAGCAGAACGGAGACGAAGCTTACAAACCTCGGCCTTGCGCTTACAAACGTTTCCCTACAGCGCAGCAATGTTTTGGCAAAGCTTGTGGCCGTCGACATTAATTGTGGGAATTGCCTCTTCACAGAATGAATGAATGAAGAGGGCAAAATGTTGTTTAGCGAACAGCTCGACAGAGCACCAGCCTCCCATTAATTTAATTGTACCTGGCGATACAATTCCTTTAAAGTACGTCTGTGTGAAGTTTCTAGGCGAAATATGAACAGGCCGATGGAGAGGGCGATCGAAGTGGATAATCTCACAAGCGGCCATGACAAACGTCTCTGCCTCAACAAGTACAAATTTTCTCTTGAACACAGACAACAAGCCTGAATACCACTACGGCCTTGAAAAAAATTAAATGTGCTCCTGTCTCTTTTCTGTTTTCCACTTATGGCGGTCGCTGTAGATGTGCTCCAATTCTCGGTGCGCCCACAGGAACAAGGCCTGCATTTTGCAGCGATTATTTTTTATTCATTAATTCGCGTTCGTGGCATCATTAATCATGGCTCTCATTTCCGAGGTAGCTACATATATCGCTGCTGTCTATCACCCTGTTATGGGCTAGAGTTAGTAGGGGTATATACAGGGAGGCCACTGCATCACGAGAAGGCTAAGGAGAGGCTGTGGCACGTAACGAGACTGATGATTATGACAGTGATGATTACGACTGATTTCACTGGCGTTAGGTACCATTTTTACAGTGACAAAAATTTGAATCAGAAAAGTAATCGTTACAAGTCATGGCCTACTACTTGATGTAAAGAAGTCTGTGCCTCAGCTCACGCCTTTATTTCTGCGTTTACAGAATATTATATTCCAACAGCTCTCCATCTTCTACGTACTCCTGGCTGCAGTGAAGGTGAGGACATGTTTTTATGACTAGCACACGACCAATAGCTTTGTGCAACCTTCGTACCACCTGTGCGATGATGGTATAGTTATGGGCATATGTGCGATTCAGGGGAGAAAATTGTCCTCGGTTCTTGTCATTCCAGAAAGCTCACCTGAGACCTGTCTGTAGGTCTTGAGGCTTGTCGCGATACCCACCTCACGAGACTTACTACTCAGGGTTTAAAGCGAAAGCTTTACTGTCCGCGAACTTGCGGTTTCGCCGTGGCGGTGCTTCGAGGAGGCACATGACGTCACAACGCGCGCCTCGTCCCGCGAATATTTCTCTCTCCGTCGCTCTCTAGTCAGTACTGCTAACACCCTCTAAAGAATTCTCTAGAGGGTGTTGGTACTGCGCATGGGCCACTAGTAGCACCGAGCCACAGGTGTTCCGCCGCTGCGCAGCGCCGCACCTTTCCTCAAAATGCAACTTTCAATTTTCAGTTTTCTCTTCTTTCCCTCCCTCCTTTATCCTTTCCTTTACGGCGCGGTTTTGGTGTCCACTGAGGTATGTGAGACGGTTACTGTACCATTTCCTTTCCTAAAAAATGAAACAAAACAAGTGAGCCGACGGCGTTCATAGAGTTCATTGGTGGTTGACAACTTCGCGAAGGCCTTTCATTTTCACGAAAGGAAATGCGCACAACCGGCTCCGTGGGTCAGTGGAGACCTCAATCTCGCTTTCATGTACGTGGCGCTGGTGTCCACCTGCAAAAGCCTGCTCTTATTGCGTTCCGCATACTGGATAGGCAGCGCACCCTCCCTGCCACCCTGGGAGGTTGTATGCAGTTAATGGTGTATCGCGACAGATAGATCACCAATTGAACGCTGCGGCCTACCTATTGCTGCAGTGCCGCATGTCAGCCACAACGCTGTCAGCGCTAATGCATTCGGGCCACATCTCTCTCTCACCACCGCCACATGTATCAAAGCACGAATGAGGCGTCCACATATCCAGGGAGCCAGTTATGCGCCTTTCCTTTCTTGAAAGCCATCGCCGTCTAGAACATTGTCAACGCCAATGAACACAGTGAACGCCGAAATCTTTCACTTTATATATCCTGGGTTAGCTGAGCTAATCCACATTAATTTTTCAAAACAGGTTCCAGACAAGCCTTGCCGCCACTGCATCCTGTTCACTCTCTTGAAGATATGATGAGATATGTTATAAGACTGCATGCTCATTTAAAGACCTATAAACAGTGCACACGTATCCATAGTCTCCAAAGCTCGTAGCTTTCATGATGGTTAGTGGACTAGTAGGCTTTTCTACTTACACCATGGATCTGGCATGGTACAATATGTATTAAATTAATAATGGCGCAGTATCTGTCTCATATATCGTTGGACACCTGAACCGCGCCGTTAGGGAAGGGATAAGAGAGGGAGTGAAAGAAGAAAGGAAGAAGGAGGTGCCGTAGTGGAGGGCTCTGGAATAATTTAGACCACCTGGGGATCTTTAACGTGCACTGACATCGCACAGCACACGGGCGCCTTAGCGTTTTTCCTCCATAAAAACGCAGCCGCCGCGGTCGGGTTTGAACCCGGGAACTCCGGATCAGTAGTCGAGCGCCCTAACCACTGAGCCACCGCGGCAGGTGTATTAAATTGCAGATCTTGGATTGTATGACGATGATTCGATGCAGGAGCCAGTTACTAGCAGGTAGGAGGGTGTCCAGGCATTGTTTTATTCTCTGCTCCCGCTAAACTGCCAACGTCAATACGGAAAACTAGAAACTGATATTACCTCACACGGCGAGCCCTATTAAGCCAACCACCGCAGTCATCGTTCCCTTCAATACCTTTTTTCTTCCGCCGTCAAAATCGCTCAAAGAAGCCGCCATTGGAATTCAGGACGTGTGTTCTCCATCAATCAAAATTCACCAGACGAGTTCCCATTCCTCATCTCGGCGCCTTGCGCTACGGCCTCCCAGCTGACATTGCCTAATTGCGAAGAATGTTTTCCTCTCCAATTCCTCTTTCACTTGCCAGATTGTTCTCGCCCCTGATGCAGTACATTTTAAACTAAGCAGAACAGGAGCGCCATCTCATCAAACTGTACGCATTACTTCTGTAGCATTTCTTTCTGCTGGTTTCGCTTGCGAATGTGTCTTCTGGAATATTGACGAGCGCCCAAGGCACAAAGTTTCGTGTCCGTTTTATCGTCAGGTTTCTCGGTCTAATAGAATCCCGAATATCCATGCTTAGTTTGACCTATCGTATCTACCGGTAATTTTATACGTAATAGCTGTTGAATCAAATGCGAACAAACTTGCTTGCGACCAAACAAAAAAGATCTTATAGAGCCTACTCTTTCTGCATCAATGTCCTTCTAATTGTACTACTGGAGACAAAAGTTTCGGGGCGCAAGTTCCAGGAAAAATGTTTATTGTAGCTCTACCTCGCCAGCCAGTCTCCTGATTTCAAGGTGAAAGCTTTACTGGCCGCGAACTTGCGATTTCGCCATGGCGGTGCTCCGAGGAGGCACATGACGTCACAACGCGCGCCTCGCCGCGGAGCCGAACTGGTCTGGCCGGACCAGCGGCGGCTGGCGCACTCGGCGCGAAATAGAGGCGTGCTCCAAGTTTCCGCCAGTGCGGTCAGAGTGCGCCGAAGCCGCCGAACGCGTCGGCGGTCGAGCGCAGTAGGAGTTTAGAGGGTCTCGTATTCGCCGAAGTGACGTCCCCGTGCAGTGCGCGCGCGCGCGTTACGCAGTAGTATAAACGCGCCTTAAATAGCCTGCGCTTAACCGCTAAGCAACGTATTCGTTGGCGGCATCTATGGGAGCCACTAAAACGCCGCGCACGCTAAGGCGCCCGTGTGCTGTGCGATGTCAGTGCACGTTAAAGATCCCCAGGTGGTCGAAATTATTCCGGAGCCCTCCACTACGGCACCTCTCTCTTACTTTCTTTCACTCCATCCTTTATCCCATCCCTTACGGCGTGGTTCAGGTGTCCAACGATATATGAGACAGATACTGCGCCATTTACTTTGCCCCAAAAACCAATTATCACTCATTGAACAAAAGAAGAACATGTGCCGAGGCTCGGAATCGAACCAGGGAATTCGGCGTTTGAGGCGGAGACGCTACCACTCCGCCACGACGGCTCAAGCGTTAACCATGAATAAAGGCGCAACTAGTGAATACACTCCCGATGCATAAGTCTCCGCGGTTTCGCTACGTATATCCTGGCCTAAAAGAGCTAGGTCATCAGCATTTTTTTTGTGAAAAGAGGAAGGAGCATTTAGGCCTTTAATGCCTTGGTACAATATCAGGCGCGACTGGACAGCAAGGTGGAGCTACAATAAACGTTTTTCTTAGAACTCGCGTCCCGGCAACTTTTGTCTCCACTAGTACTTCTTGCTCAAGCACTATAGAGAGGTTTGATTCCATCCTCAATGGTAGGTACTCAAAAGATCTATACCAGTGAAGGTTTTTCAAATTGCGAGACTGTTCACTTCGAGAGACGAAAAGGCATACTTAGCTTTGGATGACGCGGATCACCGTGCTGTGCGATCATTTGCTTGGTGCTGCAGTGCCAATGTAATGGTCTGAGAGAACTTTGCCGAAAGTACGAATCAATTAATCTTCGCTTCATGCGCGGCAGCAACTACCTAAACATGCATCTTTTCCTAACAAGACTTTTTCATCACACCAATACGTTGTCTTGCTCTGCACGTCTTGCGTACGTTAAAGGCTGTTTTCAGTTCTCAGCACACATCACCAAAATCCGGACGTTATCCGGTTGCTGCTGTTGTAATGGTATTGATGATACATATTTTCGAGAAACTGCAATGCCTCTGTTGGCTGTTTGTTCACCTCGCAGGGGCTTATCCTGTACAACATGTACGGCTTCTACATGGAATTCAAGGACAACCCGCCTACCCAAGGCATCCTCCTTGTGCTAAACCCACTAGCTGCCCTGAAACAACCCATCGTTTTCGTCGGCTTGAGATCACCGACGACACAAACTCGCTAGCAACCCCTGGTTTTAATGAATTGTTTGAATATTTGTTAACGAGAGTAAAATGAATATTAAATGTATTTATCGTACCATGCTGTGTTGCGCATTACTTTAGAGCGATTATCATTGATAGCCTTGATGTTGCAAGCTGTGGTGCCCACTTAGAGTGTAATGAAATAATGAACAGAACAACAACCGCTAACGTAATATAACCCTACACGGGGAACATGAGGGCACAATGGCTCTCATGTCCTTGATTACATCGTGGTTCACCGTGCAGTTAAGTTGGTTTTTGGGGAAAGGAAATAACGCAGCATCTGTCTCATATATCGTTGGACACCTGAACCGCGCCGTAAGGGAAGGGATAAACGAGGAAGTGAAAGAAGAAAGGAAGAAAGAGGTGCCGTAGTGGAGGGCTCCGGAATAATTTCGAATACCTGGAGATCTTTAACGTGCACTGACAACGCACAGGACACGGGCGCCTGCAGGGAAAAAAGGCCTCTCCCTTACCTCTTCAATTAAACCTGCCCTTGTTCATGTAGGTGGTTGTTGCCAAGTACTATATACCAGGATGGCCAAACACTCTTTTGGTTGATTCTGATGACCAAGATCAGGCCGCACCTGAGGCCTGAATCTGCAATTCCATCGACACACGGAGTTTTTTTTCTTCAAATCGTGGTGAAGATTTGCGTGGCACCGGGATTCGATCCCCTGTCTTCCCGTATACCTGGCGGATGCTCTACCTCTAAGCCATCGCAATCCCTCTAGGCCAACGCTGCGCTGCCCCCGAATCCTGATCCTCGAACCCGACCGCGGCTGCTGCGTTTTTATGGAGGCAAAACGCTAAGGCGCCCGTGTGCTGTGCGATGTAAGTGCTCGTTAAAGATCCCCAGGTGGTCGAAATTATTCTGGAGCCCTCCAATACGGCACCTCTTTCTTGCTTTCTTCTTTCAATTCTACCTTTATCCCTCCCCTTACGGCGCGGTTCAGTTGTCCAACGATATATGAGACAGATACTGCGCCATTTTCTTCCCCCAAAACCAATTATTATTATTATTATTATTATTATTATTATTATTATTATTATTATTATTATTATTATTATTATTATTATTATTATTAATATTATTATTATTATTAACAGCTCTTAAGCAGCGACCCCTATCTCCCGCTTCCTTTTGTATGAGGAGCTGTTTCGTAAGGACACGCAGTTGACAAAACGGCGGGCATTTTTTTCTTTGATTTGCTACGGAGGCTGACGCGTACCCACCGACCAGTATTGAGCTACTAACATTATATTCATGCAATGATTTTGAAGAGTCACATGAACCCAAAGACAGTTGCATAAATTCCACACTCCATATCGCATTGACTTTTGATCACTTCATAATGCTGATGCACCTTATTGAATGACGTATTCACAGGAGTGGCTCTACTACTTGATAAGTGCTGTACACTACTAAATGGGATAAGATAAAAGAAGAAATTTCCACCGTCGACAACGCGCCCCTGTGAGTCAATAAAATTTTTAAGGGAAAGGTACTTATGGGCGGGTTTACAGCCACTCCTATTTCTCGGGTAACAGGACTTTGGCACTGCTTCACAAATGTGCGCACATGTAGTCAATCCCGGTCACTTGCTATCACACATTACACTGTTCCCAACAGAGTTAGTGTGGCATAACGGGCCGCTTGTATTCGATGCTACTCCATTCTTATCATGAGCTTAGCCAAGTGGCAGATCCCTGCGATAGCGTTGCCGAGTTGTCACTTCGAGCAGTGAAGAAAGCGAAATAACTTGAGAATGAATAAGAAATCAATGCAATGTCGTTTATTATCCCTGATTGTGCAGTACTCCTGGAAATTCGATAGACCATGTAGTGACCAGGTGTTCAGTATTGTCGAAGGTGACTACGACGGCGGGGACGAGGAGAAGAGGAGGAAGATGATGTCACAGTTGAAGCGACGATAGGATATATAGTGTTCAGAGCAAGGTAGCTCCCTGGGTCTAGAAGACAAAGCGCAGTCATCATCGTTAGCCTAACTACGCCCACTGTACCACAAAGGCCACTCCTTAATATCTCCAACTTGCCCTCTCCCGTGTCAGCTGCGGCCTCCTTATCACTGACAACTTTCTAATCCCATCCGCCAACCTTACTCTATGCTTGCCCCTTGTTAGGTTTTTCCTGCAAGCGCAGTATTCAGTGGCGATTTTTTTTGCTGTTCCCCTCTTTAATACCTAGGGTTGGCTAATGACTTTTCTTGTTTGCTTTCAGCCCGGACGTCACAGGCGGCTGATTACAATTACGACAGTACAAACTAATAAAACGAACAAAGATTCGCTTTGAAAAGCAGCTCTATCAGTCGAAAATAACAAGACGGTTAAGTTATTGTTTTTTCTATTTTGCTGACCTATAGTTACTATCCGTTACAAATGACTACTAATCTAAAAAAGAAAATGAGATAAAAGCAGCCTCCAAAACTGCCTTCTTAAAACGTGTGGAGAACGACATGATGCCCTTTCATTTTATACTCCTTCTTTACCCTTTTTTCTCTTCTTGTCTGTTTCTTTTATGTTTTGGCTTGGCTTCTCTCTTATTGACTCGAATGGCTTGCCTTGGTTCTTATATTGGCTTGCCTTGACTTGCGAATTTTTACTAGCACAACTACAACTGCAACTGGCTTCAGATGCAAGGCGACTCGGGTTCGGCCCTCATTAACGGCTTTCGCTGCAAAAACTGCCATCTGGTTTCGTTCCCCATCTTCCTTGCCATATTTAGGAATTCTTTCCAAACTACACCGCCGTACGAAACCAAAAGTGCGCAGCGGTCTTTTCATGCGAGCTGTTCCGCAGTGCATCGCGTTTATTTTATTTCCGCCTCTTACTCATTCTTTTCTTATTTTCTGTAGGCGCTCTTGCAGCAGAGATGCATTCGATGTCGGCTCAACCGTCGGTGTGCGCTGGTGCTCTTACCCCGCCTGTATGCCAGACTAAAAGCTCCGGATACCTGGGCCACTCTCGTACAGTCGAGCTTCTTAGATGCTCCGTACTGAATAAACCACAGCACAAACTTCTTCCGACGTCTGGCGTAAGTGACCCCAGAGTGGAGGTTGCAGACGCCTTTTCGCTTCGGGCAATGTACTTGCCTTTTACCATGACGTTATCCTTCAGACCGTTTCGCTGATTTTACTTTCTATGTTTCGGCTAGCTCTCGGACGAAATCTGCTTGGTCAGAGGCTGGCAGCAAATCCCATTAGCCTACGCAACTCATTCCAAGAGCAATATTATATTTTTTTTCAGGAAGATGTAGGTACCTTTCCAGTCCTTCTAAGCCATGGCTAGTGGGGATAGGCGGGCCAGTACTAAGAAAAGCTACGAGAGTAACGACTTGAGCACGTTAACCAAGGTTCTGACTTAACCTTCCGAAGCTGAAGCGTAAGCAGGAAACAAATATACGAATGAGGAAGGCTGTTTTAATTTCAGAGCGGAAGGTCACAGGGGCCATCCGAGCTACCCATTAGTCCCTCACATACACTGTATACGCTGCCGAGCTCGTTCCTTTAGCACGTTAGTTCTTCGAAAACTTTGCTTGCGAAAATGCTGCAGAAAAACTACATTCACTCGCGTAAGACCTGGTTGCTCAACTTGGCAGCAAATAATTAAAATTAAAAATTAAATTGCGATTACAGCGGTGACGATGCAGATGCGAAGCGTTATTTTTGGTGGTTCTTTTGCGATTTTGGCATTTGCCGCGCGTGATTTGAGACGATGACGTATTTGCTTTTGGAGGCTTAGCGCGAGGTGCACGGGGTTGGCCGCGTGATCGCGCCCCCGTTAGGTTGCGCCTCATGTGGGGTGCCCATGCGGGGTGCGTCCCACTTGATGGCCATGGTCGGAGGTACGGGCAGTTGATGGCCAGGGCAACTACTACTACGTTTACGCCGGGAACATTCGCCTTAACAGCTAACTCTGTAAACAAAAAGTATGCCAATAGGAATTGCAGTTCATTTGCGTAGGTTTTTTTTTCGCCTGGGCCATTCCACGGGGAGCTACCTGACTTCGTAAGATTCTTATTATAGGCAAGGTGTACTTGATCTGGTCTCTGTTTTCGTCGGAAAATTGAGAAAAAAAATGCCGCTTTCGTGTAAGGGCCGCACCCTGTTATAACTCCGAAAAAAGAAGCGCGACCTTTAAACGAGTCTATACGGTATTACTTAGTCAGAGAATGTGTGGCCGTTTCACACCTAAAGAAAGCGTATGTGGGAAGCGTCGTACACGACACCGGTCGCTGTAATGAGAGGTATGGCAAAAAAATAAATAAAAATAAACAGAACCACAAAATTCCATGGAAGCCAGATAATAGTTTTACTGCACTGCAGAACGCAGAATCTACACCACCGATACTTTTTCTAAGGCGTTTTTATATTCTTTTTTTCTTTTGCTGATCGGCCTGAATTCTTCTTCGCAGTTTGTTTATTCATGCTTTTCCAGCACCTCAAGTACCTCATTAGGGCGGGGTTCTACATGAGGGGTGAGCTAGACATGATTAACAGAACAGTCGTTCGATGGCAGTTTTGAAGTGGCTGGTGTTAGAGAGACGAAAGACGTCTGCGGGAAGTCTCACTTCTTGGAGGTAACCTAACTTTTGCCTCCAACAATGTTCGTACCTCAGTGTGTACACCGCATTCCTTGCATTTCCCTGGCGAGTCGTTCCTATAGTGCTGTTCTCCGAATAAAGTACTTTCCTCCTCTCTCTCATACCGGAAATTGAATGCTTGAGCGCAAACCGAGTTTTCTTGAGCGCGGTCAACGACCCATGCGATGACAGTGAAAGCAGAGAGAGACAGAGAGAAAAAAAAATGCAGCATCTAATTCTCCTTTAATGCCCGTCGCTCCTGCGTTCCCCAAACTTCCCTCTACGCGTAGGTATCCACTCAAGCAATGTCGCCAGTGCAGCAGTGCAATAGGGGCTCGTAAAACATTGCGCCTATGCACATCTACATAGCTTTCCGCAGTCTGGGAGTTTCTAGGCCGCGTATTCCAGCGGTTTCACGCTTCTCCGAGCAAAACGCCTAAGCCTAGCGCCCGAGCCGCCCAGACAGACATGTGGGAGCATTCGCGCCAGATTTATGGTCGGCACACGTCGTTTGGCGCCAAGACGACGGCGCCGAGGGGCGACAAACGTCGCGCCACCGCGCGCCGCTTGCGAGAGGTTCTCGGAGGTGCGAATTCGCATTAGTTAATTACGCGAGGCGCGAACCATGTCGTCGCTACTGTGAGTCTCTTGTCGTCTCTTTCACGCGTACGTGTGTGATGCCACTATTCCTGTCGTACAGTTTTAACCAGTGTTCTGCAGAGATCATGAATCCTTCCGCTTCGCTAAAAAAATTATGAGAACAATTGCCATTTAATATTCATAAATAATCAATTATAGCTCGACAAGACTACTTCGTGTCCGAGTAATGTTGGAACAGTCAACTTTTAATGCCTTAAATACAGGCGTCGTTGGCGCGTTTTTTGAAGTAGGAGATAACGACGCGGTTCTTTTGATGACACTATAGAGGCAGCATAGCCGAGCGTTGGCGAGCACGTCAAGCAATTCGTCCTTATTTCGCTGTAGGCCAGAGACAGCGTTTGTTGATCATTGCACTACGTAGGTTTAAAATGGAGAATTTCAAAAATGGTCTACCAGCGGTCCGGACATTCAGAGCGTCAAAAATTATAAAAGTGAAAAAAAGGACACAGTGAAAGAGACAACAGCTGAAACATCTTAATTATTGTACAAGACTAGCGTCTGCAAACGTGCGCCATTGACCAAATAGACAAGAAAACGACAACTACAACACAATAAAACTACGCAGAGCGGTTTTTCTTGGAAATTTGCATGCATATTTTTACTTTAGTCATTTGAATCCATCCTTAATAAGAAACGGAGGCTGATGATATCACCACGTGCTTTCACGCTGATATAGGGAATGAAGCGAATGCTTCGATTTAAATACGCTAGCACGACTATTTCTCTCGTGATTTGGACCTACGGTAATTACCTGCCCTAAATAGATGTATTTTCTTACCACTTCCAGCACCTAGCTGTAAATTGCTGTTCCTTTCCAAAATTGTTGAACATTACCTTGGTTTTCTGCATATTAATTTTTAGACCCACCATTCTGCTCTGCCTGTCTAGCTCATTCAGCATGCTTAGCAGTTAATCTCCTGCGTGACATGACAAGGCAATGTCATCAGCGAATCGCAGATTACTAAAGATTCTGCATTAGCTCTTATCCCTAACTGGTCCAAATCCAGGCCTCTGAATACATCCTGTAAACAGGCGATGAACAGCATTGACGAGATCGTGTCTCCCTGCCTCACACCTTTCCTTATTGGAATTTTATTGCTGAATTTAGGAAGGGCTGTTGTAGCTGTGCAGGTGTTATAGAAATAACTAGAACAAGAATGGGGTAGTGCACATTTGGCAGGTTCTGGCAGGTCATGAATGCAGTTTACCAATATCCCTCAACAGAAAAGTATATAACAGTTGAATATCACCGGCACACACCTATGGGGCAGGAACGTGAAGAATAAAGATTGAGGACCACGCAGCGAGCGATGGAAAGAAAAATGATAGTTGTAACGTTAAGAGGCCGGAAGTGGGCACAGTGTGTGAGGGATCAAACGCGTGTTAATGACATCCTAGCCGATATCAAGAGGGAGAAATGGGCTTGGGCAGGGCATGTAATGCGAAGGCAAGATAACCGCTGGTCCTTAAGGGTAACGGAGTGGATTCCAAGAGAAGGCAAGCGTAGCAGTGGGCGGCAGAAAGTTAGGTGGGCGGATGAGACCAACAAGTTTGCGGGCAAAGGATAGGGTTAATTGGAGAGACATGAGATAAGCATTTGCCCTGCAGCGGGCGTAATCAGGCTGATGATTATAATGAGTACGAATATCTTGGCTTCAAATAAAAGTCTTCTGTGCTCGTGACTCTCACGCTGAGCGAACGGCTGTGTCAATATGAGCATAAAGAATCGCAAGGCGCTTATGAGTGTACAACGCAAATGTTTGAGCGTTAGCTGTGATTTAACAGCAGATAAATTTCGCGGACGTTGTTTTTTTTTCTCGCAAAGTCAAACAGCAGAGATAGGCTGCAGTGGGCTTCGGTGGCAAGTTTCGGCAGGCTTCTGTGGGTTTCTAATCAACTCCCTCCCGCAAGCGAGGCGGGCGCTCAATCCACTTCAATAACACTTCTGTTGGACCTAGTTGGTGCATGGTGATACAGGTGAACGATGTGCGCAAACTATTCGACGAACCACATATACGGGCCAGTCCTTGCGCCAGTCCTTGTGTTTCTCACGTATATGTGGTTCGTCGAATGGTTTGCGCACATCGTTCATCAGCTCAATCCACTAGGCCACCCGTCACCTTCCAATATCTCTCGCACTCCCCCTCTTCTCTCGCTCCTCTCCCCTAAAAGCATGAGAGAATTTACTCTCTCCTGTTTGGTGGCGCCGCGTACGAAGGAGAAGACGAGGCCGCGAAACTGATCAACGAGGTAATAAGAGCAGACGCTCTAAAAGTGTTTGATTGGTTGATTGAAAAATAATTGCAATTCCATGATAATCAAGAGACACCAGAGGATGCCTTCGCGATTCTATTCTAGTTTATTCGACGCCCAAGAAGGTGCAGAATAACGTCCGGCATTCAATGCTGGAACCACCAGGCAGCTATAATGAAGCCGGGTACTGGGCACGCAAAAACGAACGAGGGTAATGTGTAGCCGAAGATTTTCCACTCACTCGCCAACCTTTTCCATTTCACGCCACTGTGATTTTTCGCGCAGGCTTTTTTTTTTTGTGTGGGATAGAGGAAGTACGAAAGTGTGAGAAAGTAGATGAAGATAGAAAGGAAGAGGCGTTCGACAGTCCCCTTAGCGATTGTGGCATCCGTATATCATTTCTTTTTTAGGGGCGAAGTTCGTTTTCCCTAGCGGTTCATATTCGTTATGCTCTCGATTCAGGAAAAGAAAAATTTGTTATTATAACTGATCTAACGCGACCACTTCCCTCTTTACATCGTCGCTGTCAACGGTTCTTAACCATGACGTATTTTTAATAACCGCCTTCAGCAAATTTCCCGCATACCACTTACAGATACCTTATAGTGGTTGGCTTGCCCAGCAACACGACCTACCGTGCACTACTATCGTTTACAATTGAAATTGTATTTTGATGAGAAAAAAAAATAGATTGTGTCCTGAAACCTCGAACAGGTCATCATATTTTGCCTGCTGATTAATACTCCGGTTAAAGGTTTGTAGTATTCTTTTTAAAGGTTTGCAGTATAAGCCCGTGTTGTCATAGCATGCTGGCTTATCTTTCGGCATAAACTGTTAGCGTCATTGCACTGCCAGACACTATGACGAAAAAGTTTGTGGAATAAGGTGATGCAAAGCCGGATTAGGTCGGCCCTACTTATCACCCTCCAAAAGCACCTACCTAATTCAAGCGCTAAAAGAGGCCACTTTTTCAACACGGCACCTCTCGACATCGCGGATCCCTGCGCCTTTGAATTACTTCGGTGGGACTGCCGCCATTTTGGACCGGTCGCAAATTTGGAACTTCTTATCGTGGACATCAGTTGCCACCCAAACTGCGACCGCTTTGGTAGTGGCGGAGACGGAGCGCGCAAGCGGAATAACTGGGCTGTTCTACCTATTTTAGATTCGTGAAACTGCCTTTACATTTACGTCCGGATATAATTGTCGCTCCGTCGCTGTTGCTGCCAAGGGTTAGTCGTTCGGTGTTTCTGTGCTGGAGGCCTAGCTTCAGTAAAGGTGGTAACTTTTATCTTGTGCACACTTCTGAAGGAATGGGTTGGAGGCAGACTGTAAGCTTAGGCGAAATAGCCTCAACCCTTTACGAAAAACAGCCTAGCAGTGTTAAGGAAGTTGTGAAAGTACTCTCGGAGCTTGTAAGTCAGCTGGACTCTTTTGCGGCATACATGCGAAATGATGTTGCCTTATTGTGCGGCTCGAGTGCATAAATTCGCGCGGAGCTCAATGAAATACGCACCTGTCTTGATTTTTTCAATCAAGGTTTCGTAGTGAACTGGGTGATGTGAAAAATCAGAGCGATAAGTGTCGAAAAGCATGCCACGAACTAAAGAAGGAACCTCAAGGAGTCAGGAGAGAGGTGGTTGAACTACAACAGTATGGAAGGAACATAAATGTTGGAATTCATGGTATCCCCGTCTCTCCAAAAGAGAACCTGCGAGAGTCTGTGAAGAGGATAGCAGACTCGGTTGGTGCTTGTGTGACCGATGATGAAATTGACGTAGTGCACAATGCGCAATAAAAAAACAAAAATAAATACAACTTGATTGTGAAGTTTGCTACTTGCGCTGCAAGACATAAGTTTCTTGCCGCGTCCAGAAAGAAAAGTTTGGACACTGGTCTTCTCGGTTTTGAAGACAAATATCCCCTGTATATAAATGAACATCTGTGTGTCGAAAATAACGGGCTGTTGTGCAAACTTCGCCGGGTGCTCCGTGAAAAGGATTGCAAGTTCGCATGGGTTACGCAGCGCAAAATCATGTTGCAGCAAAACGTGACGTCCCCGGTGCTACGCGTCACATGTGAGGAAGACCTGGAAAGGTTGGTGCGGCCGACCGACAAATCTCGTTTTCTTTGCTGTCTCGTGTTTTCTGTGCAGAAAGTTTTAGATGCATACATAGGGACTTATTTTCTTTGGAGAAAATTTCAGAGGTAGTATTCTCGCACCTCAGTCAATTTCACAACAATGCATTCCGACTTGTGATAGATGCGGTGTGGTCCATCCTGTTTTGAATTTCAATTACTTTTCTTTTTGTCACATTTCACAACTTGCGCACCAAACTCCGAAGGTCGCTTACACGCTGCCGTGTCAGCGTTCGTTGACCTCGATCTGCATCTGTTCTCGAAGGTTCTGATACAAACTGACCTGAGCGCGAGACTGCACGCCGAGCACATACTAGCGATGCAAACCAGAAAGGCGGTGAGGCCAGCGACCTCGGGAGCTTGCGAGCAGTGAGAAGAGGCACATTGGACACGAATCGACTTGCAGCGGCAGTCGTCCTTGTTAGCCGCCCTTCAAGGAACAGTTTTCGAACACTGCTTTGTTCTTTATCTTCATTCTCTCCGACTTTCCTCGGATGCACGGCTTCTCTTCTGCTCGCTGTTTTCTTTGCCTTATTTATTCCGTCTCTTGGCGCCGGTTCCACCCCTCTCTCCGTGGCTCTTGCCTTAGCCGTACGGGTTGGCTGTTTATTCCTCTTTTTTTTTGTGATTGTCACACTTTGTAGCTGCGCTGAAAGCCCTGGTGGTTGAATGGTTTGATTTGGTTTGGTTTATGGGGTTTAGTGTCCCAGAGCGACTCAGGCTATGGGAGACGTCATAGAGGAGGGCTGAGGGTAATTTCGGCCACCTGGTGTTTTCTAACGTGCGCTGACAAAGCGCAGTACACGAGCCACTAACATTTCGCCTCCATAGGAATTCAGCCACCGCGGCCGGGATCGAACCCGCGTATTTTGAGTAAACAGCTGAACACCATAAACACTGAGTCATCGAGGTGACTGGTGGTTGAATGCTTGCCCAATTTACACCACCTTTGTGTCCACAACTTCTACTGGAGATGTTCCCCTCTGTCGTAATCATTTCCACTAAGTTTGGCAGCTGTGCAGCAATTGATTCCTGTGCGACTCGATTTTAAAGCTTGCCATGTCCGTGTTCAGCTGATTCCGTGTTTAGCTTCAGTTCAGCTGATTTCTGAGGGAAATACTACATCTGCGACGTCACAAAACACCGTTAATCAAAAGTTATTGCCCGCTCTTCGCGTGAAGAACAAATTTTGAAGCTTGTATCAGGTCGTATAAGAAACACACGAGCGGTTTGATTTTTTTCCTGTCGCAATTTCTGCCACTCAACGCGCATATAAATGTTTTTCTAGTAATATATCTGATGCCATTGCTGCGTAACCAGAGCATTGTCCCGGCCACGAAATGAGTTTCAGGTTGGTATTTTTGTTGTTTTAATATAGTTTTACTCGGTATTTTGAAAACAGTTTCCTAGGCCGGAGACAGGGGACTCCGAGGAACATTAACTCAGAATGTTGGAAATACCCCCGGAGGTGGCCTCTAAGTTTCCCCGGAATTTCTTTCGTGGACACTCATCGGACTAAGTGAACGTCACGCCAGAAAAAAAAAATCCTTTGTCCGTTTCAGGAAGAACGAATGTGACAACCTTAAAATTTAGGTTTGGTTTATGAGGGTTTAACGTCTCAAAGCGACTCAGGCTATGAGAATTGCCGTAGTGAAGGGCTCCGGAAATTTCGACCCCCCGGGGTTCTTTAACGTGCACTGACATCGCACAATACACGGACCTCTAGAATTTCGCCTGCATCAAAATTCGACCACTGCGGCCGGGACCGAACCCACGTCTTTCGGGCCAGTAGCCGGGCGCCATAACCACTATGCCACCGGGACGGCTTAACCTTCAAGTTGCTCTAGGCTGTACACGTACACATGCACCGGAAAGACCAGCAGATAAACATTTTTACGTTCCTGAGAATTCTGCTGTTGCTCAAATTCAGCTGTTTCGCTTCAATTTCTTCGTCATTGCCATTCAGCGCTTCTCCGCGGCCTTCAAACTATCCAGCGTAAGTACAAAAATTACCTGGCTCACCCAATATTCCAGGAACAGTAATATATAAAATAGCCCAAAATGTCAAGGTTATGACCTTTTTCCTGGGTCGTTGAAGCTATATAGAGCCACAAGCTCCTGAATTAATCGACTGGTCAGTCGTGCCTAGTAATCCTTGTTGTCATCGTTAGCACCTGTTTTTGCAAACTAGGCACGAGCTTTTCGAGCATAGATGTGTATACGTACGTCTCTACATGCGTCCTCGGAGCATCAAGCAAAGCACGTGCTTGGCCTTCGCCCAGCTCATCCGCCCTGTTTTCGAGCACACGTCATTACGCGGTTTTCGCAAATTACGCCCCCAGAAGATGCTCGCATCTGCGCACTTCGCTCGGACTCGACTTGGTCAAGGATTCCAGCTTACACCGGCCTTCTGATGCACCGCCGAGACGAAAGCAAGAAGTGTCGAAAGCTAGAGAGGCGCCGCCAACGCCACCGTCGGGATTAGCTCTTCGCAAAGCTCAGGACCCCCCGTGGAAAAGGTTGCGGCCAGCCACCGGGAATTGGGAGACCCGCCACTTTCTTTCCCTCTCACTCGCGTTCGTTCCTTCTTCTATTCGGGATTATGACCGCCTCTTAGTTTCTCAGCGCGTGTATATAACGAGTGGCGCTGACTTGGCGCGCGGGGAACTTCATTTTGGTCTGCTTAGCCTCGCCAAGCTGCCGCCGTCAAGATTCAGGTGGGAATACATGTTCTGCTCCCGGGTCGCACGAGTGGAGCTGAGTAAGAAGTTGCGGACTTATCGCTACTAAGTTCCCTTTGCTGACCTGAGAAGGAGACAGAAACAGCCCCGCATCTTCTTCCATACACTCTCTTTCTACTTCAGCCACGTTTTGGTAGCGGTCATCTTATGACAACGGCTGCCTTTTGACGGGGTTCACCTAACGACAGCGGTCACCTTGTGACATCGTCCACCTTGCGGCAGCTGACAGTTTGCAGAAATGGGTACATTATAATAGCGGTCACCTTGTGACAGAGGGAACGTTGTGAAAGTCGTTCCGAATTATGCGACTTCACGAGACTTGATCTCGAGAGCTTGCCCCTCTCGGTCAAGTTGGATGATGTTCTTATTTGGCCTATAGGTGAAGTTGTAGCTTTCAATTATGACATACTACGAGAGAGGATACAGTTGCGCCCTTTACCTCGCACAGAGTTTCTGATGTAGCTATTGTTCCAAAATAAAGTTCACCGCTTTGCGCAAAACATAATGAAATTCTGGTGCTGTATTGCACATTAGGTTGGGTGGTAAGGTTTCCCAATTTTTTTTGCGTTAAAAGTAATAATTGCGGCGCGCACTAGAGTAAAGAAAGCTATATATCTAACATGTCGACCAGATAACTCCACTTAAAGTGTCTAAAGAACTTTAAAGAGCTATTCTTTCTTCATCCAGCGGAGGAAAACTCCTTTTCGCAACTTGGAAGTAATGAACGTTGTCTCACTAAACGTAATAAAGATGCTTTCCTTTCCAGAAGCGCAAAGATGTAATGGCAGAAAAACAGAAAAATGTCCCTGGAAAATGGTTTCGCTTATGGCTTCCAATTTTCTCAAGTTCAGTAACAACCTACAGTTCACTAACATTTTCATTGAAGTTTTTTGTTAACATGCAAATAGCTGCAGTTGAAGACGGTTTCAGAACCTTTTCCATTTGCTATCAGAAACGTTCATTTCCATGTCTGCAAGAGAAACGTGAGTGAGCAGCCGCCTCATGCTTAAGCAGAATCGTAAAAGTAAATTTTCTTCTTTGAGGCTTGAATGGGATTGAAATGCGTTGTTCTGGGTTCCCTGGTTTCTATGCTTTAACGGCAGTTTATTTTTTGTGTGTAAATTTTCGCAACGGCAGTATGCCTGGGGTTTCTATTGACAGGTGACACCGTTTTTCTTGTGTATTTTTAGTTACGGTCCTTTTTGTTAATTTGTTGTTTAAAGTACGTACGTGAAAGAGCAATTTATTTAGCCTGATATTGGCGTTCCCTAAAATAATTCCCGAATTAATAAATTTTCCAAACCCAACCCCAAAAACCCAATTCCCTATAAACAATCCCTAAATCTTGAAATTTACAAAGTTGTAGTTTTATGCAGAGGTGCGGATAAAAACAAGCCTTCAGATTGCGGACCCATTTCCCTCCTCTCATGAGATGCTGATAAACAGTCGTATGTATTTTTAGTTCACTATAAAATG
The DNA here is from genome assembly GCF_052857255.1 of Amblyomma americanum. Taxonomy (NCBI): domain Eukaryota; kingdom Metazoa; phylum Arthropoda; class Arachnida; order Ixodida; family Ixodidae; genus Amblyomma; species Amblyomma americanum. The sequence goes on along the minus strand of NC_135498.1, from coordinate 43,958,991 downwards.
ATTACTTTTATGAAATTTGTTTTCATAAAAGGCATGTCAGCAGAGAAGGCTTTACCAACACAAAAGGAGGCATATTGTAATCATTTGAATGCAAAATCTTTACGTTAGGCAAATTCACTGACTGTTCAAAAGCGTTCAATCGCACCAACCACTTCACGGTCACAGAAAAGCCCTGTTACTGCAAATTTCATGGCCCGTTCCTTGCACTACTGGAATCTTATTTTGAGCACCGTTAGCAACAAGTGGTTGTACGTGATTTTATACGTGCTTTATATGAAATGCTTTATATAGAATCATGTACGGTATTAAGTACGTGATTTTATACGGTAGGACATGGTCGAACGGTGAGGGCGGAAGCTGTGCGAGAACCCACTTATGCTATCTATGGCATCAAGGCTGCCGGATTCGAGAGCCTCGTTAAGCTATTCAGCATGAAAGTGAAGGGAAAAGAGGCGCTCGTTATGGCATACACGACGGAAGCCAACAGCTAAAGAAACCAAGGAGCATAGGGGATGCACTTTTTTATTTTGCAGTTCCTCATGAACTCTTTTCTCTTCACTTGTATGCTTAATAGTCTAACGAGGGCCTCGAATATGGCAGTCTTGATGCCATAGGTAGCATAAGAAGACTCTCGCACAGCTTCCGCCTTCACCGTTTGACCATGTTCCCACGTGGCACTCGCGGTAATACAGGACGTGCCACGTCCGCCGCTATGGACGAGGGTGGCGGTGGTGAACACTCTTAAGGTTTCGGTTACACGCAATAAACATTAATACCTGCGAGAGGAGCAGATTGAACAGCCGTCGCCGTAGCTCAGTTGGTAGAGCACCGGACGCGAAATCAGGAGGTCTTGGGTTCGGATCCCACAGGCGGCATGGTTGTTTTTTCTGCTGCTTTATAATTTTTTTTAAGCAACATATTAATTGATCTATTATTCTCTCATTGTTCAGCATTACAAATAAAAAATAGAAACATTCCTTTTTGCACCTTGGCTTCGGTGACTAATGTCTTCCTTCATAGGTTTGTCAAACGAGCCCCTCATTTCGCTTCCCTTGTTTGCTATATATATATATATATATATATATATATATATATATATATATATATATATATATATATATATATATATATATATATATAGTGTTTATTGTGCCACCGTGAAAACGGCCCAGGGTGAATTAATTAATGGTCGCGAGAGGTCACTCGGGAAGAATGACTAGAGTCTCACAAGCTTCACCGGTGATAGCACCTGCCATCACAGGGCAGTGCCGCATCGCCTAACCACTGCAGCACTGCGCCAGGAATGGTACGAGGACTCTTAGCGATTTATGAATGTAAAGTAGAGTGTAATGTGATAACGAGGTTATCACGTTTGTTCCGGTGAATACGGACCAATAATTTTTTCCTGGCGTGCCGGTCACATAGACCGCAACAAACATGGCTGTGCGGGATAGGGGAATCCTTTGGCTACCTTCATGCATGGATTCACTACCAGAGGAGCTTAATTCGAGTAAGTTAAGCTTGATGTCACCACCTTCAAATCGCGTTAGACTGCACATAATGACGAATTCTGCATATACGGACATTAACCCATTATTGCTATTCCAACCTCTTCCATCCGTGAAGAGTGGATCCGAACACCAAACCGAAGTGCTTGCGCGCCAAATTCACACTGCGCCTAACTACGCCAATCGACCGTAATTTTATTTCTTCATGGTCATGGACTTTCTTTCTTAACTGATATTTTATCGTTCTGAGCTAGATGTTTTTTTTTGAGGAACCCTTTCTTTAAATTTTTATCGATGGCATTTCATGTCCCTGAAGATGATGAAATTGCAGAGCCAACGCTAATCCCCACTTATTCGGTCTTTGCCATACCTACTCCTGATTCCCTGTCCAGGTACTTTCCCCTCGACTTTATAAGCGCTGCGCTGTACATTAAGAGTGGATATTAATTCACGTACGATAAGAGACCTTCAGCTCCATGGTAAAGACATGTGTCGATGCGTCTCTTTTTCTGTGAACAATTCTTTGCGCTGCAGATATGTCAGAAAAGTAAAAACAATTTGCCCAGAATAAGCTCGTCTTAGGAAAAACAAAAACAAAACACGGAGGGTCTAACAACGCAATGAAGCCCAAGGGAAATGCAATACAAGCTCTAACTTCCAATAGATTATTTGAAAAAGTACACAAAAATATCGAATACTACGTCGCTAGCCAGAGTCTATGTGGCGTTGCGAAAGAAAGAGAAAGCCGGCAGCAGACATAACTCGACCGGATTTTATAGGAAGTCTTTTTATACGTTTATTCCTTTCATATTTCATCACGTGCGAGTGGTTCTGGCTTTCTTAGTAGAGCCGTGATCACTTCGGCAGACGAGCTACATTTGTTCTTGTAGAAGAGCCTGGAGTCTTTATTTTCCACTTGCTGCGTTTTCAAAGGCTGCTTAGGGTGATCTCTCTCTAGGAGGATTTATCCGCTCAGCCTCCTGAGTTTCCTTTCAGTTAGTGTCCGATTGTTCTCTTCTTGGAGTGCACTTGGAAGGTCAAGTTAGGCTCCTACTATAATGGTCCGTCTCCGTCCTTGTACCCTCCTCCTTTCCCATCTTACTGTCACGTGCACTGCTTCTTGAACGTGGAGGGAAGAGGACGCCAATGAACTGTTTCTCATCCGAGTTGAAACTAAGTCTCCTCGACGTTCTTAAAGCCTTTATTCGGCTGGCTTTCTTTTTTGAAATTGATGTTCGAACACGCACGTCACCGTGGCGCTTTTACTGAACATTCTGAACATCTCTAACTGCGCTGAACACATATAAACATGTGATAGTGAATAGTCGACAGATTTTTAAAGCTAGCCAATCGGTGACTGAGGACGTGGAAAATTACTTTTTGAAGCGGTGAAACGCGCTGTAACTTCCTCACTTCTCGGTGGACACTTCAACCGTACCGTGAAAGAGGGGAGGAAGGGGAAAGAAAGAGGAAAGAGAGAAATAGCTGCAGTAGTGGAGGGCTTTAGAATTTTTTCGACCACATGGGGATCTTTACTGCGGTGGACATTGGGGTCCTGAAATAAGGACTCCACCCAAAATCTGTATTTTCGCCTCTCTATCCTACCTTTTTGGAATAAATGTTTTCTACTACTACCGCGCACTGAAATCACATAGCACACGGGCGCCTTTTGCGTTTCGCCTCCATTGAGTAAGAGAATTGGAGGTGTGCCCTTGACAGAGGCGTGAATGAGTTTAATGAGTGAGTGAGGGGGTCGAGTGAAATTGTGGGTGAGTGGAATAAATTAGCGAGTGAGAGAGGCCCTGTGTGGGAGAGTAGAGTACGTTTTAAATGGAGATTTTGGGTAGCGGGCGGATTCCATATACTTTAAGGTGTCGACATCAATAAAAGAATACGCAGGAGGATAGGAACAGTTAGCGCCTATGCCTCACCAGCGCAATGCGACGAAACGCAAAGAGCAGTGAGAAAGTGTTCCTAGCAACTACCCATAAAAATAAAGCACTAAATACCTATGAGAAAGAAAGGCAGTCGACTATGTTCAGATGTCCATTAAATGTTTTGCCATGCTTAGACGTTTACACACGAGCATGTTTCTGAAGAATGCACACTTTACTGTTCAAACTGGATTCACATGTGGACGAATATACACGAACTTTTATTCATAACGACAACTTTATTCGACATGCTGTATATTCCTTTAATAAGGTCGCTGGCGGCACTTGTAGGAAAGAACATGATTCACCAGGGCAGTGTACCTATCACACTGAAAGAATAATTCACAGCCAGGCTTCACAAAAGCCACTCTGAAAAAAGAAATTATAGAGAGTAAGAAAACAGCGCATGTCACTGGGGCTACGCCACTTCTGTTTTCTAATGTTCCTACGCCATCTATAATTTACATGGCTACGGGCCACGCTTTTCCCACTGCTTTACCTGGCAACCCTTGCTTTCGTAATGACACTACTACTCTGGTTTGCGGCACCAGACAAGAAGAGAATGGACTACAAATGATAGGTCGTGTCGAATAATAATAATAATAATAATAATAATAATAATAATAATAATAATAATAATAATAATAATAATAATAATAATAATAATAATAATAATAATAATAATAATAATAATAATAATAATAATAATAATAATTGGTTTTTGAGGGGAAAGGAAATGGCGCAGTATCTGTCTCATATATCGTTGGACACCTGAACTTCGCCGTAAGAAAAGAGATAAAGGAGAGCGTGAAAGAAGAAAGGAAGAAAGAGGTGCCGTAGTGGAGGGCTCCGGAATAATTTCGACCGCCTGGGGATCTTTAACGTGCATATGACACTCCTCTCGAAGGGTGTTCGCTTTTATTTAACGGTCTAAATAACAATAAGCAGTTACCTATTTTACCCAACAGATTCTGTCAGCATGAAAAAAGTGGACATAACATTTTAGTTCAATCCCGTGTTGGCCGCTGCTTCGCGAGACGGGAGAGGGCCGCTCATAGAGCTGATTTCACGAGTGCGGAATGAAATCCGCGGTTTTCACGTATTTGATGGGAAAAGCCAAATCAGCGCTTTTTTTTATGGACTTGGAGATCGCAATAAATTCTTCCTAGTGAATTGAACAGAACCTCATTCCCTACCTAGCTTGCCACAGATGACGCTGAGCGCTGTGTTTAGTGCAAAATATCTCACAACGAACCATTCTCGCTTTACCGTGTCCAGGAATGGCGTTTCGAGGTAAATTAAAGAAGCAAGAGAGAAGAAATTGTCAGCGCGCTTCGTTCGACAGCGAGTCAGTGCGTCACCCAGCGACAGCTGGCGGCAAAGAGTTCTGGAAAGTATTTCTATACGACATCTTTTTTTGACCGACTTTGTCAGCGAAAGAATCCCAAATCAAGAGAAAAATGGCGGAGTGTCAGTGGAATGTACAAATGGGAGAACTTTCTAAAGGGCTGGCAATAGACGCCGGTAATTGTAGCCGGAAAAAATAAACGATCGAGCGTAGTGATTTCAGATAGTACCAATTAAGAATAACACAGGGTAAAACATGAAGAGGAAAAAGAATCAAGGTTTTATCAACAGTAGGTGAGTGTAACAGAAAGTTTTCGCTGGCATGTGGCGGTGTCATATACGAAAGCGACAGTATAACGAGATCGGTGTTTCTAAATTTTGAAAGCGGAGCGCCCATTAGTATGAGCTCTAGTTTGAGCATAATACTGTGTTTACTAATACACGTTGTTGGGCTAGGTGCCGCATTGTATTAAGTAAAAATAAACCAGCCAAAGGACGCACACAGGAAACACTGAAAAGATAGTAAAAGAGGCTGGTCTACCAACTGTTTATTAGAAAGTCCAGGGCTCATATATACACAAGGCACTCAGGCACATGGCTCTCTCCCAATCGCTATCACATCAACCTATACCATCCTGGAAACGAAATTTACTGTCACCACCACACCTTCTATCTAACAAATGATCTCCCAGTTACCGTTGCCTACTTCTACAAAACATCTTTGCTACTAGTACAAAACATATTTGTTAAAGCAGCGTCATAATAATCTTTAAAAAAAAACAGTCACACACAATCAAATAACAAAAAAATGGAACGATTTCAGTGTATAAGTATCAAACAACAATAAAAACACCTAAAATGAAATTTATCAATCTTAGAATAAACAGTTTCAAATAAACAGTTGGTAGTCCAGCCTCTTTTCCTATTTTCTCAGTTTTTTTTTGTGCGTCCTTTGGCTGGTTTATTTTTTCTGAATTACTGTGTTTCAACGACATTTGAGAGCGTAGGAGCAGGCGAAGGCAGATAGAAAAAAAGCACAGAGGCATAGGGTTTATCTTAAAGTTTCGCTAGAGAGCGGTTATTTGGGTACTCGTTTTGTGAGGACACAGAACTTTTGATAATTGGCGTTAATAGCACTCGTGAGAGAGAGGCCGTACCTATTTATAAGTTACGTGTTTCTGCTAACTTTATCTTAAAGTATTAAAACGAAGCGCGAGCCTGAATTGTGGAAGCGAAATTATCGCATTAAGACTGCAAAACCAAACTAGTTGTACTGCGAGAAAAAGTAAAATGAATTTTGCCGTTTTTTCTGAAAGCTCCAGTAACCATCAAAGACGATAGCTTCCGAGACTTCAACCTTGTGGTTGCTGCACAAAATTAATGTTTTGATAAGTGTTAAAGACGTACTGCTGCGAGACTGATTTTAAGCGAGCTTATTTCCTTGGAACTGCTTTGCAGGAAGCTCGAAGCTGTCACCTGCACATTCTACATGAAAATAAGGGAGGGTCGTTCCGGAGGTCATTCAGCCTGAGATGGAGCAAGCGGACGCAAACTGTAAATAATTTCTTTTCAATGTGCCCAAATTTTTGTGACGAGCAAGAGGTGCTGCTATGCACCTTGAGGAGAATGAATGTTTTTTCGGACGACGCCTCTCGCATTGTGTGCACTGAGGGTTCACGAAGTAAGCGGTGAGAAGCGACAAAAACATTCTTGAAGTTTGAGTGTCAGTGCATGCAAAAATAAAAAAAAACACCGGATGGTCGAAATTATTCTGGAGCTCCCCACTACAGCGTCCCTCAAACCCGTATGTCGCATTTGAATGCCAAACAGCATACACCATACGATACCATACCATACCGTACTATACCATACCATACGATACCATACCACACCATACCCTACTATACTATACCATACCATACCATACCATTCCATACCATACCATACCATACCATACCACACCATACCATACCACACCACACCACACAACACCACGCCACAACACGCCACGCCATACCACGCCACACCACACCATACTACACCACAGGATACCAAACCATACCTTACCTTCATGCGATTATGTAACTCAGGCCAAGCAACTGCCGACAGACAATTGTAAGTGTCCACACATAAGAGGGATGAACTGAAGAAAAAAGGAGTGTAAATAGTGGTGAATTTTTACATCGAGCTCGTATGCCAAAGACTGCTTCTCCTCGACGCGAATGTCTTAGACGATGCATTGAAATCATAAAGCGGTGTGAACGCTGTGATATGACTGTGTGCTATCTCAAGAATGGAGCCACACTGGGCCTAGAAACAGTGGGTGCATCGACAAGCCTCGTTCATGGGGACATCCCGCGTCTCCGACTGCTAGGAGGCAGGTAATTTTGAAAGGTGCCCACCGGGAGCTCCGGGCGTGCTCCCTCTCTATACTAATAACTGTAGACTGCGTGGACATCCGTGACATATGCCAGTTTGAGGCAGCGCATAGAGTGACATAATGACCCCAACAAATGAGTGTCTCTAGTAGTTCATATCTCGCCCTGGTCCACATAATAAGGACGACAACGCGTGTCTAATTAACATCAAAACTCAACTTCGGCAATGACGACTTTCGCCGTGGAGGTCAAAACGTTTCTTTGTAGAAAGAAGCACATGCATGCTCAGGTCTTCGACAGTTGTCGTGCATAAATGGACTTCATATGTTTGTGAACTTGTGATAATTCTCTGCGCGTATGCTCAAGAGGTAGGCAGGGTGTTCAAAATTAAGCTTTGCAGATTTATTAATATTGGGCACTGAGTGCTAGGTGCCCGGCCTGGTGAGTGCGGCCAAATTGAGACGATAATTGTCACCCTCAGACACCTAACTAATTAAAATATGTTAACTAAATTTTAGCCATTGCGGCTAATGTAGATGTTAATATTAGAAACACAGAGGTGATCGCATTTATAGACTACTCTATTTGGTAGAATTCTAGAACTCGCGTGTTCTGAGATGTTCACCCAAAATTTTTTGATACACTTCGCATAATTACGCATAGGAGGCGATAGGAGTCGACGCTAAACTCCTCTCCAGTCTGAGGAGTCAGTGAGTGAGTGAAATACCTTATGGTCCAACAGAAGACGACCTCATCCTACCCTCCGGCTCCCCCTCGCAGTCAAGAGATGAGGGCCAGGAAGGATTAGGGTGGACACGTCGCCGCATCCGATGCTGGCCTGGATTTTTTGAATCCCGGCGGCCTCTTCAGCCAGTTGGACGGCGAAGAGCTGGTGCTCAGGATCCGGGCTACTCAGTAAGGTCTCCCCAGTGTGAGGAAGTTGTTGCATCGGGCGCTTCTACCATTTCAGAAGTCAAAAGTGATAGGTAAACAGTTAGGTTCACCGCTCGCTCTAAGCCGTTGGCAGACAAAATATCGTCACGCCGTGAGAAGTTCTGCTCCGATCGCCACCGCCTTGTAAGCGCAATTACGTGAATCGAGCTGATAATTTTTAAACGAATATATAGGACACGCGCCCAACTGACTCTATATCACTTCACGCGAGAGTGCCCAAAACCCTATCGGCAACCGCCTATACCCCACCTCACTACCTCAGCGTGTTCATGCGCTGGCTGGATAACTATCCCTTCGGACCCGGAAGATCGGACACCCAAAACCACGCATGAAACCTGGCGGGCTCTACTTACGTACATACCACCGAATCACCACTCATTACAAAAGCAACCGCTTCTTCCCTCCATGACCTCACCGTACGCTAGATTCAAAATACAGTGTGGTCTGGCGGCAACTGCAGACAAACTGCTACATCTCAGAAGAGCTTCAAATGGACATAGTTTGTTTGTAATCTTCGACATTGTTATTGCGCTACTCAAGGTTTACACAGACAATTTCATGTGCCCTGAACAAAAGTTCAGTATCGGTTTTTTGGAGCGTGGTTTATTGACCCAACAAGTGTGGCCCTCCTTGAACATCAGTCTTAGATCTAGGAACTGAAGTTCATCTTTTTCCGGCATTTCGAATGTGAAATTTAGACCCATGGCGTTCTTTTTAAACACTTTCAACACATCAACCGCAGGCCTTGTGTGCCCTCCCTTATATACTAGTACCAGAAAGTCATTTACATATCTCCAGATCTTAAAAGCAAGAGCGTCAAGATTTTCACTGATCGCTGATTTTCAGTGAAAAGTGGTAAAAAACGGCATAGCCCTCTCCTGCCTAAGGTCTGCTCTAGAAAAATCTTGTGTGCACTCCGTAGCAGACGGTGTTTCCTTGCAGGTGCAGCCTCTCACCGTGGCAGGTTTCTCGCTCTCTGTTTTAACACGTATATGCAAAAAAAATAATTGGCCGTTTTTTCGGTCGCTTTTATATGTGTTTTCCTTCTGAATACAATTTTAGTTGCGAGACAGCGCTTGTGTTGTGCCGCTCTTCTTCGTCCGTCGTCTCTGTTCGCACTGTATTTTTCCTTCAAAATGAGTTATATGCCTAAACATATAAGCGATGAAGCGCTTATATGCTTAGCGTTCTTAGTTCCACTCATAGCGCATTAGCTGCTTCAGACGATCCTATGGAGCGATCTGCGAGTTTAAAATGAAGGCAGAATTTTCCATTGCTTCCACATAGTTGGTTTCAAAGAAAGGTAAGCATTGGGCGCGAGGGTTTCCAGGTACCACTTTTACGGTACCGCTTCTATATGCAAGAAAGAGGTCTAATTTCTTTATAAGCGTAAACTGTATACATGAACATGTGTAATGCACACTGCATACATGGACGTGCAGGTGGCTGCATAGGTTATCAATGCTATCCAAAAAAAGAGGAAGCAGTAGAAGATAGCTTCATTGTAGTACAATGGCTTTCATGAAAGCCATTGTAGTACAATGGCTTTCATGAAAGCTCCATATGCTGATAGCTTGGCTGTTATGCAGGTGGTCACGCTCCCATCGTCTTCCTTTGTGGTGCATGCACCTATGGGTGGTAATCACGTGATTGTGGACACCCATGTGAATGGTCAGAGAGCGACATGGGCCTCGGCAACGCACCAACAAGAGCTAGCGCTCTAACTTAAGCGTACGTGGTTACGTCGACAAAGGCGTTTCACCGAGAGGGCCGGTTGAGAGGCGTCTAGCTTTGAGCGCGCTACGAATCGCAAGAGGAGAAGTAAATGTGCGAATAGGACGAATAGTAAATTTTTATTACCAATAACTCTCTTACTGAAAAACGCATTTTGAAAATTCCTTGCTACAGGAGATTTACAAAGCAGTGCCATTGAATATCGAATAGACAGCACTCCTTTTAGGGAAGTGCTTAATGACCGCTTTAAAGATAGCTGCGGCAGTAACTTCTTTCTATAACTTCCATTAACTTCAATTAACTGAGTAAGTTCTTGTCTGTTTAGAAATGAAGGACTAGTTATCTTTGCTGCTTCGTTCGGAATCAAAGTTACAGCTCACGAATAAGGAGCGGAAAAGGAGGTGGCTGATTCGAATTCACGGAAGCTACAGGAAAGCACGATCACGATCAGCCTTGGTATAACATCGTGCCCCAGAAAGAGGTCGTTCAGACGACGTTCATGATTTCCTGTATGAACTCCAAAATGGGGCCTTTTGCTAGCCCTCTCTCACAGAAATGTAAAGGAAAGCTCACGCCTGAGTAAAAAGAATAAAAATAGAGAGAAAATAAAGGCCAGAGAAAGAGCTGTCAATAAAAAGAAAGCATACAGTTCGAAATTCTGCTCTAGAGCAAAACAGAAAGCCATTTCCTGGCCGATGTGCAAGTACCACGCTCTAACTTTGCCCATAAATGGAGGCATGGAGTAATTCAAGCGAAATAGCAGTCATTTGTCCTGCGAACGTGAACGAAAAGCTCAATAGCCGCCGCTATTGAGGTTTCCGCGAGTACCTTCAAGTGCCTGCTTAAGATTGAACAGTGTGATTTCCCTTGAGGGTTACACTTACCGATCGAAACAGTATAAGTGACGTGGTAATGAATAACGCAGAGCGGGGCTCTAAGTGGCATCGTGGAAGAGTTTTTCAGAGCGAAAGCTATAGTCTTCGGGGTTCAAATTTCGATTTCAATGTGAATGAGGCAATGACCTTCAATGCCTCAAAAGGTCAAACCGAACTTTACTTCATAGTGATATGGCCAAACATATGGCAGTCTGACCACGTGACAATTGGGTTCCTGACCTTGACCGTGACACTTGACCTTGACATTTGATTGCAGTCAGTGGGCACCACGTCGACAATGACCTTCAATGCCACACAAGGTCAAACCGAACTTAACTGCGTTGTGGTACGGCCCAAGGCATGGTAGCATGACCACGCGATCATATGACTGATACTGGCTGACTGACCTTGAACTTTAACCTTAACCTTTGATTTGAGACCGTGGAGACTATGCTTAACAGAGCTCTAGCTCGTATCATCATCATCATCAGCCTTACTACACCCACTGCAGGGCAAAGGCCTCTCCCATGTCTCTCCAATTAACCCTATCCTTTGCCAGCTGCATCCACCCTTTGCCTGCAAACTTCTTAATCTCATCCGCCCACCTAACCTTCTGCAGCCCCCTGATCGTAAAACTGGGTTCAAACCACAAGTTTAACCCCAAAAATGTTTTTCTGAGATTTATAACGAGTGAAGAACTAGTCATAATGAATGAAATTCACAGATGGCGTCCGAGTTTTGGACAGAAAGAAGGTTTTCTTTCCATGCCAATGCTATGGGACGAAAGTGGTCTGGCTGTGTTCCCATGTGGTAAATATATTTTGGGGGTTAGTATTACTTTCGACTGTTTCCTTCTGGTGGGAAAATGATCATGTTTAGAATTGCATTGAAAATTTTTATGAAAATTGTGTGTTCACTAAAAAAAGTTTGGATGAATAGGGTTGACATCAAGGGCTGCGGCTATATGTTTTGAGACTATATACACACTATCAACTATGGTGTCGACATTTATTTAAGTAAATGATTCTTCTTTAGCGGCGCCCTGTTCCGAGAGAGGAGTGGGCTGTGGTTTGTTGCTTCTCATGTGGGTTTAGGGCGGGACATTTTGTGCTGTTATGCTGTTATCAGTATTTACATGTAGGATGGGAGTGCAAATTCATCATCATCATCATCATTTATTAACCCTTAAGGGTCCCGTCAGGGATATTACATAAGGGGGGGGGGGGTGGTACAGGGGTGTTCAGCCGTCATACATGAATATAAATAGAATGAATATAAATATAGAAGGAATATAAAAATACAGAAAAATATAGAAAATATAGAATAGAAAAAAAAGTAGAACAAGACGAAAAAAGACAGAAGTAACAAATTCAAATAATCACGTCATGACAGAGTGTAGCAGAAATATAAACAAAAACAAATTGCAACTTTGGAAGTAGCACAGGATGGTCAGTTAGCATGGCTTGGAAGCTGGCATAGGGTGCAGGAAAAAATTATTTGTCGTTGAGATGGTCGATTAGGAGCTGTCTGAATCTGGAAGGATTAGTCTCAATGATAATGTGTTCGGGGAGGTTATTCCAGCTTTCTATAGCACTGGGAAGGAAAGATTTATTGAAATAATTGGTGGAGCCGTGCAAACGCTGTATGCTTAAGGAGTTAAATAAACGACGAGATGATCGTACCGGAGCTCGTAGAAGGTTTTCTCGAAGTGCTGGAAAGTTAAAGTACAGTTTGTGAAAAAAACAAAGAATTGAAGTTTTCCTGCGAAAGGCTAATGACTTGATGCCGAGGGATGATTTCAACGCTGTGATGCTGAGCTGAGATTTATACTGTGAGGTGATGAAGCGTGCTGCCCGATTCTGGATGGCTTAGAGTGAATCTATCAAGTAGGCTTGGTGAGGATTCCATATTGTTGAGGCGTATTCTAGTTTAGTTCGAATGTACGTTTCATATGCTAGTTGTCTGGTGGCTGCTGTGGACATGAAAAGTGATCGCCTGATGAATCCGAGTGATCTGGAGGCACTAGCACATAGTTTCGTGATGTGATTAGCCCAGGTTAGGTTGGTTGTTATCTCGATGCCGAGGTACCGGTATGAATTAGTTTGAGACAGCGCTATGGAGTTCAGGGAGTACGAAAAATGAAGAATCGAACGTTTACGTGAGATGTGCATGAACTTACATTTAGAAACGTTGAGCTGCATTAGCCAGTCGGAACACCACTTCTGAATTCGGCTTAGGTCATCCTGTAATAATTCCTGATCACTGCTATTGTTGATGCGGCGATAAATGACGCAGTCATCCGCAAAGAGACGGACAGATGATAAAATACCAGATGGCAAATCGTTGATGAAGATTAAAAAGAGTAATGGAGCAAGAACCGATCCTTGGGGAACCCCGGAGATTACTCTAGTAGTTTGAGATGCATGACTGGCGATGACGGTGAATTGCAAGCGGTTGGTTAAGAAACAGTGGATCCAGGATAAGACAAGCGGGTCAAGTGACAGAGCTGAGAGTTTGGAAAAGAGACGCTGGTGAGGGACGCGATCGAATGCCTTGGCGAAATCTAAATAAATTATATCGGTTTGGAAGGCGGAGTCTAGATTTAGGTGAAGATGAGTTGTAAGTTCGAACAGCTGAGTATCGCACGAAAAACCTGCCCTGAAACCATGCTGATTGGGAAAGAAGAAACGGTTGTGGTCAAGGTGAGATGCGATGTGCGAGTATATTATATGTTCGAAAAGTTTACAAGAGATACATGTCAGTGAAATTGGTCGATAATTTGAGGGGTCGGAGCGATCTGCAGCTTTGAAAACTGGGACAACTTTGCTTAATTTCCAGTCGTCTGGAATCTGACTAGTGTTAAGAGACTGGGCAAAAATGAGTTGTAAGATTTGGCTCGTGAAATTTTTAGTTGCTTTAAAAATCTTAGCAGGGAGGTTGTCTGGTCCAGGGGAAGTGGATATCTTTAGATTATCTATGAGTTTTAAAATTCCCTCTGCTGTGATGGTAACAGGTGGCATAGGTGCATAGTTTAGACTTGGCACGGAAACATTGCTTGCTGTTGGCTCCTGGATAAATACGGATGTGAAATAGGAATTCATGACGTCGGAGCGCTCGGAAATTGGGACATCGGAGCCGTCTCGTGCCTTCAGGGAAATATTGTGCGAACTGTTTTTATTGGCCGTGAGCAAGTTCCAAAACTTCTTGGGGTTTACCCGCATTATCTCAATGAGATCGTGACAGTAGAATTTTCGTTTTGAAGATCGTAATAACTGCGTGTATTCGTGCAGACTTGCAAGGTATTTGTCCCACTTCCTAGCCCATCCTGATTTCTTTGCGTTACGGAATAGGCGTTTTTTCTTTCGCAACAACTTCCTCAGCGCATTTGAGTACCATGGTTTATTGGCATCCCCACGAATGCAGATGAGCGGGACGTAAGCTTCTATAAGCGATAATATTTTCTCTTTAAATAGACACCGGTTGTTATTCACGGATCTGCTATGTATAGAAATTTGAAACGTCTGAAGAAATTCTTCAAGGTGGGAGTTAATGCTTGGGAAATCGGCCTTAGAATAATCACGGATGTATTTAACAGACGATTGGCGTATAGGAATTTCAATGGACAGGTTGAAAGTTATGATACAGTGATCAATTGGACCACTAGTACACGAAAGCGATTGAACTAATTCTGGATTGGATACAAGGACGAGGTCTAGTATGTTTGAGCCTCGAGTTGGTATTTTGTGGCCTGATTCTTCTGTGGTTGTTGTATGTAAACAAAGCTTCTCAGGCTTCCTAAGAATAAGGAGGCTTGTGCTTCCGTCCAAGGACTTAATCAAGTGTAACGGTACTGAAAATTTCGGCTCTTATACGAAGAGCTAAAGCTTTAATAATTAAGACAGTATGGCGTCTGCCATAAACATATTTCCTTTATACACTTCGTCCTTCCTTCTTCAACTCAACAAAATAAATAAAGCTCCGGCAAACATAGTGGGACCACGGTTATTGCTTGTCTGCAGTCGATCGCATCTGCTCAACGCGTTGCCGCCAGGTTCGAATACGCAGTTTCAATACGTACGAATGGCCTGCCTCCGTCTTGTTTATAGTTTCTGTAAAGCGTGCTCTCACTGTTAGTACGTAGCGTTATGTAACAAAGCCAACTTAAGAAAACAGTGAAACAGTCTGTCGGAGGACAACTTGCTGATTTAACGCCGTCAACGTGTAACGGCCTATTTAAGTGATGCTAAGCCGTCACAGGCTTTTTGAAAGAAAATAAACTAAAAAGCCGCTTTCAGCCGTCCAGGTAAAGAAGATAAAAAGTGGTAGGGTTTTAACGCAGTTAAACCGAGTAGGATGTGCGAAAGCGCTTGCAGCAACATCGCCTCAAAGGCAACCGCATGCAAGATCTTACTGTCAGTCGCTACCAGCAGCCGCACGCAGTCAGGAAGCGGAGGGGGGTGGGGGTTGCCGGTTCTGCCTGTTAAAGGGGCAGTTTCGCAAGGCCTCCGCCGCTGGCGCTCCGTCAAAGGATGAGGTAGGGTGCCTGGGGTTGAGGCTTTGCACATATCTCAGGTTTTTCAGCTTTGCTAATGAAGTAGTGCTTTCGTATTAAAAGTGGCAACTCTTCCTCAGTTTTCGACAATGTCCGCGCACAGAGTATTTTTTGCTTCAGAATTTCAAGTTCAGGTTCAGGTCGGCGTATGCCTCAACATCTGGGAGCAGCACGCCACACAGTGTTCCTGCTATAGTTCTCACAGGATACGACTGCTTAACAGTCATTTGCCGCAGTCATTGCTTAGCCGTCTTTCTTCCAGAATACCCGATATGGCTCCTGGAGCGCAGGTTTTGTTCGGACGGTTTCTTGTCGTTATCGTTTATTGCTGTAATGAACTCTCGCTCCTCCTCATAGACTCTTCACGTTTATCCTGCTGAACATCGGTTTTTATTCCGCATCCTAGGTGGGACTGCTTGATGATTGCACTGTTTCTATCAGTATCGTCTCCCGTCAGATCTTGGCACATTCTACTTGTTTTTTGAAGTGTAACCAGACCAAATTGTTATTTTTTGTCGGTTTATTGCTGCAACACGTCTTTAGTATTAGGCATCCACGCATTGTTCTATGTCATTACTTTAACGTTATATGACTAGAGTCGCAAAATTGCCGCATTGACAATAAAAGAGAAAAAGCGGTTATTGAGGACTGTAGATGCATAAACTAAACCCTAAATGGCCGACTTCAGTCGGTACCTCTTCGTCTTATTCTCCCTAGCCAGACGAAACAGTTATTTTTTCTGCTTCTTTACTGCAGTAAAATCTATTTACTGCTCAGTATTTGCATATAATGCTAAGTTATTACATTAAAATTTTATGACCAGAGCCACAAAAGGGCACCTAATCGATAAAACACAGAAAGCAGCTCTCCTGGATTCTCAATATAAACCAAGTGCTGAAGTTTCAGTCTCCGTTAGAAAAGAGTGCATGCCCCATTTAAAAGAAATTAAAGATTTCAGGGGTCGATGCTTGAGATAAATGGAACGTAGTTTTTAGGACCGTTTCGTGGTTGGGCCAGAGGTTATTAAATTTGGTTGTGAAGAAAGCATCCACGGCAATGAGTTTTAGTTTGTCAGTTGCCACCTACGGACATCAGCTAAAAGCTTCAACAACTTTTTTGCGCCTCTTTTAGGTTTTGCAAGGATCCACAGGCACTTTCGAGCAATTCAATAAGAGTACCAAGAAATGCTTAGGTCATTACGCTGGACACTGCTCTCAATAAACTTTTAAAAAGCACGGAAATTTTTTTATCTTTATTTTGTTCGAACTCACTGATCAGTAACAGGAGAGGAAATAATGAGCGAAATATTATATAATTAAGCGTTGGTTTAGCCTCGGTGCCTTTAAGCCAGTATTACTGGCACCATTTGGTACAAACTACTTGCTGCTTTAGCCACTTCCTTGTTGTGGGTATCTCTTGAAACGTTACGTCGACTTGATCTAAATATTTTCTGAGAGGATAATGCTGCAAAAAACGTATTATTATGACCTCTCCAAGAAATCTCCAAGAAAATGAGTGCGGGTGTAAATTGATGTATTGTAGAGCACGATGACTTTTTGATTTTTTAAATTGAATAAACAATATATTTAAGTTTGTTAGGGCAACTTTACCCTGACAGAATGAGCTTGCATATTAACTATGCGTTTCAGAAACCTTTTTATTTGCAGATATAGGGAATAAAGCCTGTAATGAATTACGACGGTGCTGCATTTTTAATCACCGTGACGCTTTAGATGATTAGCTTGATATTGTTATGAGATTTCGAAAGAAATATTTACCAGTCTTCTATTTCTGGCTCAAATGAGTTTTGCAAACTTCACTTTGTGTGAGCTGAAACTCCTTTGTGTTCTTAGTCTTCCTTGATTTTTGTACTGTAATTTTGTCTTGCATCATGTATTGTATTTTTACACAAATTAGTTATTTGTACACTTCATTTTGTATGAGAAACACATCGTCTTTTCGGTATGCCTTTTCAGCACTGCATTTTTGTCATACATTTTATATTTTATTTGTAGCGGAAATAATTTCTTTTTGTACTTAAATTTGACCCAGCATAAATTCATTCATCTTCTAGGAATGGTCTGGTTTATTATTGTGCTGCTTTAACACTCATATATGTCGAGATTGTTGTAATTTCTGTTATTGTAATCAATGAATGCATTACATATTGTTACAGATGGTGCACCACTGATGCTGCACCCTACGGGCAGCCGACTCTTCCTTTACTCCTGCCTGGCAGGCAATATCGTTTTATTTATTTATCTATTTGAACCTCAAGGGTCCTTGTCGGTACATTAAATCAGGGGTGGGCGCAAGAACAGCGGTTAACAATGAATGTTACATGGGAATCATGACGATGACATGGCTTCCTCAATGACAGTCTTGAAATGGGCTGGATCAGGGATTACTACTAAGTCGCAGGGAAGGTCTTTCTAGTCGCAAGCTGTGTGGACAAAAAATAATTTCTGAAATGTAGTAGTGCGGGCACGATGCGGGATGACTGTTTGTATGGCCTGTGCGGGGTGGTCGACGTACTGGTAGAATGAGCTTGCTGTCACGGGGTGAACAATGGAAAAACCTGTGATAAAGGCAGAGACGTGAAGGAAGTTTTAGTTGGAACTTCAAGGCGAATATGCTAAGTATCGCGAGTAGTTTGAAAGAATAAAGCGAGTGTCCCGATTCTGAACAGATTCAAGGGCTGAGGTAAGGTTAGACTGATGGGGGTCAAATATTGCGCAAGCGTATTCAAGTTTAGGTCGCACAAATGTTTCATAAGCTAGTAATTTTAAGGAAGAAGGTGTCATGCGCAGGTTACGATGGAGATACTGAACTGCTCGATTATATGAGTTTATTATGTGGCTAATGTGGCATGACCAGTATAAGTCACTAGCGAGGTTAATACTAAGATACTTAAAAGAGTTACTGGAAATAATTGCAGCATCGTTAATTATATAAATAGGCGGAGTAAAATTTCGGTGGCGGTGAAAAGAAATTTGTACAGTCTTTGTAGTATTTAGAGACATTAGCCACGTAGTGCACCTCTGCTGTATGTTATTCAGGTCATTTTGGAGGATGTAAGCATCATCGGCGTTAGTTATGGGGCGCTAGAGTACGCATTCATTTGCGAAAAGGCGGATGCTAGATGTTACTGTGGAAGGCAAATCGTTAATGTATATTAGAAAGAGCAAGGGGCCAAGAATTGTGCCTTGGGGTACCCCTGAAAGAACGTGTGAGTAAGATGATGAGCAGCTATTAGTGGAAACAAATTGCATGCGGCCAGTTATAAAGCTTCAAACCCAGTTCAAGACACTAGGATGGATGTTGAACAGAGACATTTTAAGTAAAAGACGGGAATGGGGTACTTTATCGAAAGCTTTCTGGAAATCTAGAAATAGCGCATCAGTTGGGATATTGCGGTCAAGATAGGAATGAATGCAATGCAGGAATAAAGCTAATTGGGTTTCACATGAGTGGTCTTTCCGGAATCCGTGTTGGTTTGGATGAAAAAAGTTGACCGATGTTAGAAATGTGGCATCATTTGCAACATTACTTGCCGTGTAACGAACAATATAGAAAGAAAATATAACTAAATTAGATCTGTGTGCTGGTAGTCGCAGCGCTGCAAAGCTTGGAGTGAAGTTAGTAACTACTACCCATTCCAAATTCAGGAAGGTACACCGAAATAAACAAATTCTTCGCTATTTTTAACTTCGGCTTTAACTAATCCCAGAAGAAAATCGACAAAAGTTTCGTGCAAAGAACTGGACGCAAATACAGCTTATAGCAGTAAGAATGAGCTCTGCTGTCTTCATGATAAAACGGCAAATATCTTGCTCAACGGTGGAAATGCTGCAAATAATGAAACTCTTATGAGCGCTTCTGGCGGCGTTCCTTCGTACTTGCTTCTCGTTTTTCTGCGCCCTTTTGATCATTCCGTAGCTTATTTTAAGTGTTTACAAAGTGACCCATCCGAAATGTTTTGAACTGTTGTCTGCCAACGTGAAAACAGCCAAATAAAAAGTTATTTTTATAAAGGTCAGTCGAACGAGAAACGTCTTTCTTCCCGAAGGGCGAACTTCCTCTACAAGGTCGAAGCACTTCTGTCTGGGCAGTCAAGAAGCCACCTTACGTATCTTTTACGAGAAAAGCGCAGTCGACGGCGCCGCAGCTAAAACCTTCGCGCAGTAGAGCAGAATCGCGCTTTTTTTGTCACTTCTTCACATGTTGAATGGGCTGCTAGCACTACGACAACGAGAAATACCAAAGACGGCTTACGGAAACGTTGAAAGACTCGTGAGCGAGAATCCGCTGTCAATCCCTCTGACAATTTAGCTGTCACCCGCTGAGGCAGGGAAGGAGCGATATTAAAAAGAGAATAGCTATCTGTCAGCCAACGATACGGACGACCTTTCAGCCACTTGTAGGCGTTTATTACCGTTTCGTTCTTATTGTTTTTTTTCTCGTTTGTTTGTATTTTTGGGTAGCTGCATAACTTGACTTTTTTTTCATTACTTTCAGTGTCGGCTATTGTGTATTATTTTCACTGTCAGCGCCGAATATCGCCATCAAAACTGCTTAAAACACAGCAGTCTCTTATTTTATTCGCAACTAGAAGACACCCTGAAAAAAAAACAAGTATTCTTCCCTTCGTCAACCGCATTTTGTTTTGTTTCCTTTGGGAATCTTTTGCATACAATTAAAGGTCATTTTATTTTCTCGGCTTTATTACACTGCTTTCTATGCTGATGTGGTTGGATAGCATAATAAGCAATACTAACATCCCCACGTCTGGAGTGAATGATCAGGCGTTAGGGGCATTTCGAATAATAATGGTTGGGAGAACTTTGCATATGTAATGCCCATATATATCTCAGTCGAAACAAGCGGTGGCGAAATTCAAAGCCATTTCTTTATCTTTTTGAAGGTTTGTAATCCCTCATAAACGTTTTTATATCATACTTGAAAACGATCAAGCAATCAAGTGCCGGGGTAGTGAAAAAAAAAAGAAACCGTGTTCTGAAAGGTAATATTTACGCAGATATAAACTTTTGAGGTAACGTAATCCCAGGCTATAGTAACGTTCAGGCGAACTAAAAGTTAAAAACTTGTCTTTTGGAGTGTTTCTTAATCTGCAAAACTAGCATTAAAATTTGCGTACCACATTCGTAAGTGCCAATATATTAGGGAAGGCAATGCCACCACTTAAGGCGCCTTGTTAGCATGCGCGAATGAATGCTCTCGCAATAAGAGAGTTGAGAGCTGAGAATATACTCTTTATGTTAGCTGTTTACGTTAACTACGAAGAGGATAGAAAGGGGAACGTTATCCATCACCAGCCTTTTCCAGTTCGTCTTCTCAGTAATCAGTAGACTGCACGTGCGTGCTAAAGCGCCGCACAAAACTGTATAAGGATGGCGTCGCGTCCTTATTTCGTCTTATTTCATTACGGAACACTACGTTAAAAAACAAAATAAAAGAGAAAGTTTAACTTAGTTTACGGGGTTTAACGCCCCAAAGCTACTCAGGCTTTGAGGGACGCCGTAGTGAAGGGCTCTTGAAATTTCGACCACCTGGGGTTTTTAACGTGCACTGACATCGCACAGTACACGGGTCTCTAGCATTTCGCCTCCATCGAAATGCGACCGTCGCGGCCGGGATCGAACCCGCGTCCTTCGGGTCAGCAGCCGAATACCATAACTACTGAGACACCACGGCGGCTCGATTCACTAGAAAGCTCTTTCTCAGCTACATTCAGAAATGTGCTTTATCTGTAGGGAGCATAGTGAAAGTCACATTTGCGTGTTTATGGAGGCAAAACGCTAAGGCGCCCGTGTGCTGTGCGATGTCAGTGCACGTTAAAGATCCCCAGGTGGTCGAAATTATCCCGGAGCCCTCCACTACGGCTCCTCTTTCTTCCTTTCTTCTTTCAATCCCTCCTTTATCCCTTCCCTTGCGGCGCGGTTCAGGTGTCCAACGATATATGAAACAGATGCTGCGCCATTTCCTTTCCACAAAAAACAATTTTATTATTATTGTTATTGACTATAGCACACTTTCAACAATTCCAACGTCTCCATTACTTGAGCAATGAGCGTCTCTTTGTTGCAGCGAATTTTCAAAATTATTTTCAAAAATTATTATTATTATTATTATTATTATTATTATTATTATTATTATTATTATTATTATTGATTTCCACTTTACAAGCTCTCAGAGAGGTCGTAGTCAGTGTGAGGGCGTTTTACGTTGACGACCGAGAAACGTAAGCTGATTGAAATGGATTATATCGTAAGGCGAAGCACTATTAATCATCTCTTGGAGCAGTGCAAGCCAAACATATAAACATCAGTTTGAGCGATGAGAGCTGGAAATTTCCTATGTGCCTTGAATATTTCAGAATTTTGAACATATTGGACGTTGCTCAGCACACAGGTGAAAGTCCGAAATGCAATAAAAAATTTCTCCTATGTTTCGGAGCTCGGATTGTCATATCCTCAAGGTTTGAAAAGAATCAGTGTCAAAAATCACTCGCAGTGTTTGTGAAAAAATTACATAGCCTCAACGTAGCATCATATCATCATCAGGCTGTCTCCGCCTTCTGAATGACAAAGTCCTCTCCCGTATCTCCCCAAGTAACCCTGTCCTGCGCTAGCTGCGGCCGTCTAATTTCCTGTAACAACTGAATGTATGTCATATAGCAAGGATTCGGGTTAAAAATTACAAAGGAACCAACTGCTCTAGTTTGATAACAGAGTGGCTTAGAAAAGGCGAAGCAAATGTGAGCAGTTTTCATCTTTTTGTAACATGATCATAAAAGCATGATTATTAATGCGATAACATTATATACAGTGGCCTTGAAATTACCACCTGATGCGTCGCTGGGGTATGAAAGAAAAATAAAAATTCTTCCGAACTGAAGCGAGGACATTCAGGACGCGACGCGAGAGCCGAACCCACATGCCACGCAACCGCGTTGCTTCCTGGCGACCAGAGATTAGCCTAGTGTATAGGTTGCCTTATGACTATATGCTACTGAGCTGGCGTGTTGTTAGAAAAATAAAAATAAAATGAATAAAGAATAAAAGTAAATAAAATTAAATCAATAATGCTTTTGCATCCAAAGAACCTAGGTACGCCGTTTTAAGTGCCCTCCGTAACTTTTTGCTCGTCGGGTAATTGCGCATTTGCAATGCTCTTTGAGTGCTGAAAATTTAGGAATGCTCGTGTACGGCTTTGATAGCGTTCGAGCTGAACTTCAAGCAAGTGATCAGCGCGAGAGGCATTGTTTCTTGTGAAAAAAAAACAGGTGCAGAGATAAAGAAGTAGATAAATGAAAGGGTTGTCGTACTGAGACACAGGCAAGGGCAACGGCAACCCGCGTGGACATAGGGGGAAATAGAAGCCGTTTGTCAATACTGCGGATGTTGCGTCAGAATTTGCTAATATTAAAAAAAACAGGCTTCGAAATCTGTCGATGTTCATGTGGGCGCCATTAATTAAGGCATAATTAAGTGCACTGCGGCACTGAGTACTTTTGGAAACATTCGAGAGATGAGGTACCCACATGTTTGAACGTCTTCACTTGGCGGACAAATTATTCACGCGGTCGTGAATAATGAATACGGAGTCAGTTCAGCGAGGTGAACGAAGGAAGCAGTGCAATATTCGCGCACAGTCTACACCGGCGCCAGAGGTTCGATTTACGCGCAGTGGTGAAGCGTCAGAACAAAGAAGAAATCACTTGTTTAAAAGACTGAAATTCGCCAAAATATTCGATGCCATTAATTCCTTTTAAAGCAACACGCTCTTGAATTGCAACAACAAGGTTAATGAAAGTACTATAGCGTTACCAAAGTGTATTCGAATTCGAACACTTAAACACGTTATTAAATGTGAACAGTCATACCGACGCATAAGCGGTTTCGGAATATGCACTGTGAAGGTCTCTTTACGCAGAGTTCAAGAATAGTGAGCTGGGCTTGTCGGCACAGATCCATAAAAAAACTACAGGACACAATAAAGTTAATTGTCTTTCTTATATTAAAGTGCAGTGGTGAGTTCAGGACTTTTTGCTGCTTCTTTTTACTTCGCCCTGTATTGTGCCCTGTAGCTTTTTCAATAAAAACACCTGATTCCAGTACGTGTTGCAAGTGTGGCATGGCAGCATTAGCAGCTGTTGATGTTTTGCCGAGATTAACGTCACTTTTCTCCGGCCAATGGGAATACTGCGGTCTGGTGACGTCCTTTCCTTCCAACCAATGAGAATGCTCCAGTCTAGTTGCATCAGTTCCCTGCAGCTAGTTGGCGAAGCGTATCGCCGATGACGCATTTTGGCACTGTAGGACTTCTAATTCTATATAATTAATATCTTTCTACGTAGATGGACATGAATCGCGCTATATGCTTACAAGTGTGAAGTATAAACATGGTGGAAAATTGTACTTAGTTTATAGGCGGTATCCGAGTTTGATTCTAATGGTAGGATCGTCTCTTGCTCCAGGTTCGGGTATCGGTGTCACGGGCCAGTACTGGGAGAAGTCAGCGTGAAGGCGCATCTTCACGCATACCAGAGATGTCTTGCAGGAAAGCTGACAGAGCATGCCCTATAGGGCAGTCTAGTGTGGGAGAACAGCTTGAAGCGTGCACAACACTGTGGCACAACATTGAGGGGCGCAGCTTACCGGCACGACGCATGCTGTCAGATGTAGATCATCTATTAACATGGGTATACATCCTCCCTGGACGAGGAAGCAATGCTCCGGCATCGATCGACCGAAGCTCAAGCTGGCTACGAAACCAGTACATCGCTTTGAAAACATTTTGCTGAACTCCCAATAGCCGATTTAGAGCACTTCCGGAACACATTTCCGGCTCTTTTCAGAACAAGCTCAGTCAAAAAAGCACAACAGACAATTTTATGTCCCTGCAACGTTATGTTTGCAGTATTTTTGGCCTCGAGCTTGTGGCAACAACAGAATTTTCGTAGCAATAAAATGTTCTGTAGTATTGTGCTGCCTCTTGTCATTACGACAGTGCCAAAGAAAAACACCGAAGAAAATACTACAGAACTACACAATACTAGAATTCTGCAGAAAAATGCTTTTTTTAAAATAAAAAGGCGCAAAAAAGTTTGTCGTATATTGGGCACGATTCGGTCGTTTCGTTCGACTGGGGGCCTATTCAAAATAAGGATTAGGACTGCAGGTCTCTCTTCCAAAGGCACGCTCGGAGCGGTTTCCGGGTCAAGGTCATTCCGTGCAGCATTCTGAGTGCTCAGTTGCAATCGGCCGATTCAACCGGAAATCTTTCTGGTGGACTTATACTTGCACAGTGCACTCCCTTGCTACGTCTTGCCGTTTCCCGTTCTGTAGCAGTCAACTCCTGCGAGCGAACGCAAGGGATGCTGGGTAATTTTTCTATTTGTGGAGCGTGAGAGCCTCCGTGTCGCTTGGGCCGAATCATGAGCGTTTTAAACGTGTACTCGGGGGTGAGCTCTCTGACGCTTTCTAGCGTTTTGTTGCGGTGTGGATGGACCACTCTAGATCTGCGATTGGAATTAACCTTAGACGTATCGCACGAACGATAGGTACGACCAGCGTTAGTCTTCTTTCGTTCTGATGCTGCAGGTGGAGCATTATTTTGATGTGAGGACACGTTTTTGTTGCACGGAGGGAGCCGGAGCATTTTTTCCCTAGTGTCATGATCTGCTCGAAACAGGCAGGTTTATTTACCCTTTAACGTGTTGCATCTCCCGTCGGACTAGTACGGACTAGTGAACTCCGATGACTTAAAGGCGTAGAATTAGGTTTCAGTAAGAGTTTCAATCCCTTACAATGGGTTGTGTTGACTGCAGTGCCAAGCACAAAGAAAGAATTCTTAACAGAACCCGCCTTGAAAAGGTGAAGCCTCCCCCCTCTCCCCGCCCTCCAAAAAAATAAAACAAAATTTACGCATTTTTTTCAATTTCGCCGACCACAAGAGATCGAGGGTATAACGTCAAAATTTTTCACAAAAGACGGCAAGGAGACGCATTGGTCTTCGCGTGTTGGTGAAAAAATTTGTTGGTCTCTTAGTTTAGGTGGTTGCTAGTGTACGCCGAAATGGTGGCAAAAATTACGTTACGTCTGCAGCTTTCCCGATGCAGTGCCAAAAAGGAGCCCTTGTTTGTAATTAAGGGTTGCTGATGCTCTCGAAGACGCGCATTGACACATTAGCCATTCGGACCGGTGCATATTCTCTGGGACTAAAAGTCAGTTGTTGAACCTCAGGAGCGTAAAAAAGGACAAAAGAAATGTGCATGCCTTTCCCGAAATGTGGTTCTTACTTTACGCACTTTTTCAGATCATTACTTTATCAAGTTCAGATTTATAGACTGCTTGTTCGGCAAAGAAAACCCAATGTTAAAACATACAAGAGTCCGTGCTGTTGGGCAAGTCAGTCATATGTGGTTAAGGAAGGGTGCTGCAAATACCAGTCCTGAGTCTGCACCCGTCCTTGTCGTCTTAATAATAATAATAATAATAATAATAATAATAATCAATCAATCAATCAATCAATCAATCAATCAATCTTTATTTTCGGTGCCCAGGAACAACCCAAAGGTCTTGGTGCTGGTACACCATTCACACGCACAAAATGTAAATTTATTTCACTACAAAGGAAGACACTCAGGGGAGGTAATGCAGCAGTCAAGGCGATAGAAAAAAAAGACATATAAACTAGGCGTGACAGCAAGCATGAAGCAAAAAAGCGAAAACAAGAAAACAGCGTGAACAGCGGTAAATGAAAACAGCTAGAACAGGCAACAGACATATAAATAACTAATGAAACAATAAACAAAGAGAATGAACGACCGATAACAGCCAAGTACAGCATATAGCAAAATACAAACAAGAATAAAGCCAATACTAATATGAACGAATATGAAACCTCTGAAATACAAGCTAGAAATACAATCATACACAATAAGAAACGTAATTAGTGAACGCGTTACAGACAATCAGGCGTGAGTAGACAGTATTAAAGAAATAATATTAATGAAAACAAGTACACGTGATGAACAATTAAGGAGAGAAAAAACAATATAATACCGGTGCAAACGCACAAGTGTAGTAAAGACAAAATGCATGAAAGGGGAAGTTATGTATGAGAAAAAGAGTGCTCAAAGTGGAACGTCACGGACATCCAATATAAAGGAAGGGAGAGAATTTTCGAATATATCTAGGTGAGGACAAAGAGAATTAAGCAACTTTTGCATTCTGTCCAGAGGGGAGATGGAGTGCAGGAGCGCAGAAACTTGGAATGGTCTGAATTCCCTTATGCTCTTTCGCGGTACACGCAAAAGGATACGCGCTAGGAGCTGAGGGCATAGAATGTGACCATGAAGAAGTTTATACAAGAAAATTATATCTGCCCTCACGCGACGGCAGCTAAGAGAAGGAAGCTGCAGTGAGTTACTCCGTCTGGGACGAGAGCTGGAAGTTTTGCAAGAAAACCGATGTTGAAATATGCGTAAAAACTTTAGCTGAACTCTGTCGATTTTTTCACAGTTCGACTGGCAAGTGCCGTTCCAAACAACAGACGCATATTCCAAAAGCGGCAAGCATATGGAGAGGTAGAGCTTTAAGAAAGGAAGTGGGGATTGAAACTCTCTCGAAAGCCTGCAGATGAAGCCGAGTGTACGCATAGCCCGTAGAGCAATGCGTTTTGTATGAGAGGAGAAGCTGAGGCTACGGTCGAAAAGTACGCCGAGGTCATTAATTTCATCAACCCTGGGCAGCGGCCTACCATTCACAGAATAAGAGTAGAGAAGGCTGTGCGTTTTACGCGTAAATGAGACAACCTTGGTTTTAGATGAGTTGAGAGTGAGCCCATTCTTCAAGCACCAATCAGAGAAGGCGGATATGTCAGATTGCAATGACAAGCAATCGTGAAGAGTATGTATTGCCTTGAACATTTTTATATCGTCCGCATAAAGGAGAAATGAGGAGTTTTTGACCACGGAGGAAACGTCATTGATAAAAACAGAGAACAGAAGCGGGCCTAATACCGAGCCCTGAGGAACTCCGCTGGTTGGATTGTAAACAAATGAGGTCTGTCCATTTACACTGACAAAGCAGGACCGATCAAGAAGATAGTTGCGTAGGAGGGCTACAATTGAAACGTCGATCTCAAACAGCAGAAGCTTTTGAAGAAGTAATGAGTGAGTAACAACGTCGAAAGCTTTGCTCAAATCACAGTACACAGCGTCTACCTGACTCCTCTGAAGGACTTCAGCTGATGTATACGTCATAAAAGTCACAAGGTTAGTTGTAGTAGAACGACCTTTTATGAAACCATGCTGATTATGAATGATTACATTTTTGAGGTGGAAGGAAAGTACTTTGTGCAAAGCTAATTCAAAAAGCTTAGAGGTTGCACAAAGAAGAGAAATGGGGCGGTAGTTCGAAACATCAGATTTGTTTCCTGATTTGAAGACAGGGAAAACACGCGCCGTTTTCCACACGCGGGGAAAGGCAGAATTTTTCAAACAGTTATTAAATATCGTGGTTAAAACAGGGACGAAGGTACTATTGAAGGCTTTTATTATGGCGGCTGGAATGCCATCAGGTCCAGGGGATAAAGATGGTTTCAAACACTTAAGACTCTCACTTACTAACTTCTCGTCGAGAAGAACGGAATTATGTGCGCCAGCTGGAAGGCACACGGAGTCGAAAAGTGGAGATTTGTACACGGAGGAAAAGTGTTGAGCAAAGCCGTCAGCGACATTCCGAATTTCATTCCCATGAGAGTCAACTAAGTGAATATGACTATCAGATTTATTAGAACGCTTGCGAACGTATCGCCAGAATTCAGTAGGACGATTAGAGGCACTATTCTCTAAATAATCAAGGTAGGACTCATGATCCCGCTTGTACAGGCGTTTGCAAAGGGAACGCAAGCGGCGAAATTCATCTGCCCATGTATCCAGCCCAGGGCGTTTCGCTTTATGGTGGGCCCGCTCCTTAAGTTTCAGCGCTGTTCTAAGTTCTTTGGAAAACCAGAACGGAAACTTGCTGCGAGTAGGAGTGTGCATAGGTATGTACTGGCGCATACCATTGAGAACTATTTCAGTGAAGCGACTGACTTGTTCGTCAACATCGCTGATTTCGCTTAAAACAGACCAGTCGACAGAAGAGAAGAAACCGAAGAGACCAACATAGTCGCCAAGTGCGTAAGCGAAACGGGGGGAATTCCCCGCACGATTTGAATTAGCAGAAGGTGGGACAGAAACCGAAGCCGTTATTAGAATTGGAGGATGAAATTTGTCACAGCGAGTAAGTGAGATGTCAGATGACGAAACTCGAACATTTTCAAAATTAGATAAACAAATGTCAAGAACATTACCACAACATTACCACAATAATAATAATAATAATAATAATAATAATAATAATAATAATAATAATAATAATAATAATAATAATAATAATAATAATAATAATAATAATAATAATAATAATAATAATAATAATAATAATAATAATAATAATAATAATAGGTTTTGGGAGAATGGAAATGGCGCAGTATCTGTCTCATATATCGTTGGACACCTGAACCGCGCCGTAAGGGAAGACATAAGGGAGAGAGTGAAATAAAGGAAGAAAGAGGTGCCGTAGTGTAGGGCTCCGGAATAATTTAGACCACCTGGGGATCTTTAACGTGCACTGACATCGCATAGCACACGGGCGCCTTAGCGTTTTTCCTCCATAAAAACGCAGCCGCCGCTCGTCCGTGTTTTTTTGAGCGGTACCCTTGCTTAACCATGTTAATTTAAACGTTTGCGCTATGATATTTAGTGATGCGACATATGTGCGCTATCTGGAACAAAAGACTACAGTTTGGAAAAACGGCGCACTTTAAGAGAAGGACTGATGAATATATAACGGCAGCGCTGTCCTTGTCCTTGTCTTAAGGTGGGCTGTTTTTTTCCAAATATGAACTACTAACTAGCCCGTTTGACCACTCTTGCAGAAGACTACAGGACGCCTTAGCGGCAACCGAAAGCCGATAGCTCCGTTACTGGCCGTTGGCGGTGAACGCGAAAGAAGGGGTCACGTTTGACGTCTCACACAGAAACGCGGTGATATCGCTGACAAACGTGACACCAGCACGCCCGGGTTGCTTTCTGCGTGCACTGCAATTGCTACCCCACGAATCACAACAGGTCCTTTAGCGTATCGCTCGATATCATTTACCTCTACTAGCAAACCACCTTCGCTCTACCAGCGTCTTCCTTTCTAACATCAGTTTGACAGCTTCCAAGTCATCGTAATGTTAAAGCATGCAAATAGCTCCTAGAATAGGTAAAGCTAATCGGAGAAGGGGCAATAGGAAAGAGCAGCCATTACTAATTAATATTATTTTTCTGATTAAACTATTTTGCCAACGAAACGCAAAATAAGAAATTAGAGTAATTAAATCGCTATGAGGACTCTACGCCCTATTTTAACAATACTGTTCCGACTGATTCTTTTCTTTCTTTATAGCCTGTCGGAACCGCCTTTGAAGCCGGAGTCGGCAAGCTACTTTGCCTGCGATCTATTGGCTGTGACGACATTCACAACGGCAAACTAAAAGTAGCGATAATAAAAAGGATTTATGGAAGGAATTACTTCAGAATACAGCCGCAGTTTGCTGCTTCGAAGCAAGAAAAAGAAAGTGAATAATGGCGACAATAAGCCTCTCTATCGGAAACGTTTACTTCCGGCCTCTCGGAGGAAGCCGCCTTTTGCTTCCGGGATGAAGGCGGAAGCCTGATGGGACCGAGAATGGCGACGCCTGCTGAATTTTTTTCACAATTTTTTTAAAGAGCTGAAATGCATCAGACTCAAGTAACGCGTTCGAAACGCACGAAATAAAACCTCAAGACGAACACGCGAGCACGCAAAGTATATGCGCCAGCACAAAGCTCTCACTGTGAGAGCATGACTGCAGTTTCACAAACGCTCAGAAAATATAAGAACCAAAAATTTTACTGAGGCTTCACTACCAATTTCTCCTCTATCTGGTGTCTTGCCAGACGATTCCCGATCAGCCCTCACTGCCTTGCTACTTCCTGCGTTGAATAAAGCACAAAGCACGCGCACGCATTTACAATTCTTAACATTTTATTGTTGCTGCGCCTACAAGCAACATGCTCTAGTTTCGTAACGTATTGCGCGCATTTTTAATTTTTTGTCGTTCATAAGAATTAACAAAAAAAGAGGAAAAACACAAGGCACATCCTTCAGCAAAAC
Source organism: Amblyomma americanum (assembly GCF_052857255.1). Taxonomy (NCBI): domain Eukaryota; kingdom Metazoa; phylum Arthropoda; class Arachnida; order Ixodida; family Ixodidae; genus Amblyomma; species Amblyomma americanum. Next base: position 43,928,431 of record NC_135498.1, on the reverse strand, counting down.
ATTGGCGCCTGAGTCGTAGACCGTAAAATAGAGGCGCGCGTACAGTGTACGCGAAAGGAGACGCAAATAAAAAAAGAATAGGGACATAACGACCACTGATAAAAAATTCGAGAGAACTTAAATAGGAGGTCCGACAATTCCTATGAGAGAGGAGTGTTTGTCTGGGACGTTATTCTCGCGGCGAACAATGGCCACGCGCGCTTCCGCCGAAAATGCGGAGCGGAGCAGTGCCTGGGCGCCGGAAATGTTAGCTCAAGAGTCGCGAATTCAATGCGGAGCGTCATTCACCATTCAAATGCCATTACGCCTCGCAACGCTACGCTGCGCACGTTGCGTAAGCTCGTTGAACAGCCTTCGAGAATGTCGCAAATGAAAAATAGAGAGGATTTTGAACGGTGTGGAGAGAGGCGTGGAATTGATAAAGGGTGGAAACGAATGCCGAATCGGGATGCTTTCGTTTCCTCCACTGCTGTTATGCTTTGTTTATCTTTTTTCTTTTGCGGAGCTAGAGCTTTCTTTACAGAATGTGTAAGTAGTGAGCGGTTAATTAAAAATAATAAAAAAAGAAGCAAAAGATTTTTGCTAGGCCCTGCATCTGCCCTTGATACGGAAGCACCTTAGCTGGGGCAGCGGAAATAAAGGATAGCAGGCAGGCAGAATGGAGAAATGAAATTAAAGAGATGAGGGGACAGTAAGAAAGGATATATGGGGAGAGGTATAATACACAAATAGGCTATTTACACAATAATATATGTACATGCTGAATGCCTCTTATGTTCATAATAAAGAGATAAAAGCACACGTGCGCAACACTATGTACACTGCAGCTGGAGTGGAGCGTCCAACTCTGGATTGCAACTACAGAATGTGAGATTTTTTTTTATTTGAGAGCGTTCTTCGAAAGAATTGCTGAAAAAGAAAAATAATTGAGCGGAGCAATACATTGCGAAGACAAGATAGTTTGCGCTGACTATACGACCGCGAGGGTTTGGAAGATCGGGTGCTTTCTCTTCTCGCTGTTTTCAACTTTTATTCTTGAGTAACAGTTGTTCCACGCACGATTAACGCGTGCTTTGGATGCCGATGCTGGGTGATTTATATAAGCGTTAGTACTCGGTCTTTTTTTAACTTCCGTGTTGTTGGGACGCAAATACTATGAGTGAGGAGTTTAAGGATGATGCTCGGTGTGACATGTGATGACGCAGCTCGGTATTTTTATTTACTATTATTAGTCGGTCGAGTCAACCGTATGTTGGACCGCCGAAGGCAATTAAGTGGGTTAGAAAATGTGTGTGTGTGTTTTTTTTACGCTTTTCAAAGACTGCCTGCCGCTCGAACTCTCAGTGCACATGCGGGCACATGGGGACATAACGGGGACAGTCAACACACCATGTTATTAGTGTGTAAGGGAAAAATACTAAGTACATGTTCACATGAGCTCGAACTATGAAGGACATGTGAAGGGAATAGCTTCGATTTCTTTAGTTTTACATGTTTGCTACGGCGACTGCTTCCTCCCTTTTTTTTCCTCAGATGTTTGACTGCTTCCTCCCTTTTTTTTCCTCAGATGTTTGACTTAGACGACGCAGTATTCAAACTCTGTTTCGTTAGAGCTCTACCCGGCATCTGCAATTATGTATAGACATGACATTCTTTAAAGTTGTTAACAAAGACAGTTAGGGCTCAAGAGGCCTTTCGGCAACATTTTATTGAGATCAAGGGAAAGTTTCTGTAATTGGGATAATTGATGCTCTGATTAAAAGGAAAAAAAATGCCGCTTGGCAGGTGAATACGTGTTACGGTTTCACTCGTACTCTTAATTATGTTTGATCCCGACCACGGCGGCCCAGTTTCCATGGAGGCGAAACGCAAAGGCGCCCGCGTGCTTTGCGATGTCAGTGCACGTTCAAGAACCCCAGGTAGTCGAAACTTCCGGAGCCCTCCACTACGGCGTCCCTCATAGACTGAGTCGCTTTGGAATGTTAAACACCCATAAACCGTAAAGAAAACTAATTATGTTTGTTTTACTCGTTTGTTCTCTTTTTTTGACGTTCCGTTGCATCGACAAATTGGATAGGATCTATATATTTGGGATAATTCTTATTTTCCTCAAATAGGCAGGCTAGATTTATTTCTATAGCGCAATGATTTCCTAAGGTAGAAGACAAGGTATTTATATAGCACTGCACTAGCTATGATTAACGGCTTTAGTAGTATCTCGAAACGTAAAGCTATTGCGACATGAAACTCTCCCTCAAGATGATGGTTGACTGATAGGAAAGGCTCCGATGCCTGAAGGAAAGCAAAACAGAATTTCTCTGGCAGGTGACAATTGTGCCTTCCTACCACAACCGCGCGAGTTTTGTGACATTAGAGCGATGCTGTCCAGCTTCGCCATCAACTTGTGGGATGGCATTCTCAGAGGTGCTGTTACGTAAAAGAGCTGTCATTAGATTGCGCACGGTTACTGGCCGACGGGCAGGTGCGACGATAGAGAAATCCTGAAAGGCCAACATAGAGGTATCGACCAATCAGGGAGCGCACTCACGAAACAGAAGTTTTGGTGATCCATCCTTTCAAGGTCATGTGGACATAAAGGGTGTTAATTTCACCTAAGACTTAACACAATTTTTAAAACAGGCTTTTTTGAGTTAGAGGAGCGCTTTTTTCGACATGGCATGCATTGTCAGCGATGTTGTGCATCAGAATATAGCTAGGACGTGCTAACTAGCAAGGTGGTTGACTTATATGGCGTAGTTAACATTTTTAACTATTACTGTTAGGCTTGTTAATTATAAAGAGGCGTGTGGCCCAACGTAAGTAATATCCATATAAGTTTTTAGAATTCCGATGTGGCCTAACAAATTTTGGCAACATCGCGCCAAAATGCATGCTTTCGCGAGGCTTGGAGGCAAGGCAACCTCCCCAGTGCCCTTAACTTGTCGAAATTGCCGAAATTTTGTTGGGCCACAGCGCCGACGGTAACAGCATTCTTGAAGTTCTAAAAACTGATACGAATATTACTTACGGTGGGCTACACGCCTCTCAATAATTAAGGAGCCTTATATTATTAGTTAAAAAGTTAACTATTGAGTATTAGTTAAGCACTCTGCTATTAACACGACTTAGCTGCAGTCAGACGTTCTACACCGCTCACAATTTTATGCGAAAAGAAGCGCTCTTCCAAATCATAAAGCTGATTTTTAAAAACTGTGTAAAATGTTAGGTGAAACACCCTGCATATGCAATGTTTGTTTATCTAGATTGGGGGAGCTTAGTTGACCGAACACCAGACACAGGCAAGCCGCTGTTTTGTATGGAAGTCTGGTGCCTAAACTCGATGGCTGTACGAGAGTCCAGACACCAGCGGATTACAAAAGCGACCTCACGCACGCAAGGTATTCCGAATTCAGCTGCGAACCATTCGCTAAGCGGCTAATTCTCAACTCGTTGCTTTCTCTTTGATATGAGTATTGCAGTTCCGCAGAAGACAGTCAGCAAAATCGCAGCAACTAGCGTTGTATAGAAGAAAGGCGCGCACCACGTAGACCAATGCACGGATTCCTATGATCGTGGCAGGAAATAAACGAACTCTCGTTCTGCAATATGAATTACGCCATTGCAATATGCGGTCGTTGCCTCGCTCCAGCGTGATATTCTGGTCGCGCTACACCTGTACATCTATCCAACGGTGTGGCTATTCTGCATGCCTTTCTGAGACAATGCCGAGGATGCTGTGGCCTAAAACTAGAGTGGGTGCCTCTCTGGTTTAGAAGGAAAACACCGCATTCAACGCGGCGTTCCCAAGAATGCCTGCAGTTTTCAGGTGATCCCAGCGAGATCTGCTGTGAAAAGAGCCATGCCTACACGCCTTCGGGTTGCTTAGTAGACCAATTTGCTTGAACTCTTGATATAGGACACTGAAATAAAGACAGAGGCTTTAAAAGTTTTTATTACAGGCAAGGTTTGCTACTTGGGAGTGGAAGGATTGCAGTGTTAGAAAAGTAAAGATGAAAGGAGACAAAGATTCAAAAAGAAAACATGGGAGGTCAACGGTCTCGAAATCTTTTTTTTCCCGTAGAAGCGACTAAGTTACAGCGATAGCGTTATCTCCAGAAAGCTCCTTTGGAAGCTCCACACAGCACCTACTGCACCTTCGCAAGCCACTTTATGCACCTGCGCACAGCACCTACTGAACATCCGCATGACACTTTCTGCGCCTCCGCACGCCGCTTTCTGCACATCCGCATGACACTTTCTGCGCCTCCGCACAACCCTTTATGCACATTCGCAAAGTCAGTCTTCTTACTAGAGTTTGTCAAGCAATCGCATTGTAGCCGCCATGTTTTTCGCGTCCATAATATCCCGTCGAGCTGTACCTCTTCGTACGCAGAGCCTTGATTATTTTGAGATGCTTGGTCAATCCGCCAGTTCTATGAGCAGGGAGGTGATAGCACGTGATAACGCCTGTGACCTTCACCTTCATCACCTGCTTCGACTCTGCAGGCGCCCACAGCGCGCGCACAGGCGGGCTCTGCCTGCAAAAAAGAAGTTCCAGAAATCAGCCCGCGGTACCAATTACTTCCGAGCCCTGACGGCCGCGTGACGCCGCGGCGCTGTAATTATCTATGCTATTAGACAGACTGCCTATAGCAGCGGCTGCAGCACGGGTAAACGCCCGATGGCATGCCGTAGGCCTCTCTTGATGGGCCGGTGCTTGTCAACGAGTTGCTGCGCGGCTGAGAATTCGACGCGTGCGAGCCTTGATTGAAAGAAGCCTGCGAGACCTGTCGTTCAATGGTCTGGCCTCTGGAATCGTTTGATCGCTTTAATGGGAATGAAATCGAGGCGAGCGCTCTGAATTGTGTTGTGTAAAATCTGGTTCGGAGCATTACTGTCACGCGAAGTTTCTTAGGTCTGCTAGATAATGTAGTGGCACGGGAGTTTCCATACGCTGGCTGCAGACATCCGGGGCAATATCTTCTGTAGTCCGGAATCCTGCAAGCCCACTCTGCAGCCAAATGCTGTCAAGGAGCATATGATTTCAGCTTTAATTTTTGGAGGAGGGAAATATGACGTGCTCAGTAGGGAAGACCATCGGAATCAAATTACGTTAAGTTTAGTTAGAGACAGCGCACACATTACAATAACCCTTTGCATACTGAATATAACGTGGGGGCATTCCTGTTGCGTGCTCTGAGAACTTAATTTCATGACATTGGGAGTTGGCGAGATTTTAACGATGTCCATCGTTAGCAAAAAAGTACGCTTGAAACCCAATGCCCAAGTTTTAATTTACAAATGTGGCGTGAAAAGAACATGCGACTAATGATGGACTCTCTGATCGACTCAATAAAAATAAACTGTAATTTGTACTCTGTGTCTTCCGTTCTAATTCGTCCTTCGCATTTTGTCAGGTTCACTTTGCCTATTACATGACAGCAAACAGGGTACACTTCTCTCTAGCTTTGCGGTCTTCTATTCCTTTATTTTTTTTTTTCATGTCGCCAGCAGAAAGAACTCGCGAGGAATACAACGCCTCTGCATTACCAGTGCACAGAAATTGGTGAAAACCTCAGAAAAAAAAAGATGGAGCTTTATGAACTTTTATTTAGAGTAACATTCTAAAGTCATAGAATGGAACATCGATACCATACATCACCTAGAGTGAAACATAATTTTTTTTTGTGCCGCGGATATTACGCTTCGCGAACAAAATATTTGACAAAGTGAAGACCTCGATCACTCAACCTATGCAGCCGATTTCATTTTTGTTGGTCTATATTACGTATTTTGTGCATCGGTGAAGGTCTTCCGCCTTTGATTGATTGAATGCACGTGTTTGGTTTAACATAAAAAAAATGCCAGTCAATAATCAGCTGCCCACGAAACAACGCAATAATTCGGACTAGAGCAGGCCTGATTGAAACCGAGGCACCGCGGCAAATGCGCCGTGTACCAGTTGTTAATGACAAGCTTTTGGTTTGTCAAGGAATGTTTTTAGATCAGTCTCTGCTCGACGGAACATCGACAACAGAGTGAATGAGAAGAACAGCCCAACCGTTGCACATTGACTTTCACATGGTTGAGCGTTCTTTCAGTTCTAAACTAGTTATGCTCAGTATTGTCTTTCGCAAAAAAAAAAAGACAGTAGTCACTTCCGACGGTTTCAGGCTGTTGCACTGTTTAATGAATCAATTTATTACTAAATGAAGGCACCCAAGTCATTGGATGGGGAGAGAACATATTATGGAATAAGTTAAATTACGTCTGAAGCACTGCCACTCGTCGGAGGAGGCACACTTCGCTGGTTTTGATTTATTCTCGAAAACGAGAACTCAAAGCAAGAGTTGATGAGATTAGCCATTAGCTGTAATAATATTGTAACACGCAGCATAGCTTCCATGTCATTGACGTTAAGTCTTCGCATAGTTCATTCAATTAGGCAAATGTGTCACGGGCGATGAAGGGATGTGACAATCACTGGAAGTGGATTTTGTGGTATAAAATAAATTGGAGATTGTTGTTAATTTTCCTCGCTACCTTACCGCATGAGCACACTGTTCTCGATTAGCTGTGCCCTTCTTTACCAGCTTGCACCAAACATGCTGAACTCACTATTGTTTTTTTTTTCAAGCAGTGTATGATTCAGAGTACCGATGCATAGCAAAATACAATTCGAATGAATCGTTATGAAGCATATCGTTAAGAAGTATATCGCGCCCCTCAACGTAATGCTCAAGGAACGGATCCGTGCAATCTACGTAGCCCTCATACAAAAATTAACCAAGAGTTCGACGGCAATCCGCCTGATCAGCAATGGTGACCCGGTGAAATGAAGAAGCAGTCACTGACCAGATGTTTTGAAACCAGTACGGGTTTCTTGTTCACATTGAGCAGGACAGGAACAGTGGCGAAACTTTATGCGAAGAATGTAACGTAATGATCTGACGTAGATACTTTGGATGGGGCCTGAGTTTTTGTTTAAAGTTGATTGCGTGGTCTCGATGAATAGAGATACGAGAAGGCGCGTCGCCAGTGTCTTTTCTTTAGAATATTATAGAGGCGTGTGCCCAGTCAGTCTGGTGGCCTGCGTCGTGGGCGTGCCACGTGAGCGCATTATTGGAACACCTGCCATCTTTCGCATTCCGTTGATGATTGTTTATGCGTCTCGAGAATCTTCCTGTCTCACCGATATAGGCACGATTGGAGTTTAGGCACGGTATCTAGGAGATAATTCCTGGAAAGTGTTCATCTGGTAAATCATATTTGACATTCACTAGCTGGTTCCGAAGTTTGTTCGACGGTACGTGGGGCACGCGCAAGTCGTATCTAGAAGGCACTTGAGAAAGCTTTTCGCTTCGATGCCTGCTCGTGCGCGAAAAATTCTGCGACCAGTAATCGCCGCATGCGTAACTTGATCTTGTACCTTCGTTATGAAATGTCTCGGATAAGGGTTGGCTGAAGGTTCCCGGCGCACTACTTTTAACTCTTTTTAATTCTTTTTTGGGAGTGAAGGTTTGCAGTAGTTTTTCTTTTAGTGCTTCCTTGTCGAGGTTTGCAGTGGTGACTGATATAGAATCGTTAACTTCTGCGCCTTGCGTCTGTTTGTAGAACTTCGAATCGCACGAATGCGTTGCTCAGCCAAAACAGCAGATGTGTGCTCAACTCTGGGACATCAAAGGAATACAGCTTGCCAGACGGCTGCCTTTTTGCAAAGCCTCCTCGAACGTGATGTCGGGTAGATCAAACGGGATGCAGTTGTCATGGCTCTCTTCGCGAGCAAGCAGCGACATCGGGGTCAGTGAGATTCTATGCCGTAACCTAAAGCTACCATACATAGAGCCCCACATCCCTACATTGGGAACTTTTTCCTGAAACAACTTGGAGAATTCCTGAATTTTTTCCTGCTCTCATTTATAGCATTTTTTCATTATTCTTTGCTCTAATTCGTGAATAATTAGGCCAAAGCGCTCGAATTTTCCAAGTTCTTTATGAACGTGTTTGTGTTTCTTTTCACGCTTTTTTTTACCGCACTATACCACATGTTTCTAGCAGTGCAAAACGTGAAAGAAGTTGGCTGCAATGATTACCTCAGACTACGTGTTAAAAAAAAGACAGCTTTTATGGACTTGATTTCAATCCTTGTTCACTGAGAATTAACTTTTGAATGGGAACGGGGAAAAGAAGAACTCAAATAACTAGCATGAACTCGAGGTTCATACATCATTTCATTCAGGATAATTTCAGCTAAGTATGTCTACCGTGTTCACTCGAAGCCCTAACTTCGGGAACTGTAAAAAGTAAAAGTGACGTTATAAATGTGTTAACATTACGAACGCTGCCAGCCGAATAAGTCCCACCGCGGCGCTGAAAACTCGCTCCCGCATGCTGTGAACGTAGTCGGTGTGCGCACTGTTATCTGAACAGTCCTACGGGATGCCTCTTCGCGCCGAATATTCGAAAAATATTAGAAAACTTTAGAACGTATTCGATTAGTTTCGAATAGTTTTGAACTTCGAAAATTATTTTTCGTTCAGCGAAGCGAAGAATGCTTGATTCACTATTAAAAGACTTCGAATATTATAACACACCTTTATGCTAAAACAGCGGCCAGCGAAGCTGATCTGTTCGCGCCGCCACCGGTTATAATCCCGCTCGAGGCCATAATTATGGTAAGTTCTTCATCTTCATACACCCCGCCGACAAATGAGGGATTTTTGTTTTGTGAGGGGTCTTTTAATTTTGTCGCAACAATACGACATCTGCTGTCCAGTAATAACCTACCACACGAACGTATTAGAATGCAGTGTGAAGAAACGCACGAGCATTTCAAAGAAGACAAAGTGTCAATAAATGTGGGCACCTTCACAGAAGACGAGAAAAAAAATGCACGCATGCTAAAAATCTCTAACCCTGAAGTCAATTAAGCGTTGAAAGGTTACATTAGCGATCTGCAGTATGGAAAAATGATTAAATGCGGTTAAAGTCTGTATTAAAGTGTGATCGAAGCAGGATAAAAGAATGAAAAGGAAAACAGGAGAGAAAAAAAGGGAGTAAGCAACAACTACAACATCAGCACAGTAAAGCAAAAAAAATATTCAACACCTAGGCACGGTAGAAAACTCGATCAAATGAAGCGAAGCCGCACAGTGCTTGCACTTTGACGCAAAATTCATGAGTTTAATGAACGCCACACCTATAATTAATGATCGCAGGTGCGAGTAAGCACTATCAGCAGCAATAAACACCATCTCAGCGCCGTGACAAGAATAGTATGACACTAAGCGTAATTAAGCGACATTTAAACATAATGTCCATTATGCAAGAGTACATATAAAGAAGTATAAAAAGCTTCAGTTGCTTTTTCGGTTAACCGTTCATGTTTAGGCGGTGAATTAAATTATGCAGCGAACTTTTATCGTGAATTTGTGATCTGTGAGAGTAGCACTTCTGTTACAATATTTCTGACATTATTAAGGAAATATATTTTGCAGATATATGCAAAACCTTGAAGCCTTCTAATGCTGTGGTGAGTAGAGGCAGTACTGGTTAGTTATCAATTAGACATAGCAAAAGTTTAGCCTCTGTACCTTCATCACCACATTGCTTTCTTTCTTCGTTTCAGTCGCCTTAGAATGGCAAACCGCACTAAAATGTTGCGTATAATATATGCAGAACAAGTAGGCGTCAAAAAATGTCGCTGAGATTGTTTTATGAAAGCATCACGAAAAAAAAACAAGCGTGGTGGGAAGAGTGATTAGCTAGCAGAACTCCATTTGAGATGAATTCAAACAGCGAGAAGATTGTACAAAATTACCGGAATAAAATAATATATTTACAGGCTTTTCCTACTTAACTGAAGGTGTGTTATAAAAAGCCGCCAATCGACTCCTCGCTCTGCCCTCGTTAGATTTATCCGTGAGCGAGCACAGGTGATATATCGAATAAGCCTGAATATACTCTAAAATATCTAATATCATGATCAGTTAATCACCATACCATACCATACCATACCATACCATACCATACCATACCATACCATACCATACCATACCGTACCACACCATACCATACTATACCATACCATGCCATAGCCGCCGCGGTTGCTTAGTGGTTATGGCTCTCGGCTGCTGGTCTGAAAGATCCGTGATCGATCCCGGCCGCGGCGGTCACATTTCGATGGAGGCGAAATGCTGGAGGCCCGGGTACTGTGCGATGTCAGTGCACGTTGAAGAACCCAGGTTGTTGAAATTTCCGGAGCCCTTCTGTAAGGTGTCCCTCATAGCCTGAATCGCTTTGGGATCTTAAACCCCATAAACCATGAACTAAAACCATTCCATACCATACCATGGCATGCCATGCCATACCATTCTATACCATACAATACCATACCACACCATGCCATACCATACCATACCATAACATATCGTATCGCACCTGACCGTACTGTACCGTATCATACCATACAAAACCATACCACACCATGCCACACGATGTCATACCATACCATACCATATCGTATTGCACCTGACCGTACTGTACCGTACCATACCATGCCATGGTATGCCATGCCATGCCAAACCATGCCATGTCATATCATGCCATAATATAACATACCATTTAATAACAAGGCTACTATACCAAACGTTAATAATAAGCCTACCTTAACAATATTAACATCACACAAAAGAAGAATCCTTAGAAACACCATAAAACGTTTCCAGAACAGCGCTACACCCGTTTTTATGTGTCGCTGGGCGGAAAAAAGTGATCTGTCAGTGCAATTGCGATGGAACCCTGGCGAAAGTGAGAAACGGGAAACAAAAGCAGCTCCAGCTGAATGAAAAACGTTCTTTTGTAATTTTTGCACATGACTTCAGAACCGTTGCATTTTTCTGTACGCTAACGCATACACAAATGTATGCTTTTTTTTCGTACTCGCTAATGAGCGCTGCTCTCGAATATTCAGTGAATGTACTCGAAAGCAGCTATATGTCACCTTGCAGATATTGCCGAACAAGGAGATGCGCAGCGCACTGAGACAAATCGGTTTCTTGCCTCCCTTCAAGTCGACTGACCCCATTTCGCACGGCCCGGCCTCTAAAGACCATCAAGTCTTTATATCTTGGATCATTTTGTTTCCGCGCATTGCGCAGACAGTAAAGTGGCATTCTCCATGCGTCTTCGTAACAGCCCCCGTGCGATAAGAGAAAAAGAAATGAGATATTCTTTCTGGAGAGTGCAAGAAAAGAAAGCATTCAGCTCTCTTTTTGTGAGGCTGAAGTGGACCGGTGTCTGAGAACATATAAAAGACGGCATAAATTAAATCGACCAGGCGTGTGGCCAGAACCCCCCGCAGTTCCCCCTTAGAATGAACGGTCATGCTGTCTTTCTTTCTTTGTGGTATTTATTAGGATCCAGAAGTTCGTTTTCTCTTCAAGCATTTTACAATGAGCTGCAAGACAGGCGACCTACTTTGAGGCAGTTTAAAGATTTCAGGTGGACTGTTTACGGCTTCTGTGTTAGTTCTCTTTTTTTTCCTGAGTCGATGTCGATGCCTCTACTTTTAAGAATGAGCGCATGTGTTGTCACGTCAGCTCACTCCTCGTTGCATGCAATACAAGCCGCGTGAGATGCATTTATTCTCTTATCGTCCATTCTGTGCGAGGATCGACGCCTTCGCTTTGAAAAGCAACGTCCCGTAAAATTTTGATCGCTGTAGTAGGTATGTTCGGTTGGCGACGGTCTCGGCACTGGCTAGCATCGATGGCAAGACGAGGCAGTAGCTAAGGAACACCCGCACGGCAGGAAATATGTTTCAACGAACAAACGATTGTTTTAATCGAGCTTTCGGTGCGTAACTGTCTTCAATAGTTGGTTAGAAAAAAAAAACGCGAGACTGGCTAGCGTGGTCACGCAAGTCGACGGAACTTTGCGCACGCCTTTGACGCTACGGAATGTTTTTTAATACAATAATAACAGGCCTGATGATCCTTCATTATTTTAATATCCAAACGTTCTTCATTGCACCCGTATTTAAAGCACATAATCACATGCTTGCTTGTCGAATTTATATTTGCGTATTTTGCTCGGCTGTAAGTTGTCCCGATTGTCCGTCTAATCCCTGTTCATATCCCGCTTTCATGACTCGAAAGGAAGTAAAGCGAATATATATATATATATATATATATATATATATATATATATATATATATATATATATATATATATATATATATATATATATATATATATATATATATATATATATATATATATATGCGTGTGTGCGTGTGTGTGTGTGCGTGCGTGTGTGTGTGTGTGTGGGGGGGGCTTACATGCATACTTTGCTCGTCCCTCACTTCAATCCGAAAAGGCCCCCGATTTGCGCTGGCGGGAACGCATTTTCTTTGCCTGTTTTTCCTGTGTCCTTATATTGTAAGCCTCACTGTTGAATTCATTTCTTGATATCTCATGCACGTTACATACTTCTATCCTAAGCAGAATGCTCAGTAATCCGCCTAGCTTGCTTTTAATATATCTTTCTATCAAAGCATTTAAATAATTTCCATCTAACCGTTTCCCCTTTCCACACCCCACTTGTCTCTGTAATATAACCACCACCATGAAAGGCACAATTTCTCTTTTACATTTTCGCACAACACCAACACGAAGAGGCGAATTGAAGCCATCCACCAAACTAGTTATCAGTTCGCGCGGTTGCGCGCACGTGCTTTTCCGGCTGCATGAAAAGGTGGAGGTCATTCTTTATTCCTTTTATCTTTATTTCCCCACCCTCTACAATGCACGGACTTGTAAATCTCATAAGCCTCTTCGTTGGTGGGAACGAGCGGCAAGGTATCAATCATGGCATCTGGTTCCGACTGGCTGCACGCTTCGACGGCTTGCGATTGAGTTTCAAAGTTGTCACTCGGTCGCTTCTTTTTATTTTCATTTTTTCTTCACAACCCATCATCATCTTTCAGATATCGAGGACGTAGCTTTGCAATGCTTCATGTGCGTTTCGCACCATGTAGATTTTTTTCGTATAGCCGTTTGGCAAAAGAAAACCTCTTTTGATGCATGAACTGTCATTGGCAGAAGGCCTTTTGAAAGTCCTATTATCTGCAAACATAATCTCCTTTTCAGCTTTTCACAGGCATTTGTAGGGGTGTGCAAATAGTACTTTTTTTCATACAGAATAAAAAAAATGGAGCTTTGCTACCGAATAGGTTACGAATCAAATACTGATCGTACCGAATCAAATAAGAATCAAATATTTGTACTATTATTCTCTACTTGCACGAATATTCTTACAAAACCGAGCTCTCGTGCGAAACACTGAAGCGCCACCAGCCATGATGCTGTACGGTGCTTTAATTTATGCAGTTAAAGTTATAGCTGTTAAAAGACAACATTAATCTCCACTAAGGAGTTTCAACACGAAGTCAGTATATTAACTCTTGACCGTCAAGTTATACGCATGTGAGAACCACCTTTCGCTACTAATGTCGGAAGATAATAAACCAAGCCTCAGAGCATGAGAGGGGTGGCACCTACGTATTAGTCATGACCTCTGTGATCGGGCTTCAATGCAGTATTTGATGAACATGCCTCAGCTTTGCCCCGTCCTCCAGTTTAAGAAGCAGTGTATGGGCACAGTGAACACAGCCACACGAATTAACCACGCCGCGGTGTTGAGCCCCTGTCCCACGTGAACTGACCGCGGCCTGCAGGATGGTTTGCGACGTCAGTGTGACTTCTGGTTTTGGAAAACTCTTGGGAGAAAAATTTGGCACGCCCTATTCGTTCTTCGAGCCAATCATTCAGCAAGCATTCCAAAAGTCGACAACATATTCGATTCGTTTCGAAAAAAAAAATTCAACGTGCATTATTCGATTTGTTCGAATAATCGAATATGAGAATATTCGATTCGCTATTTGAAAAATTTTAATATTCGTATACTCTATGTTATTTTCCTTCTCTCTTCTCTATTAAATACATAAAAATAAGTGGAATGGTTTTTCACCTGGCAAATTCTATGGCGGCGAATAATTTAAGAAGAGTAACGTGTTGCAGGAGCCCAACTCTGTTCATGATAAGGACGTTTCAAGTCAGGTGCCACAGGAAGCAAACAACACATTTGCCTTGAGTAAAAGGACTACAGACACAGTTTTGAAAAAAAAAAACTGGGCACACTGAACACTGCATTGCAGTTTCTCGCAAGCTGGGAGTCAACGTAAGTTCTGGCGGTTGTCTGGCTGAAAACAAACGACGGAGGAGGGAATTTGTCTTTGTCATGCGAACTCATAGGCATGCTTTGCGGCTTTGTCTTTTTTTTCTAACAGGATAGTTCACTAATATAAAAAAAAAACTTAAAAAATGCAATACTCTATATAAATTATTTAGAAGACACGGTGCATATTTCCACTGCTGTCGTTCCAAGAGCCACGCGTGCCGTTATCAAGAAAAATGAAAACTGTAAAACTTGGATTCTTGCTTTAAACGGGAAACATGACGCTTCTCAAGTTGAGTGCCGATCGTTGAGACTACCGACTCTTAGCTCATCGCGGCAGAAACGGTTTTTCTGTCGGCATGCAACATTCGTCACTCATTTCACCTACCAACCAGGCTGAACAACCAACTCGTGAGAAAACTGTGTTACTCGCCACCGTTTTTGTCTCCTAGTGAAGCTGAGTAGCTTTACTTGGCGAACTTGCTACTTATAATGGCTGTTAGAAAAGGTCTTATTTTTTGTATGCTTGGCTCCCCAAGATTTTTTCTGTACGTCACGGAAATCTACACGCAATGGGGCGAATGTGCAGAAGAATAAAAATAGCGCGACGTCCGTGGTGGGAGTCGAGTCGCCCCCTCAGCGTCATCCGACGCGATAGCGTTCTGTGGGGATGCAGTAGAATCTGCTGGCGGGAGGCGCGAGTCGCGAGGTGAGGCGTTGCCTGTTGTTTATAAACTTCCGTGGCTCGACCTTACGCGCGTGAGATATCGCGCTCACGGAAGCCGCCAGCTGGCGCTCGTAACTTCTAATGCAGATGCACGGAAAGTATCGCGCCGTTATATTTAACATTTACTAATCATTAATTATCATCGGTTTTTGTGCTCAGCATTGTGGATATTCAAAATTCCGCAAGTGCGCTTTCTCGCATAACAATGTTGCCCCAACACAAGATGGCTGGTGATTCTAATAATAATAACTGATTTTGGAGGAAAGAAAATGGCGCAGTATCTGTCTCATATATCGTTGGACACCTGAACCGCGCCGTAAAGGAAGGGATAAAGGAGGGAGTGAAGGAAGAAAGGATGAGAGGGGTGCCGTAGTGGAGGGCTCCGGAATAATTTCGACCACCTGGGCATCTTTAACGTGCACTGACATCGCACAGCACTCGAGCGCCTTAGCGTCTTGCCTCCATAAAAACGCAGCCGCCGCGGTCGGGTTCGAGCCCGGGAACATCGGATCAGTAGCCGAGCGCTCTAACCACTGTGCCACCGCGGCGGGTGGCTCATACGTTTCATACATTCTGTCCGCACCCTTAGCGCCTGTCCTGTACCCCTTGCAGTTTCTTTATAGAGAAGTCGGTCATCTTGCCTGCGGCAACATAGTTATGTCGGAAAGCACACTTGCGGAATTTTGAATATCCCCTATTCATCCCTTGTCCACATCTTTTGAGGACTCTAGCCCTTGCCCACTGCTCTACTCTAATATACTTTTGAGCTTTAGTAGAATATTTTAGCGGGCTTGTTGGTTCATTTTCAAGGTTGGCAGCCTGCGCCTTTGGTGTCGTGTCCGTTTCTTTACCTCCTGTTTACCTCCTGTTCTTTCGCGCAGTTTCTAACACTCCTAGAAAACTTTTGTGTGTTTGGTGTTTGTGTGCCCAATGCCATGAAGATTTTTCTCACATGCGCGACTGCTGCTGCCTCATAGCGAGCACAGTGTGAAAGTAAACATAAAGTTAAAATTAAAGCGAATGTAGACTCCTGATGTTCGCATATAATTTCCATGCAGCCACCAAGAAATGTCTCTGTGCATGTTGATCCAGTCGGTTTTGGCAATGGCTTTGGCTGTGCCTCTATTCACGCTTGAATTTTTGCTCTAAATGTCTTTCTTTGTTGTGCACAGGACTGTAAATGCGGATATGTATGATCGCACAGCCAGGACACAGAAAGGGAGCGTGTCCTTGAACATGCCCACCGCGGCCGAATCCTTTTCTCGGTGCAGGTTCTGCGACTGTTGGTGCACAAAATTTTATTTTTTTGCGACAAGGACTGAAAGATTTTTGGGATTATAAAATGGGAGGCCATAATGCCAGCATGACGCAGTGGTGGTCGCAGTGTGAAGCCTGCCGAAGTTAGAAGAGGTCACACTAATCATTTCCACAAGCCGTGCCTCTTTTCTCCCGCGGGTTTCCCAGCAGCTCTCGTAAGTCGATAGAGTGACTAAGAGGGATCGATGCCGCCGACCTAGACCTGCTGTTTGCGTAGCCGAAAATAAGCACCCGCTGGCACGTGTGGTACCGCCCTGGTTTTAATCTTATACGAGCGGTTCAATAGCCGACAAGGAGCCTCCTCGGCGCATACTAAAGAGGAACTAAGACGCGCTGAGGAGGTCCGTCTTGTGGTGCCGCATTTAGGATTATAGTCGCATACAACTGAAGAACGACGAGACTTTTCCTCGTCAAAAGACCCCTTTCCAGCCAATGGCGTCGGCCGATTCTCATGACCCTGCTGCAGGGATGGGATTAACCCCTACCATGGAGGCAGGAGACTATTCCCTTTCATCTGTCACTCCCTGAATTGTCATGCTAGCAGGCTCATGATAATCGGCCGAGGCTATTGGCTGGAAGGGAGCCCTTTGATGGGGGAAAGCCGCTTCGTTCTTGAGTTGTATCCGACTACTGGGGGCCAACCGGTGCGTTAGGAGGTCGCATTTAGGAGTTTGCGAACATGATCGATGTAAGCAAGTTCATGCTTTCATCATGATGCCTTATCCGTTGCGAAGGTTTATTTGCTACAAATTTTTCCTCACTTTCAGACTCGCTTTCGTCTCTCCTTTGTTCCCCTTATTCTACTTTTGTTCCACACGTTATTCTTCTATTCTTTCCTTTAAATGCTTACTTATCCTTGGTGCCCTCTTTTGCTTCCATAGTTTTCTTTTTTCCTTGCCGTAATTCAGCTTCATCTCGTTTATTTTTGCCCTTCAGTTCTGTTTTTTACAGCCTTTGATGATTTAGCTTTCTTAGGTTTGGTTTTCATTCATAATTTATCGGTTGTTCACGGGAACGAAAACCACTGCGGCACAGGCCAGCCGAGTCAGCCAGCCGAGTTACACACCGTTTAGAACGACGATTGCGTTCTTGCGTACATTTCTTTGTTTATTTGTTTATTTATCGGAGGCGTCTCAAATGCAGCTCCGGCAAGGCTCTGAAACCACGACCGCAGCGGTGGCCGAGTGGTTGAGCATCCGCCTCGCATGCGGGAGGTGCGGGGTTCGATCCCCAGTGCCGCCGGGTACCCACCGGTGATACAATGGGTACAAGCTTTCCCTTGGTGTGGTGCTCGGCTCATTTGGGGTGAAATGCTTGGGAAATGGGTCATTGACCTCACCTTGAGAAGTCGAACATACCTTGCGCCATGGCGCTCTTTGGCCACAGATGGCCTTGCGCCATAAAAACTCATAATCATCAAGGCTCTGAAACCAATGCGCGCTGCCCTCGATTCCACCCGAGGAGTACTTCCGTCTTCCAGAGCGCCAAAAATCCGCGCTTGTCACGAGTTCCTCGCCGATTGTGCGTTTCTTCACGTGAGACGCTACAAGCGAAGAAATTCCAGCGACATAGCGTTTTACACTAAAAGAAGCGACAAAACGCGTTAATTTTTGTAAAAAAATGTCGCAACGCATTGTCGTGGATGGTTTCTTTAGGAACAAACTTAACAACCTCTTGCACAACCACGAAACAACCCTAAAGACTGCGTTCGAATTATCTCCCACATTGACCTCTGAAAGTTCTAATTTGGGTTAAATAGGCCATGCACACTTTTCTAATAAAGACGGCAGCTTGAACATTTTGTTCATGTTGAAGATTCAGGAGAGCTGCCTTTTGGGTTTTAATGGTAAGAGTGCACTTTCGTGGCCCTGGTCATAAAACGTTGACGTAATGACTTAGCATGATGTGCGGGTACTGAGCAGTAAGTAGATTTTACCGCAGTGAAGAAGCAGGAAAAATAACTGTTTAATCTGGCTAGAGAGAATGAGACAAGGCAGTACCGACTGAAGTCGCCCATTTAGGGCTTAGTTTATATATTTACATTAATCAAGAACCGCTTCTCGCCTTTTGCTGGCAAGGGGGTAATATTGGGACTCTGGTCATATAACGTAAAAGTAATGACATAGTACCCAGCAAAGTAGTGTTGCAGCAATAAAGGAACAAAAATAATAATTTGGTCTCGTGAGACATCCAAAAACAAGTTGAATGTGCCACGATCTGACGTGAGACGATATCGATAGAAACATTGCGATCATCAAGCAGTCCCACCCAGGATGTGGAATAAAAGCCAAAGTTAATTAGGATCCACGTGAAGAGAGTATGGGCTGGAGCGAGAGTTCATTGCAGCAATAAACAATGACGACAAAAAAGCCCTCGGAATGAAACCTGCCCTCCAAGAACAATATCGGGCATTATGGAAGAAAGACAGCCAAGGAAGAACGGTGGCATATGGCTGTTAAGTAGTCGCATACTGGACCTGCATAAATTACTATAACTACATAAATTAGTGTCGGTAGATGATAAAAAAATAAATACAGTATTGCCTAGCCCGCACCGCCTACGGCAGAACGGGCTTGTAAGAACTACAGTGGAAGCCCTGTGTGGCTGGCTGTTCGCACCATCAAAGCTTACGCCGACCTTGAGAGGAACGTGGTAGCGTGGTGGAAAGGGCTGCTACTTTAATTTTACCTTCTTAGCCTTGTCGACTAAAACGGGATTTTTAGTTTGTTTTTTTCTCTCAGAAAGGTCGTAGCGACCTCATCATCATCATCAGCAGCAGCAGGAGCAGCCTAACCACGCCCACTGCAAGACAAAGGACTCTTACACGCCTCTCCAATTAACCCTGACTCATGCCAGCTGTGGCTACACTATTCCTGCAAACATTTTAATCTCATCCGCCTACCCAAGTTTCTACCGCCCCCAGCTACGCTTGCCTTCTCTTGGAATCCACTCCGTTACCCTCAAGGACCGGCGGCTATCTTGCATTCGGATTGCATGCCCTGCCCAAGCCAATTTCTTCTTATTGATTTCGACTTGGATGTCATTAACCCGCTTTTGTTCCCTCATCCACTCTGTTCGCTTCCGGCCTCTTAACGCTACACATATCATTATCGTTTCCATAGCTCGCACCGTTGTCTTTAAGTTGAACCCTTTTCGTTATCCTCCATATTTCTGCTCCATGCGAGAGTGCCGGTGAGATACAGCTGTTGTACACTTTTCTCGGAGCCCTGGACTCGGAGCTTCTTTATTACTTTTCTATTAATTTACTGAAGAATTACGTCATCATCATTACCCCTATTTTTATTTTCTCTTTTTTTTTTGGAGTGAAATACATTCTTAGGAAAGTGAGCCACTTCAAAACGCTGCAAAGCTCATATTCTTCTGTTCTTTTTTTTTGTAAGGGACGATGTATGCACGTCGAGAAGGATGGCTCAGGCCCAAAGTTTGGCACTGCCGTACGACTAGCCAGCCAAGATTGGGGTAGGAACCGGCCGCTTAGACTTAGTGCAATGCGGAGCTTAGGCTGCATGATAACGAGGTATCGATCGGAGCCGACATAAAAATTATGACATCCTATCATGAAAAAAAAACATCAAGTAAGCTCACAGTAAAAATAAAATAAAAAACAGCGTCTTCGGGAGAAGCATGAAAGAAATGGCGTTCGAAACCCCACCGTTGAGGAGTGCGGAACGTAAATGGGTGGTTGAATAATGTATTGTCTCGCTTGCGCGTCGGAGAAAAATAATGTTTGAATAAACGGGTTCCCTACGGACGTTTAGAATGGTTCGGAGCTTTCATTATCGGCAGCTTCAACCGTCCAAATGAAATGGCCTTGGCAGTACTAACGTTCTGGTTCAATCTAGACAGCCGTCACAGGAACGGGACGGAGCCAATAAAACGAAGCCAACTATACTTGGCAGTGAAGCGAATATTTTTCTTTTCATAATGAAATCCAACGCACGTTAATGGGAATGCGAAAGAAACGGGCTCCCTGATATGAGCCGTGCCTTACATTTGCAATTATATCTTTGAAGCTGATTCATCTTTTCTTTTGTTCTTCATTCCGTTCGATAGACGTATGCAAGAAATGCGTTCCCATGACTGGAACGAAAGAGCACCACTACATTAGAGAGCAGCTGCCGTAATGAGTTTTCTACTTTAATGCTCAGGTGTATTGTGGAGAAAACACGTGCGCTTGGGGGACTTCAATACAAACGCAGTTCGAGGCCATTCTAATCGTTCAAGAAAAATGGTTGGCGAGAAAAAAAAAAGAAGGTCTAAGTTTATTTTGCTCTGTTATGCCATATCCTATTTGTTAATGCACATATTCTACGTGTTTTATGCGGCAGCATATGAGTCCCATGTCCCCGCACCTACCACAGGCGTCCCACTTTTCCACGCGGATCGCACAGATTCCACCAGTGGCAGCGCCTGCCATCCCAGGGAAGTGGCGCATCTCTTAACCGCTGCACCACTGCGCCAGTAGTTGTATGATGAGACCCAGAGACGTATGAATGTTATGTAAAGAAAGACGAATTCTGTATATGTGGGCATTATTAACCCGTTAGCTATCCCGTCATGCCCTTAGGGCGGATGAGCGCGCTGATGAGAACGGGTGCGAAGGCGTCACGGCGGCAGATACGTATAACAATGTCGAGGTAGAATTGCCAGCTGCATGGCATCGGGTTACATCACGTGGCAGCACGCGGCGACTGCGTTCACAAAGTGAGCGGGCTTGAGTGTTATGTCTCTGATAACGTTTTTTCCTTGCTGCATATTTTCACGAGATAAATTTCATTTTTATTCTGTAAAAAGTCTTTTAAGTGGAGAGCTTGCCTTCATCAGATGCTGTCACTGGTTTCCGTTGATATCTGATGCAAAAGCAAAATTTGTTTGTCTTTGTATTCACAAATCCAGAAGTCCAAGTTTCTTGCATGTAGCGTGCAACGGGCACTTTCGTTTTCAGAGTTTGGAAGCCGGGAGTGAACACAGGAATGAGATAAAAGGCCAGTGTTGGCTGTTCCTAACACCGAACTGAAGGTGTTCGCATTTTCTCGATTTTCATGAAAGCTACTAATACGCGATTTACGAGATCTCTCTTACGTAATGGGGGACTGGTTAGCGTGTTTAACGCTTGTAAACTTGAATACGCTTTCCTGTCAGCGGCAGTCGTTATTGGTTAGCTTTCGGGAGGAGGCCGTCGCTGTGCGTTATTGCATAACGTGCGTTACTAAGATTAGAGGAAAATACGCTTATCTCACAGCCGGCATTATGTGAATGGCATAAAAAGATGAGCACGGACTACCATCATTGCCACGCTTCCATGTCTGTTTATTGCACCTCGCACCCAAAATGCTTTGTTTCGACATTTTCCAGAGGTAAAAGCAGATTATAGAAACAAGCTTTCAGAAAACAATTTTTTTTAGCAGTGCTTCGTCATTCACCGGTTTGAACAGCAGAAACTGCAGCCTCCTTCGAAACTGGCAGTGAAAACTGCAGCCTTGATTTAATGGAATTTTAGCCTGAAAGTGTTAAGGGTCCCGTAAAGCAGAAAAGCCGGCGTCCTCGTAGGCAGGTGGCGTGAGCAATATATCCCCAGAAAAGCAGGTGGCTCACCCGCCGCTGAGGTCTGGTGACATTTTGACGTCATCTGCCCACCGCGGCAGGTGGTAGTTAAATTAGATATAGGACGCGACAATTTGCTCGGGAGGAGCAATTTGTGTGTAACAAGCACCACCGGTGGCTGTAAGGCCTAAATGGTTGTGCTTGAAACTGTCGCCTGCCGGGGCAGAGGCGCATCACTAAACCGCTTCCCCACGGCGCCAGTATACGGGTATGAGGACTCCCAGCGTTATACGAATGTGAAGTACAAAATTGACAATTTCGCAGATAGGCATTAACCCATTAGCGCGATCGTGCCATTACCTGAAGGCATAGCTTAAGTATAATTGGTTTAAAATTGGTTTCTGGGGAAAGGAAATGGCACATTATCTGTCTCACATATCGGCGGACACCTGAACCGCGCCGTAAGGGAAGGAATAAAGGAGGGACCGAGGGAAGAAAGTAAGAAAGAGGTGCCGTAGTGCAAGGCTCCCGAATAATTTCGACCACCTGGGATTCTTTAAAGTGTACTGACATCGCACAGCACACGGGCGCCTTTTCGTGTTTCGCCTCCATCGAAACGCTACCGCCGCGGTCGGGTTCGAAGCCGGGAACTCCGGATCAGTGGCCGAGCGCCTATCCACTGAGCCACTGCAGGGCGGGGAGGGGGGGGGGGTGTAATAAGTGTCCCTTTCAGTTTTTTATGTGCCATATACCTCTTCATTAGGCTTTGAGGCGCGACTGAGTGGAAGGAATCGGGTGAATTACAAGTCCTTCATGTTCTTTTGGACCCGCCGAAATCTTAGTACACGAATAGTTTTGCATGTCACTTGAACTGAAATGCGTAAAATGTGCTCAGGCTGAATCGTGCACTAATTTTCCGTGACTTTATCGCATCATGCTGAAGATGAGGATTTACAGAACCAGGGTTACAAAAACAACTCGAGAACTAAAACGCTGTTTCGCTGGCTGAGTTTGTAGTACGCTAGCCCTTAGAGTGGCCATTCCCCGCATTTAGTCCTTGTGTGTATGTCTGAAGCCTGCTTTTGGTAGGTGGCCCGCCAGGCACGGCCACCTACCCACCTTATGATGTTGTCACAAGATCACGTGACCTATTCCAGGTAGCAGATGAGCCATCTGCTTTTAAAGGTAGAGCAGGTGTCTTACCTCTTATAAAGCAGCCACACCATAACAGACACCTTACGGAAGCAATGTTTAATGACGCGCAAATTGCGAAGCACAGTTTCCTTTCTAGCGCACATATTCGCATTTGGCCTTATTGTGCAAATCACATGTCATTTTTTTTCACAGTGAAACAGACAATAAAAGTTTAACTACTTCTGATGTAACTTCGGAAGGAAAAATGCTAGTCACGTAGATAAATATCTGGAGGCTAGTTTCTGTGACCCAAGATGCTTTTGCTCATATTTTTTCTTGTCTGAACGGCCTGGGCTGTCTAGGGATTCAGAATTCGTTCGAGAATTTTCGGCAAGACGCAGCTTTACTTATGCGCACTGCGGCTGCAGGCATCGTGCGTACGTACCACACAGACTTAAAGCGGGGAGTGAGCACGCCCATAGACGTGGACATTTGTATTTCTTTGCTGTTAAATAAACCCCACATCCTAATGCAACTGAGGGAGAGGTTCCAATCGGCCGAATTTGAAAAAAGCACGTCTTTCCTAGTGCGACGTTTGCTTACTTTCAATTGAAGGTGGCTATTTCTATGCAGGGAGTGCTATAGTATGCGGGGTTCAACGCTCAGAAGCTGCGCATGGGCTATAAGCGACGTCATAGTGCAGGGTTCCAGATGAATTTCAACCACCCGATTTTCTCAAACGTGCGCTGGCATTGCATTAACACAAACTCATGTTTTGCATCATCATCATCATCATCATCATCATCATCATCATCATCATCATCATCAACAACAACAACAACAACAACAACAACAACAACAACAACAACAACAACAACAACAACAACAACAACAACAACAACAACAACAACAACAACAACAACAACAACAACAACAACAACAACTACAACAGCAACATCATCAACAACAACAACAACAACAACAACAACAACAACAACAACAACAACAACAACAACAACAACAACAACAACAACAACAACAACAACAACAACAACAACAACAACAACACCTTCTTCTTCTTCAGACTAGCTACGCCCATTGCAGGGCAGAGGACCCTCCCATGTCTCTCCAATTAACCCTGTCCTTTGCCAGCTGCGGCCACCTTACGCCCGTAAACTTCTTAATCTCATCCGCCCACCTAACCTTCTGCTGCCCACTGCTACGCTTGCCTTCTCTAGGAATCCAGTGCGTTACCCTTAAGGACCAGCGGTTATCTTGCCTTCGTATTACATGGCTTCCGCCAAGGAGTTCATTGCAGCGACCTCCAACTCAGGATTCGAAAGCCAGGATCCCTGCACCATCGAGACAGGTTAAAAACATCTGAAAATCAAACGAGGCAGACACTAATCTACGCAGACGCAGGAAAAAATAAACAAAAATTACAAACAGGGACATCAATAGCGCTCTAAATAATAGAGCATCAATACATGTTGCGGCCGCTTCCTGGTCTCCATGCTTAATCGTTCTAAAGTGAAGCGCGTACCTTTGTTCGTTTCTTTCATAATGTCGCTCGCAAACGCCGCAAAATGCTTCGTCTAACAGGCGGCTCATATCGCACACTTCTCGTTCCTGCGTGAACAGAAACGAAGCAAAGCAGGAAGTGCTTCCCCATTAATGCACGGTGACTGAATTTACTTAATGGAACAAACAGGTTAAAGTGCAAAGAGCTCGACAAATAGACAAAAAACAGCGAGAGAACGCCGGTGCCTTGCTTGCTGACATGGCGGAAAGATCGAGGCGGATTTTTTTTTTCGGTTCTTTACATCACTGGCGTATTCAGATCTCTTCAGCGCAGGCGACGGGGAACTGAATTATTCATTTACTTCTCTCAGGCCCTTTCCAGTCCCCAACTCGCCAAATCGATCTCAATCTTGTCAGAATTTTTTTTCCTTCCGTTTAGTTTTATTCCTCTGCGGGACGGTGCTCTTCTTACTCTATATCTGTGCCGGCGGGCGAGGAAAAAGGTAGAGCGAACGCATTTTACGCTAGACTAGTTCAAGCCGCAGCACTTTCGGGAAATCATACGTGTTTAGGTTTGAAACGAGAGAATCCTGAGAGTTATGATGCCCGATATACACTCGTACACTATCGGATCACTTTTTCCGCGAAATTCCATTAGCGCGATGGACGAGGATGCTCCGAGTTCCGCCTTGGCAGCCCCAATTTCTTTCTCACAGAAAGGACACGTTGCGATGAGTGGGAGAAAGCTTGTGTTCGTGTTCTATGCGCACTCGTCGCAGAGAAGTAGGATAGAAATACTTCACACTAATGGTGAATTCCAATCGCAGGCCCGGACCGATCTGCACGCTCTTTGACAGAGCGCCTGAATCCGGCGCAGAGCGCGCGACCTGAAATTGCGATTGGAGTACACTTGCTCTGGCCAGAGTATGCAGGCCAGAGCATGTAAGGCGCCGCTATCGCCGCGGAAAGAGAACGTCACGCAAACTTCCGGTCGGATCCGGCGATTTCGGCGGAGCAGTCCCGACTGCTCCACGGAGCAATCTCGGCTCGGCAACCGCTCCCTGTCTGCCATTGGAAGACGCGATCCGTGCCTCAGATCTGCGTTTGGAATACAGTTGCTCCGAAAAGAGCAGGAAACGTTGCTCCAGAAGTGCCCCAACTCTGCTATTGGAAGTCACCATAAGTGTAAACTTGTATTTCCTTCAGTTTCCGAGAAACCGAGGTGACGTCACGTTTTCTTTGAAAATAAAATGCGGAACAGTTAAAACCGAAGTGTTCGTCAGAGCAGGCAGTTTGGCGTATTTATTTCTAATGCTTCCTCGCAGGAACCTCCACACAGTTCGAGATCAAAGGTGTTAAATCTGTCCGCGTGGCTGCCCGCTGCTATGTACTGGTTTAGCAAAGTTGTTTTCTGGAATATTCGGTATAGCATCCTAAATTATGAAAGCGCTCGGAAAGACAAGGACAAGAGAACTGGATGGGACAAAGGACGGACAAACGCGCCAAACGCTCCTCCCGTCTAGTTCTCTTGTCCTTGTCTTTCCGAGCGCTTTCATAATTTAGGAGCCTATGGACCGCTTATGTCAGGTCGCAGTCTGCTTGTAATAGGGACATGCTTTTCAGCTTTTCTGGTGGTTGTTATCTACACACCACGTTTGCCATATCTATGGTTTTGGTTCGGTATTAATTTTTTTTGAAGTTGCAGAGATAAGCTACATAAAGGAAACGCGAAGTCTTGTCCTTTTTTTTTTCCGCATAATACTGTCGCCAAATATCATGATGTCTTCGGCGGTGGTATAGGGCACCATTGTGCATTAACTTTTGACGAAGCAAGCGCTAACGTTCCAGGCAGTGTAAATGGGCCCTTCCTGAAAGTGTTCTTAATATTGCCTGGCGTTTTTATCAGAAAAAGCCACTTATAATCACAGAAGAGTCGCACAACTTTGTCACCGTGAACATAAAAGTTGGCGACAAAAAGGAGCGCATTTCTCGCTGTAATGAGATGAGCGCTCCGGTCGTTGCTACCGCGAAATGTCTCTCGCGTCTCGCGCAATGAAAATGCGCGAAAGTTACTCGGGCCACCGGGTTGCGCTAGCACTTAATGAGTTTTTGTGGCACGTGGCCGTTCGTTCACGCCCCAGTGGCTACAGCGCTACGGGTTGTGTATCACGAGAGCACGAGGCGCCCGCTTCATGACCGGTCAGTTACCGCAAGCATGGTTAATGAATGTGTGTGCCGAGGTTTAACGAAAAGCTACGCGCGCACGCATATATAAATGCGGGCGTAGGCCCACGTTTGCAGCACGTGCGCAGTTTTTACGTTCAAAAAGGTTGTTGCCTTACATTTTTAGTTCAATTTAAAACGGAGAGAGATAACTTTTCTTTTTCAGCATGTGTTCAAGCCTGTTAGTCGCCTGTTTGATGGGCGCTATGCAGCGGCGGAGGCGGAGTGCCGGATGGCACTATACAAAGCTAGACATAGCTACACAGCGCTACATACACTAGACAGACAGGGTTGCCATGTTTTTTAAAGGATATAGTGTGAATAGAGTGCACAGAGAAGAGAGTTTGTCTGAGCTTGTCGAATGAGTGTGGAGTCGAAACGGCACAGGAAATGGGAGGTGGAGAGAAGGGTCCGTCGTAGGTGCCGACACTTGCGAATGTATTCGAGACAGTCCTGTCTGTGTGTATCGCGGTCGGCCTTGGGATTGTAATGGGCTGGCCAGGTAGTCCGGTAGGATCTTTTCGCAGGCCAGAGCGTATAACATGTTGACTAGGAATCCATACAAGGATGACATGGAGCGTAGGGTGGAAGTTCAGGTATTGTAGCAAGGTACCCCGGATATGCGGATGGAGCTTTTGCGATTCGAATGCGAGTAGAGCGGCCTGAGTGTCTGAACGTATGGCGGTGTTACGCGAGTCTTGCAACGCGGAACGCAGCCTGCTAGAGATAGCGCTATTTTGGTAATTTCTAACGGAGTATTTGGCTGATATTTACAAGCGACGAAGTGCCGAACTACCACGAAAAATGGCCGTGCCATTATAGTTGAAGACAAAAGAAGATCAATGCAAAGGAGAATCTTGTCTACCGCTTCCATGCTTCGGCGTCTTAGAATACACAAACGGCCTTCAACCCGGGGATGGGTAAAACGGCTGGCAAACGACGCACCAAAGGTCAAACCGTTACTGTTCCATCCTTAGGCAGGTGGTATGGTCTTATTGTCGGACCGCCAGGGCCGAAATACAAACAGCGGCGGAGCGGCGTCCACGGAAACTATGCCACTTTCAGATGCATCACATGTATACCATTGCAGCGCTTTGTAATGTCATGTGCGGCTGTACACTATTGCAGCTTATTCTCGGGAGGCACGACAGTTCATGTCGCGCACAGAAAACGACTGCAGACTGCAACTCTGATTGACGGTGCCCATTTTGCCCAACATTACATTTTGCACAAGCGAGACATTATGCGGTTTCTGCACCTTGCTTCAAAGCGGTTGAAGACAAGGATGTTGGCTTGAATTCTGCTGAAACCCTACTTCCACAGCATACATGCACCACACTTCTGCCTCCCGCAGTAAATGTGTATAGCTGTGCACTCTCCTTTCTCGCTATCGCTCTTATCTGTAAATCCAATGTCGTGTCCGTTTATTCTTTTGCGCTGGCCGTAGCTCGGGTGCTTAATATTGTACGCATCTATCGCCGCGACCAGAACCAGTTTTTCCTTCTGTTTTTGTTTCTATTTTAAAACGAACCATTACTACTGTTGAACAGCAGTTCCATCGTACACTAAATACTATATAAACTACGATTTAAAAATCAAAGTTTTAAAAACCGCCCACTATAGCAGCTCATGAACGAATTAAAGAAAAAACAGCCATGGAGGGATGCTTTTAGACTCAAATTAGGAACCACACAGAAAAAAAAAGATGATCGAGAAAAAATTGCTCTTTACATATTATGCAGCTCCCGGTGCTCTATATGCAGTGACTGTCGTAGAAGAGCCACCTCGTGCGTTGAGACACGTAACTCATTTAATACGCGGTTACAACGCCGAGTGGACACTGAAAACACCAAATGATGGAAAGCGCGCTCGGCAATTCAGAGCAGCTCTGAGGTCTCGGGATAACATTTTCTGTAAGTATCATTGCTTGCGCTTACTGCAGTTTGAAGGCACTCTATTGTCCAGGTACATGTTATTGCAAGTTTTGAGTTGCATGAGCTCTACTGGCCTAATGAATAAAACGTTCTTTCAGCAACGCCTTACATCGTCCACAGTTCGCACAGTACCGAGTCGTCGGCACCTCCAGGGCATCCAGGCAAACATGTTGAGGCTGCCGGCGTTCGTTGCGATGTAAAAAGAAATCACGAAACAGTTCTCCTCCCTCGTATTATCCAACTGTAAGTTCGTGTGGAGTGGGACTGCGCACTCACGATGACATTGGAGCGGCGGGTCGCACCTCAGCACAGCACGCCCACGCATAGTCACCGCTAGAGCAGCGCGCGTACCTGCAGGTGCCGCAGAGTGCCTGAGCGAGGCTCGGCTCTCCTGAAATCAGCACCGGCCAAAAAGCGGCAGGCCGTGAAAACAGCCACCAGGGCCCTTATTGAGGAGCATCCCGGAAAAGCCGCTGGGACGCCGCCAGAAGCCCTGCCGGTAATGCTTCGGATAGGCATCCACTGCATTGGCATCCACAGCACCTTCTCTTCCAGGATGGCTCCTGGTGGGACCCAGCAGTGCTTGTGTCAGGCGCTCCTGCATGTGTAAGGACATTGGCACGTCAAGGGCTGGGATTAAATGAATATATACTGACTTGATTTTATGGGGCCAACTGCCGATGACTTATGCGGGTAATTTGTCAGTCACTTACCGTTCCTGTCCACTGAGGCGAGTTTCAATGTGACTTTAAAACCGCTTTTTCGACAACTGTTGTCTGCAAGAGGATCCGCGCATACAGCAGTAGAGCTACTTTAATTAAGTCACTTCAAAAGGCAGATTAGTTTGCGTTTATAGTGGACTGCTTGTGCCTTGATGGACGGCTTGTTGAATGTTTGTAAAAAAAAAACCTGTTAATCCGCCATTCGCCTAGACTACATTCCTGCTGATATTCGTGTGTAAAGCGCATATTTTTGTCTCTTGTGGTCTTGCTCTTACTCTCGCTGATTATCCGAAGTCGATGCTTTAATGTTCGATTTTCTGTAAGCTTAGTTATCAAAAAGTTTTGGCTTCGGAATATTTATTTATTACTTCCTGTTGGGGCTTCGTTGTGATGTCGTAATAACCCATTTCAGTCGACGCACGCAAGTTTTAATCAGGTGAAAAATGACGGTGGTGTTCCACTTTGTTTGGACACGTCGTGCCTGTGTTTTCGGAGAGAGTGTGTGTCACCTTAAAACGTACTGATAGCCTCTAAAATGTAGTTGCTTATTGGTGATGGCATTCGGCTGCTTAGCGGGACCAAATACAACGGCCATGGCGGCCGAGTTTTAATGGAGATGAATTGGAGACGCCCGTGTGCTTTACGATGTCAGTGCACGCTAAAAATATCCAGATGGTAGTATTATTGCAGAGCACACCACCACGGTATCTCTCATTGCCTATGTGTATTTTAGCACGGTAAGCGCACATACCATACCGTACCATACCATACCATACCATACCATACCATACCATACAATACAGTACCATACCATACCATACTATACAGTACCATACCATACTATACAGTATCATATACCATACCATACCGTAACGAACCGCACCATGCCATACCTTACCATCATACCATACCACTGCATACTATACCATACCATACAGTACCATGCCATACTATACAGTATCATATATCATACCATACCGTAACGTACCGCACCATGCCATATCATACCATCATACCGTACCGCTGCATACCATACCATACCATACCGCATCACAACGTACCGTACCATACCACTTTATGCCATACCACGTCGGCTTTTGTTTCTTGATTTTGCTAATAAGTGGGGAACCAAAATTATTGGCATCGCCTTACCAACCGTGTTGAATCCGCATTTTAGCATGTAATATAATCGCCACTGGGGTGTGGCCGGCAGTAAACTGCCGCAGTCATCTGCAGACTAGTTGCAGTTGCGATCATTTGCACTTTGCAGCTTTCCAAAGAGCGCAAGTCCTTTGCATGAGCGCTTAGC
Organism: Amblyomma americanum; assembly: GCF_052857255.1. NCBI lineage: Eukaryota > Metazoa > Arthropoda > Arachnida > Ixodida > Ixodidae > Amblyomma > Amblyomma americanum. Next base: position 43,897,740 of record NC_135498.1, on the reverse strand, counting down.
CTAGGCGGTCGGTTACGAGCGCTTGTGTCGACATCCTTGCGCGGTGACAAGTGACATGTGTATTGTATGGAGTGATTGGGGGAAAATCGTGAAAGTATGCTGTAATTGGAAGCATGCATATGTTTGTCAGGAAGCTCTGCAAAATGCCTATTATCCGGCTGCCTCACTTTTGGCATCCTGGTTTGTTTAGTTTTCAGTCGCAATAAGAAAATGCCCTGAAGGCTGCAGAACGTGTGACATTGTCGAACCGGGCACCTAGATGCGTTCTTCTCTAAAATTATTGAGGAAAAAACGCTCACGCATGCTGTTGCTGCACTACAGATGTCTTCTGTACACTTCAACTATCATATGTGTTGCTAATACACTCACGTTGGAAATCTTGGCACGAATTAATGGTTCTTCTAGTGCAGTAGCACTGCTATCCACATGCTTGCAAAAACCTGATATCTGAAGCCTGCTTTGCGGCAGACTGGCCACCTGCCCAGAGGGTTGTGAAAATCCTGCCAGGTGTGTGTAAACACGCACACGCACGCACACTGCACACTGTGGCAGGTGGCAGTTCAATTAATGATTGTTCACGAGAGATTGCTCGGGAAGAACAACCTGGGTTTCACAAGCCCCGCCGATGGCTGCACCCACCATCGCGGGGCAATGGCGCACTGCTTAACTGCTGCACCACTGCGCCAGAAAGATATGAAGACGCCCAGGGATCTGTGAATGTGAAGTAGAGAATGACCAATTCTGTATATCTGGAAGTTATTAACGCTATCACGTCATACTCCTAGGGCGGGGCGTAAGCATGGTTTTACCGATCTACAACCTTTGTCCGTAAAGTTTCGAGACTGATTTATTTTCTTCTGTAGAAATGATTTCCCAAAACAACTGTTGGTGCGTATGCGTAGCGCCATATTTCCAGGCTAACCTGCGTTATTTATGTTAATTGCTGTGGCAGCCGCTAGATGGCACTACATGTAGAAAAATACGTTCTCTCTAGTCGTTGGCGCATTTTACTGTGAGCGAATGTGGAGAGATGGACGTGCACATCGAACAGCGTGCAAACATAAAATTCTGTGTGAAGCTATGCAAGACAGCCACACAGACGTATGAGCTCCTTCGTGACGCTTACGGCAACGAGACATTATCGCGGGCGCGGGTTTTCGAGTGGTACAAGAGGTTCGTTTCGGGGAGAACGTCGGTGGAAGACGACACAAGGCAGGGGTGCCCTTCAACCGCACGCAATGAAAGCAACGTGCTCGGATCAGGGAATCCTACAGCAAGGCCACACCATTACAGTCTGCATGCTATCAGATGCTCTCGACATTAGTAAGACAACATGCCACCAAATTTCGCGCGAGAACTTGAGGAAACGAAAGCTGAATGCCAGACTTGTGCCGCACTCCCTCACACAGGACCAGAAGGACACGCGGGCATCAATGAGCGCTGATTTGTTCTCCGAGGAAGAGAAGGGTGCTGCATTCGTCGACAGCATCACTGCTGAAGACGAAACATGGTGTTTTCAATACGATCCTCGAATGGCGGTCCACAAGCTCTCCGGCGTCGGGAAAAGTGCGGCGACAGAAGACGAAAACAAAGACGATGCTGATAGTTTTTTCGATGCCAGGGGTGTCATACACCGCGATTTCGTCCCAGAAGGGCAGACGGTGAATCAGGAGTTTTATATAAGCGTGCTCTAACACTTGCGTGACGCACTGCGACGCCGTCACCCTGACTCATGGCCATCTGGACAATGGAGCCTTCTACAAGATAATGCAAGGCCACGAACTGCTCTGAGCGTGACAAAATTTCTCGCCAAGCACAGCATTACTGTACTTCCCCATCCGCCATACTTGCCTGACCTCCCCCCACGCGATTTCTTTCCTGTTTCTTTTTTTTTTGTGTGAAGAGAGCCCTAAAAGGTCGCTGGATGGGGAACATGGAGGCCATTGAAGGCGCCACGACAAAGTAGCTGACAGCCCAGCCAAAAGAAGCGTTTTTCAACTCTTTCCAAGACCTCAGGAAGCGTTGGAAGCTGTGTGTAGACTGCAGGGAAGACTATTTCGAAGGGGTGCTGCACAAATGATTTCAATGTTAAACGCATTTTTTTAATAGATTCAGTCTCGGAACTTCACGAACATTTTTGCATGTGTGAAGCCTGCGTGACCTTGGAAACCAAACCTCTAGCCGAAACCGAAGCCGAAGTGAAAACCTAAGTGTTAAGTGTCCCAAATTCGCACTGGCTTTTGTACTATAAGTAGTATTTTTTTAGAACACGCCTGCCTGTGAGATTAAAAAAACTGCTGTAGATAAAGCAAAGTCTACTCCTTTCCATTTCGGACAATCTGCGACCGGGTCATCCGAGGAAAAAACCCAAAAGCCTTAGGTCACGCCAATTAGGGAACCACGCTTTAAATTTTGTGACTACTCCCGACATAGTAAGCAGCATAAAAGGACACAGACAGTTGAGCAACGACAGGAGACACGCTAGATATGCAGTCAATTATCTACCTTGGGCTCTGTATTTTGTCTCCTCTCTGTGTCTATTTGTGCTAGTTACTATTTCAGGATTCAGTAACCAACTAGCAAAAATAAGAGCCTTAATTGGCAGTGATTTATCCCAATGAGCACTTTTTGCGGGGGCTTACGAATGGCGTTATCTTCTGGAGACATATAAATGCGGTCGCCATAATTTTCTTTAGATCGTTTTTTTTTGCTGCTTGTTTTACCTCTTGGGTTATCTATCGGACTGTTATTTCTGCCCATTTTTGTTACTGCGTCTGCATCACCGATTTTGCTTCAGATAGCAGTACGTTTAATTACTCACTCAATGTTTGTAATTTGAGCACAATTTACTTTACTGACTACCGATATCGCAACAGTTCGTAAACGCCTAAATCCGAAAACCGCCAAAGCACTGAGATGCTTCCATACCCTCATCGACAGCACACTTTCCAACCTGAAGGAACTACAGCCTGACAATGAAAATCTTGCGCAATACTAAATGCAGAGGACGCACTACGTTACTCGCAGGAACAACAATGAAATGCACGCGTTTGTGCTTCGTCGTTCTTGCGGCTACATGCTCTGTCCTCTGTGTTTGCTCTAGTTCCAGGTCATTAGGCTTCAAATGACCGACCAGCTATCTCGCATACAACCGTTGCTAGCACGGAAGTTCGTTACCTGCCCTCCGTATGGAGTCTTTGGTAGCTCCTCCGTTTGGGAAGTAGTGTGCCCGGAGTGTGTACGACTTCGCCCTGGAGCTCTTCCTGAGCCGCGCTCCGAGAATCCCTCTGCACCTCGCCCAGCTGCTTCTGCTGGCGGTGATTCAGGCGCAGGAAGCCCAGTTGCTGTGCTGAGCATGTGCCGGAAGGTCTCCAGGTCCGAGTCCCAGAAGCTCTCCTTGCTGTTACAGCGGTACATACTGCTCGCCCCTCCACAGCAAGCCATGGTGACGTCCCTAAACTCAGTGGCCGGCCGCCGGCGTGCCTCACCGCAGACTTGTGCCTTGTACGCGCACCTGAGCGTGAGCTGGGAACAGATGTCTTCGAGAGCCAGAGCTTTGTCCTGCGCTTAGTAGCGGTGCGCTCGCCGTCAGTGCTGATAGACACAGGCCCACAAGACGCCACGTTCGGACAGCAGCGCGTGGCACGTGCGCTTTTGGCCTCAACTTCTTTCTTCACCTTCTGGGTGTAATCGTTCCAGGTCTTGCCAGTAAAAGGCGAGTGATGCTTTGTTAGAGGCCCACAGCCGATATTTTCAGTCACGCATTCCTTAAATGCCGCCAGCACCAACGTTAAAGTACGCTTTTCAACTACATTAGTTACGGGCTTCGATGCCAGACGCCCACTGGTGTCCAACGGGCACAAGCTGCCTCCTGGAATGGTACTTGGTTTCTCTGGGGCGAAATGTTCGGATAATGGTTCTTTGTCATCCCTTTGTGTAACGAACAAAGCCACAGAGGGTTTTACTGCGCAAGGCAGATTACGGTCGCTCGAGGACCGACGGTCCGTCAAGGACGGGGGGAGGGAGGAGGGCGGTTTAGCGCTCTTTATCATATGACCTAAAAGGTAGAATGTGTGGTGCTTGATGTCTCAGTGCTGCGCAAGGGCACTTGAGACACGCCGTATTGGAAGCTTTAGATAGACTTTGGTCACTTTGAATGGGTTTAACCTTCTCTGCCATCGCACAGCACATGGGCACTCACTCAGGCATCATCATCATCATCATCATAATCATAACCACGATCATCATCATCATCAGACGATATAAACAGGTTACGGGAGTTCTGAGCCCTACAACTATGTTTTTATTATTGTGTAGGCCACAGAACAGCGGTAGCTCGCCACTTTCGAGGCTATACCACATGTAAGATGTGTAGCAAGCATTACAGAGGTACATTAGAAAGCTCGGCAAGCGTCATTAATCCTTAGCAGAGAGAACGCACGCTGGAAGCGTTGTTTGGCATTCCTGCCGCAAGACGGCGCACTTCTGTCTAGAGTGATGTCAGGGTTCGAGAGTCTGGCGTCAGCAGCTTGATAACACATGGGAATAAAAGATTCCAATAGTAAAGCGTTTAATTATCTATAGATTGTGTAGTATTTGAGGCAGGCCCTTAAGTGCGTTGGAAAAGGGGTATCCGGAGAGCGCCTGCTTCCGCTGGAGGATGTAGCGCAGATTGCTCTGAGTATCCATTAGGAGGCCTGTTGAAGAGCTGCAGCACGTTGCAGCACGACGTAGTTCCTGGAGGTGATCGACAGCCCAGAGCAAGACGGACTTCTCCCCTTGGCATCTCAACTTGGGCAGAACGACGACGAGTTCACAAGTGCCGCCCGTTGAGAGGAAACAAAGCGACCACTGGCGATGCCCGGAGCCGTCGTCGCTGTAAGGCCACAGGTAGACATCTGCAGTGCCCTCTGCATGCAAGCCATGGTGGAAAGAGGCGCCTGTTGCTTCAGCCGTCCCTGCACGTGAGCAAGTATGGCGATGGCCACGTGCCAAGCAAAAAATTATTAACTCCAGTTTAAATTAAATTTTCTTATGCTACGGTATCAGAGGCAATGGAGAGAAAGGCACTTGGTTTATTTCAGCCACCTGGAATTTTAGAGCATCAGTCCTGCTGAAGAGTTTCGAGCCTCCGAGTTATGCTGACTCTACGGAGAGACTCCAAGATGCCTTCCTCCATAGCAACGACATTGTATCCCAGTGGGTGCCACGGTAACCGAGGTGGTTACATAACGGAATAAAATAATAACAGGCGGCAGCGTGATGCCCAGAGCACTACAACTAAAAACCAGCTTATGTCGATCCGGTGTCTGGCAGGCGTCAAAGTCGGATCACTTAGTGCCGACATTCCTGCAAAATTTGTGGGCCAACCGTCTGCCGCAGAATGTTCCAGATGTGTAATACTATTCAGCGTTTCGTTTCGTGGAACATAAACTTCCTAGTTAAGTAAGAGCCCAGCTCGCGGCAGGGATTCGAACTTGCAGACTATGTATCCCCAATTTAACGTCTTCACAAATCTTTATGTCAACATTGAGGCTCAACCATTTGTCGTAGAGTGTTCGGGGTGGTCGCATACGATTTACCGTTTCGTGCAGCATAAACTTGCTGGTTAAATTAGAGTCTAGATCGCGGCAGGGATTTGGAACCGGAGACGTATGTTAGGTGTGTTAACGCTCGATATTCGAGCGCTGCCTCAGCGTCGGCTCATTTTTTAGCCCTAGGAGAGTGTTCACGCGCGGTAGCGTTTATAGAGCTCGTTCGACGACTCGCATGTATAGTGAATTCATGAGAATTATCGTGGTACGTCCGTAAGAAGCGCAATCATAATTTTTGCACCTGAAGCAGCTTCCTTGCTCGTATTAACTTTACCTTATCATGCATTTGTTGTGCTTTCCTCGAGATCCTGCGCGCTTATGACTCTAGTGTCACTTCAATGCTGGTATATGTTGTGGCGGTGGGCTTGCTTGATTGTGCCCAAAAAAGCATTGTTTTTTTGATGAAGCTTTGCCGAAACATTTCGTAAACTGGTTGAGAACAGTTCCTGCGGTCGGGTCCAGCTTCAGTACTCCACAGTTCCGTGCAGCGCCGCTCTATTAAGGTTCAAAAAGAAAATAATGCTTTAGGTTAAGCCTTGGTTTCGGTTGACACTCTCTGCTCCAGAATCTATTATCCCCGCAAAATTTACTTTATCTTTCCCTTGCATTTGCCAGACGAAAAAAACGCAAAAGTAAGTGTCATGGACGTAACACTGGATACTGGTCGCTTTACCGCGCATGCTATTCCCTAGCGTCGTCCGCGATGTGCCGTACATACTGGTAGGCATCTACGTTTTCGTTAGAGCGGCGATTTCTCGCCCGCGAGGACACGTGAGCCACGCAGATTTGTCGGCCTTCTTAACGCGTAGTTTTTGCGAGTGGTCGGTCGAACTTATGAGTAATGCACTGAAATGGTGAGTGACCGCCGAAGTAGAATGGAAAGAAAAGAAACATTCTCACATATAGTGAGTGCTGCTTCCAACTGAATTTTTTTCAGAGCGGGCACGTGTATTGAGACGTACACAGAAACACAGGGGCAACGTAAGATATCCTTTAAGAGCGAGAGCTCTACTCTTCGGGGTACAACTTCCGATTTCGATGTGGATGGGACAATGACCTTCAAAGCCTCACAAGGTTAAGCCGAACTTAAATGCGTGGCTGTATGGTCTAAGCTGTGGTAGTTTGACCATGTATTCATATTACTGTCCGCAAGGGCACCTTGTGTAACGAGGTGTTGGTGCTTGGCGCCACCACGGACCCTTAGCCCCCATACCGAAGCTGTCATCCGTACCGTGGCGATAGGTTGAAAGGTGGAGGGAAGAAACCTTGAACGGTGGCGGTCGAGGAAGTGGTCAATCCTCGGCCGATGGGCTCCTCGTCTGTCTACTAGGGGGGGAGTCCCGGGACCTTCCTCTGTGTATAAGGGTGAATCAGAGGCGACAAAGTATTTGGAACCCTTAGCCAGTACATGCCGTATGGAAAAATTTTCAAAAAAATCTGATCGGCTCCCAAAAAGGAGTCGCACCGATGCGAAACAATTGATGCCACAGAAACCAGAAACGTTTCCGAAGTTTTTCATGGTTCACTCAAACACTGATGAACCGGAGGCCAACCTGTCTGCATTTGTCATCGCCAACACCCTAAAAAACTGTGTAGGCAAAAACTACAAAGCAAAAAAGCAGCGAACCGGAGATCTCCTCGGAGAAATAAACACAAAAGAACAGAGCGCGAAACTGATGTCTTTACAGAATCTTGGAGAAATGAGCGTACAGGTAACCCCGCACCGCACCCTGAACCGCTCAAAGGGCGTCATATCTGAATATGAACTCCTACAGAGTACGGATGCGGAAATGGAAGAAGAACTAGCTGAACAAGGAGTAATAGCAGCCCGACGAATAACCATCCGGAGAAATAATGCTGAAATCAAGACAAAACACATCGTCCTAACTTTCAATAGTACAACTCTCCCTGATTCCATCCACGCCGCATACCTCCATTGTAAAGTCCGCCCATACATACCAAATCCGAGACGATGTTTCAAGTGCCAGCGCTTTGGACACAGCATGTTGGCTTGCCGGGGCAAACCCACGTGTGTCACATGCGCAGAAGACGCACATACAGAAGAAAGATGCGAACGCACTCCAAAATGCATCAACTGCAATGGCGCACATGGCGCGTACTCCAGGTCGCGCCCAGTTTGGAAAACAGAAAAACAAATCATAACTTTGAAGACCACAGAAAACCTGTCCTACTTTGAAGCAAAAAAACGCGTCTCTTTCCAACAGAAAGGGACATACTCCGAAGCGGTAACGCGGGGACCGCCGCCGCCTTCGGTTTCTGTCGGCACACAGGTCGATCCGAAGGACCTGGGGTCGACAACCAAGTCCCCACCACAGAAGTCAATGACACAGTCCACAGGGCTGAAAATTTCGCGGGAAGACCACGCGATCCTCGCCGGAGGCCCTCAGGCCCTACTTTCAGCAGTGGCATCCTCGGCGATAGACACCCAGAACAGCTATGCTGAACTGGACCTGTCGCCCCACCCCTATAAGAAGGCAACTACTGGCCCAAAAGACTCTGCCGCTGGAGCAGGGCCTGGTTCAGCGGTGCCAGCAAAAAAGACGAATGCGAAGGCCACGGGCCATCGCAACCAAGAAGCATCCTCCAAGTCCACCGTGGAGGAGATGGATGTCAGCGAAAGTCCGCGGACATCTAAAATACACGCATCCGCGGAATCTCCGCAGAAATCCGGCGCCACGAAAGTGGCGATGGATACAACTCCTAGTTCGCCACCGCTGCAGCGGCGGCGAGACTCCCTAGAGAAAAAAGGGAAACCACGAATCACTGCTCCTGAAAATAAGTGACTTTCCCCAATCCCCAACTTATCACAATGGCATATCTAATACAATGGAACTGTAGAGGTCTACACAGAAACTACACAGACATAACCGATATGCTCAAAACAATGGCACCTACAGCTGTGTGCCTGCAAGAAACGAACCTTGAGCCACAGCACACAAACATCTTAAAAAAATATAATATTTTCCGGAAAGACCGAGAACAAGCTAGCCGACTCTCAGGAGGCGTCACTATCATTACGCAAAGCGATGTCCCTGCAAGAGAGGTATCATTAAAGATGAACTTAGAAGCGGTCGCAGTAAACATCATTAGCCATAAAACAATAACAATATGTTCTGTGTACATACCACCACACAACACAATTACTATGCATGACCTAAAAGAACTTCTGGGACAGTTGCCTGAGCCATATGTCATAATTGGGGATTTTAACGCACACTCCTCATTCTGGGGAAGTGAGCATACTGATTCCAGGGGTCAGCTCATCGAGGATTTTATTCTTTCAAATAGCATATGTTTAATGAACACAGGAAAAGCAACGTACTGCTGCCCCAGCTCTGGAAAAATGACCTGCCTAGATTTAGCGTTTGCATCACCATCGGTTTTTAATGATTTTATTTGGGATGTTTTAGACGACCCTCGGGGAAGTGATCACTTACCTACAGTTTTAAAGCTAACATCAGCTACATCCATCATCCCTACGAAGCCACGGCGATGGAAAATTCACCTCGCCGATTGGGCACTTTTCAGAACGAAGGCCACACTAGAAAAAGAATATGCCGAAACCCTTACTATAGAAGAACTAAAGGAAAAATTTGTCACATGCTTAATATCTGCAGCAATAGAAGCCATCCCACAAACGTCTGAAATTGCACGAAAAACACATAAAGTTTGGTGGTCAAACGAATGCTCATCGGCTAAAAAGCAGCAAAACAAGGCTTGGGGCAACCTTCGCAGATATCCCACTGCAGGAAACTTGCTCATCTTCAAAAGGGCTAGAGCCGAAGCACGATACATCAGACGCAACACAGAAAGGGCATCATGGCAACAGTACATATCCTCCATAAACAGCTCAATAACATCCAAGAAAATGTGGGAGCAGGTGCGGAAATTCACTGGAAATTTTACTCCATTCACATTTCCAATGCTAACAACACCCGGTACTCAAACAACATTAGAAGAACAGGCCAACATATTGGGTGAGCATTTCTCCACAGTTTCAAGCTCATCCAACTATACACAAACATTTCAAAAGCACAAAACAATAGTAGAAAAACAAAAAACTTCCCTTTGGAACATGCATACACGAAGACTACAATCAGGTTATTACAATGCAGGAACTAAACACAGTACTAACATCCGGTAAAATGACAGCACCAGGCCCAGACAATATACATTATGCCATGCTTGCTCACCTCTCTGAGACTGCCATAGAGGCTCTCCTAAAATTTTTCAATAAAATATGGATGAGTGGAGAAATCCCCCAAGCATGGAAAGAAGCAATCATAGTACCCTTCCTAAAACCTGGCAAGCCACCAACTACTCCCACCAGTTACAGGCCAATAGCACTCACTAGCTGTATAGCAAAATCATTCGAAAGCATTCTAAACATCAGACTAACCTTCATACTTCAGTCCCGGCAACTTTTAGATATACACCAGTGCGGTTTTAAAAAGACATGTTCCACAACCGATCACATCGTTCGCTTTGAGAACACAGTTCGGGAAGCGTTCATCCACAACCAGCACTGTATCGGGGTCTTCTTCGACATGGAGAAGGCTTACGATACCACGTGGAGGTTCGGTATCCTCCGTGACCTAGGTATCCGCGGCAGGATGCTGAGCTGTTTGAATGACTTCCTAACCAACCGCACGTTCCGAGTCCGCCTAGGTGCAACCTTCTCCAACACTTTTACACAAGAAACTGGCGTACTCCAGGGGTGCATCCTCAGCACGACCTTATTCATTCTCAAAATGAACTCAATAGGAAAAGTAATCCCAAAATCCATAATGTACTCTGTTTACGTAGACGACCTCCAAATAGCATGCACGTCATCCAGCATACCCACCTGTGAGCGACAGATACATATAACAATAAATAAACTGGCTACCTGGGCAGATAGAAACGGATTTAGATTTTCCCCTCAGAAAACAGTAGCGGTTCTGTTCTCTTTGAGACGAGGCCTACAGGCCAACCCCACAATATATCTAAACCAAACCCAATTACCTGTCAAACAAGAGCATAAATTTCTAGGGATAACTTTCGATAAAAAGCTCACTTTCTTGCCACATATAAACACCTTAAAGAAAAAAGCTTCCCAAGCCCTCAATGTGCTAAAACTACTGTCAAGAAAACGCTGGGGGATCTGATAGGGCATGCCTATTACATATATATCGTTCTCTGGTTCGCTCTAAGTTAGACTATGGGTGCATAGTATATGGCTCAGCAAGACCGTCCTACATAAAACGACTAGATCCTATCCACAATCTTGGTTTAAGGTTGTCTACTGGTGCTTACAGAACTTCACCAATAGCAAGTCTGTATGTGGAAACGAATGAACCTTCCTTAGAAGATCGAAGAACTGCACTAACTTGTACATACGTCCTCAAAATCCTTTCTCACCCCAAACATCTCTGTTACTCAATCGTCACGAAATGCCCATCCAGAATACTCTTCAACAACAAGTCTCACGCAATTAAGCCGTTGCTCTTGCGCTTCGAAGAAAAATGCCAAGCACTAAACATACTAAAAGAAATTAAAAATATTGCCCCAAGATGCGAAGCGCTACCACCGTGGTACACTCTTCCCACAGTGTGTGACGTCACACTAACACGCCTCAGGAAAACTTGTACACCACACGACCAGATAATACAAGAATATCTAGCACTACAAGAAAAATACAGAAATTACACTCCATTTTATACTGACGGGTCAAAAACTCATGCTCATGTAGGAAGCGCAGTAATACAAGGAAAAAATGAAAATGCAGTACGACTTCCCTCATGTGCTACAGTTTTCACCGCGGAGTGTTATGCTATTAGTGTTGCGGTGCAGAAAATAACAAATGAAAACATCAAAAACAGCATCATCTATACAGATTCACTGAGCGTCCTTACAGCATTAAACTCTAAAAATGCCACGGAGCCACTGATTGGAAGCATCATACATAATATAGTAAAGGTCACAACACAAAAACATGTTATAAAATTGTGCTGGGTTCCCAGTCACGTTGGCATTCAGGACAATGAGAGAGCCGACATGTGTGCTGCACAAACCAGAACCATGGAAATAAAACATGTGAATTTGCCTTCTAGGGATTACATGAAGTTAGTGCATAGCAGACTAAGAGACAAGTGGCAAGCTTCTTGGGAAAATGAAGGACACAACAAGCTGCATACCATAAAGCCCATTATAAAAGAATGGAAATCATGCCACCATAAAGAGCGTTTTATCGAAGTAATTTTATGTCGTTTACGCATAGGTCACACACACATCACCCATAACTTCTTATTAACAAAAAAAGACAAACCTGTGTGTGAAATGTGTGGTGAAGAGCTCACAGTAAATCACATTTTAATTTCTTGTTCGCATCTCGAAGAACTAAGACAAAAAGTTTTTACGGTATTTTACAATGAACACATTCCATTTCATCCCGCATTGCTTTTAGGCGAGCAAACACTCGTCGAATTTTCACTTGTTTGTAAGTTTCTAAAGAAAGCCAGTGTTTTAAATCTATTATAATGTAACCTCTGTACACTTGACATAGCATCATCTAACCTTGTGTTTGGCGCATGACAGCCATAGTTGCTTATGCGCCATAAAACCCCCTACAACAACAACAAGTATTCATATTACTGTGACCATTGGGTACCTGACCTTTGAGCTTTGACATTGACCTTGACCCTAGACCATGACATTTGATTTGAGTCAGTGGGGACCATGGGTAACGGAGCTTTTGATGGTACAACTAAGTTCAAGCCACGTTGAGCCCGAGCCATTTTTTCCTTTGTTATCTTTCGGCTCTCCCTCAGAATTAACAACTAGGTTCACAGCCTTGGGCCTTGTTATGGTACAATAGTCGTAGCCGCCGCATATTTCATACCTGTTTTGTGCGTGACGTCACTAATACCCCAGGCGCGCTAGATGGAGACCCCGCAGCTGGGACTGCTGAGCAGCACCGGGTCTCCCTCTTGGGTTCGTGCTGAGGACCCCCGCATCTTGCAGGACTGCCTCCGCTTCCGGAGATTCAGGCGCTGGAAGCCCGGGACACTGTGTCGAATGTGCGAGGCGCACGTTATCGTCCCTGATTTCGTGCGGGTCCACGCACGAGGCTCTCCTTGCGGTGCCGAAGGAAGAGGTGCTCGCTCTTCCATCGTCAGCGTCGGGGACGCCACCGAGCTCAATTGATCCAGTCGGAGGTTCCACCAGGAATCGCTCTGTGCCTTGTGCCCGCGCCTGGATGATCTCTAAGGGGGCGTCTTGGAAGCAAGCCAGACTTGTGTCCCGGGACGTCGTCCTGCCCGTTCACCAGCGGGGCCAAAAAGTGCTCGAGCATCACGCGCCACGTTCGGAACACAGCGCGGCCACAACCGGTTATTCTTCTTCCTCCTCTTAAAACATGGCACATACTCACATGGCGCGATTGGCCAAGGTGTAGTGGCACAAACAAGGAACTTTCCGTAGGCGATTGCGACAAAATATTAGTGCCAAGCGTGAATTTTGAAAAATGTATCGATGAAAAACGACAGAAGAATATATTGTCACGAAATGGGACTGCTGTTCGGAGAACGGAAAGATGGCGATTATGGTGTCTAAATAAAAATCTTTATTTGGGCTGACTTGCGCCCACAGAGGACTGAATACTCGGCGGCGGCGTAGCAACAAGCGTGCTCGGCGGTCGCCGAACAGAATGCCCGCTGCTCCCAGCCGTGCACAATTTAAAGCTGATAGCGAACTTTCGAGGTAATGCATGCAAAGTTGCTTGAACATTCTGGAAAGAGGTAGGATCCGCTCCACCTGGATGCGATCAATCGAAATAAATCAGGCGCCGTCTTGCATCCACAAAGTGATAAATTGGCGTGACAGCAGCTGTTAAGAACAAACAAACAAACACGACAAAGTTTCGCAGTAGAATGAAGTAAAATAACAAGCAGCATTTTGGTGAAAAAAGAAGAGGGAGAAAATTTTAGGCCAGCCCTATTGAAAGTTTCCATAAGGCGAGTCTCACTATTCCTTATATTTTCGTTTTTTTTTATATGGAATCTGTACGGTGTGTATGGAGTCAGTATAGACATTATGGGCCGTGCATGTAGAAAATTGACTCCATATTATACCATGCCCTTTTTATGTAAGGTACATGACAGCTTTATGAAATGTTTATAAACATAAAAAAAAAAAAACGTGTCGATGCCCATATACTTTTCTGCATCATATGAACTCTATACTCCGATAATTCTATACGAGCGATACGTATGGAACGTTTCAGTAGAGAGGACGTGGTTTTGAACGTTGCAGGTCTAATAATACTGGCTTCTCTAGGGTGCGTGAAATAAGTACCTTTCCAGGATACGAGGTGATAGTGAAGGCAATGTAAAGAGGAGTAAGAAGGAATAAACACTTAAGGAAATGAGTATAATCAAGTGGAAAATGGGCCGTGACATCAGCCGTGAAGTTATTTGCGAAATATTGAGTAACCTTGGATGTAGTGTTTATAGCGCTATGCAGGGGCGTGAGAGAGTCGCCGCCTCAAGAACTGCCGGAATTAACACCGCCAGAAGTTGCCAGTTTCATAAAAGGCGCAGCATGTTATGTTAGTCCCATTGCAGTGATCTAGTTTACTGAATTCTCGTTCGCTGATGTCATGGCCGATACATGGAGTTCTCATGCCATGTGGTGGTTTCAGGTTTCAGGTATGGTAGTGAGTACAACATTTTTACTGTCATGGTGCTCAGTTTTTCTGTGGAGACGTGCTCGAGAAAAGAGATTTGGACCAATCCAATGCGTTGACAGGTCAGCGACGTGTTCTACCGTCAAACAACGTAATCCGCCTTGTGCAGTGCAGCCCACTTGTGGCCCTTTATTTTTTACCGAAGCGATGACCTTGCAATTTACAATTGGTAGCGAGACGCTGCAAGAGGCAAGAGAATGGCAGGTAGTGACCTCAGCTCTGGGTCACGATGTTGAAATAGCTGCATAAAGAAGAATGGGGTGGAGCATATTCAGCAGGTTCTCGTAGATCACGAATGGCAGTTTAACAATGTCCCCCAAGAGAAAAGTATGCAACATCTGTATATTACCAGTACTCAGCTACGGGGCAGAAACGTGGAGTCTAACGGAAAAAGTTCTACTTAAGTACAAAGCAACGAGCTGTAAAAAGAAAAAAAATGATAGGGCCAACGTTAGGAGACAGGAAGAAGGCAGACTAGTGTCTCTGGAATCAAACCCATGTGAAAATTTCTATCGTTTTTGTTTGACGGTTCGGAGCGCATTTATTCATCAATTACGGTAGCGTCTGTAACGCTTACGTCTATGTCAAAGCGTGTGATTTTTCTAATTTTTTCTATATATAATAAATAAAATATGTACTACGAACCACGCAACGAAAGCGCATTTTGACTGAACACTCGTCCGTAGAATGAGGAACTGTTCACGCTTTACACTATTTGTACAGTTGAACGAATATAAGCCACAGCTAGCTTTTTGAGTACTGTCATATTGTATCTATTGCAGCGGTTCTGCATAGTCATGAAGATCACTACAAACAGACCCAACTCAAGACATCTCAAGGAAAACTTCGGCCACCACATAACATAGGGCTCTTTATAACACTTCTTTTACCCAGTTCACAATTTATACTATGGTATTCGTGATTTTCATTAGCGCCTCTTTAACCTCCGATATTTCGAGACCAACTGTGCAAATACGACACACTGCAGTGAACTAAGCAATAACTTTGAAAACTGAATTTATGGAAAAACAATGTATTGGTGATTTTCCCGCTAAACCATGAGCTTACCTAAAATATATAACGGCCGTCGCTGCGGCTTATCGGTTATGGTGCGCGACTGCTGACCCGAAAGACGTGGGTTCGATCCCGGCTGCAGAAGTTACCTTTCGGTGGAGCCGGAATGGAAAGGCGTCCGTGTGCTGTGCGATGCGAGTGCTCGTTAGAGAACACCACGTGGTCGAAACTATCCGGAGCCCTCCACTACGGCGTCCCTCATCCTGAGTCGCTTTGGGACGTTAAAGAACTTAAGCGTACCAGAAAGGGAACGTAAATAGAACTACGTAGGGTCGAAATTCAATCGTTACGTGTGTGATCAATCAAGTAAAAAACCTGAAACCGCCACATGGCATGAGAACTCCATGTATCAACCATGACATCAGCGAACGAGAATTCAGTAAACTAGATCACATAAATGTGACTAACCTAATATGCTGCACCTTTTTTGAATCTGGCAACTTCTGGTGGTGTTAGTTCCGGCAGTTCTTGAGGCGGCTCCTATCTCCCACCACTGCGTAGCGCTATAAAGAATGCATCCAATGTTACTCAATATTTCGCAGAAGACTTCATGGCTGATGTCAGGGGCCATTTTACATTTGATTACACCGTCTTCTTTACGTGTTTCTTCCTTCTTGCTCCTCTTTACATTGCCTTCACTATCACCTCGTATCCTGGAAAGGTACTTATTTCGCGCACCATAGAGAAGCCAATATTAATCCGCCTGCAACGTTCAAAACCATGTCCTCCCAACTCAAAAACGTTGCATACGAATCGCTCGTATAGAATTATCGGAGTGTAGAGTCCATATGATGCGGAAAAGTATATGGGCATCGATACGTTTGTGGTCTTGTGTTTATAAACATTTTATAAAGCTTTTATGTAGCTTACATAAAAAGGGCATGACTTCATGTGAAGTTAGTTTTCCACACGCACTGCCAATAATGTCTATACTGACTCCATACACACCATACAGATTCCATAAAAAAAACGGTAATATATGAAATTGTGAGACTCGCCTTATGAAAACTTTCAATAGGGCTGGCCTAAAATTTTCTCGCTCTTCTATTTTCACCAAAATGCTGCTTGTTATTTTACTTAATTTTACCGCGAAACTTTGTCGTGTTTGTTTGTTTGTTCTTAACAGCTGCTGTCACGCCAATTTATCACTCTGTGGATGCAAGACGCGACCACATTTATCTCGATTGATCACATCCTGGCGGAGCTGGTTCTACCTCCTTCCAGAATGTTGTAGTAACTTTGCATGCCTTACCTCGAATGTTCGCTGTCAGCTTTAAATATAGCACGGCCGGGAGCAGAGGGCATTCTGTTCGGTGACCGCGGAGCACGCTTGTTGCTGCGCCGCCGCCGAGTGATTCAGCCCACTGTGGGCGCAAGTCAGCCCATAAAGACACCATTTTCGCAATCTTACCGCTCTCCGGACAGCAGTCACCATTTCGTGACAATATATTCTTCTGTCCTTTTTGATCGATACATTTTTCAAAATTCACGCTTGGCGCCAATATTTTGTCGTAATCTCGTATGGCAATTTCCGTGTTTATGCCACTACACCTTGGCCAATCCTCCTACGTATGTGATATGTTTAAGAGGAAGAAAAAGAAGAAGAACCGGTTGAGGCTGCGCTGCGTTCCGAAAGTGGCGCGTGCTGCTCGAGCACTTTTTGGCCCCGCTGGTGAACGGGCAGGACGAAGTCCCGGGACACAAGTCTGGCTTGCTTCCAAGACGCCCCCTTAGAGATCATGCAGACACGGGCACAAGGCACAGAGCGATTCCCGGTGGAACCTCCGACAGGATCAATTGAGCTCGGTGGCGTCCCCGACGCTGACGATGGAAGTGCGAGCACCTCTTCCTTCGGTGCCGCAAGGAGAGCTTCGTGCGTGGACCTGCACGAAATCAGGGACGACAACGTGCGCCTCGCACACTCGACACAATGCCGCGGGCTTCCAGCGCCTGAATCTCCGGAAGGGGAGGCAGTCCTGCAAGATGCGGTGGTCCTCAGCACGAACCCCAGAGGGAGACCCGGGGCTGCTCAACAGTGCCAGCTGCGGGGTCTCTATCTTGCGCGCCTGGGGTATTAGTGACGTCACGCACAAAACAGGTATGGAATATGCGGCTGTTAGGGCTATTATACCATAACAAGACTCTAGGCTGTGAACCTAGTTGTAAATTCTGAGGGAGAGTCGAAAGACAACAAAGAAAAAATGGCTGTGGTTCAACGTGGTTCGAACCTAGTTATACCATCAAAAGCTCTGTTAAGCATGGTGTCTACTGTCTCAAATGAATTGTCAAGGTCTTGGGTTAAGCCCAAGTTCATGGTGAGGTACCCAGTGGTCACAGTAATATAAATACATGGTCATACAACCACAGCTTAGACCATACCGCCACGCATTTAAGTTCGGTTTGACCTTTTGAGGCGTTGAAGGTCATTGTGCCATTCCCAACGAAATCGGAAGTTGTGCCCGAGAAGTAGATCTCGCGCTCTTAAAGGATATCTTACGTTGCCCCTGTGTTCCTGTGTACGCCTCAATACGCGAGCCCGCTCTGAAAAAAAAAGTCAGTTGAAAGTAGCACTCTATATATGTGAGAATGATTCTTTTCTTTCCATTCTTCTTCTGCTGTCCCTCACTTTTTCAGTGAATGGCTCATAAGGCCGACAGACCACTCGCAAAGACTACGCGTTGAGAAGACCGACAAATCTGCGTGGCTCACGTGTCGTCGCAGGCGAGAGATAGCTACTCTGACGAAAACGCAGATGCCTACCAATATGTATCGCAAACCGCTAACGACGCCAGGGAATAGCTTGCGCGGTAAAGTGATCAGTATCCAATTTTACGCTTATGACACTTAATTTTGCGCGTTTTCTGTTTGCTTTACAAATAAAAAAAGAAATTTTACGTGGATTATAGCTTCTGGCACCATAAACGAACACTTTTTCTTTCGAACCAACATAGAACAAAGCTGAACGAAACTGCTAAGAACTGAAGCTGAAGACGAACTGAGGAGGGGGGGGGGGGGGATTGTTCTCAGCCAGATTACTAAAAGTTTCAGCGAAGCTTTCTCGAAAAAAAGAATGCTTTTTTGACCGCAATCAAGCAAGCCCACACCCACACCATATAGCAGCATTGAAGTGACACTAGAGACATACGCGCAGGATCTCGAGGAAAGCACCACAAATCTACCATGAGCTAGAGTTAATACGAGTAAGGCAGTCGTCTCAATTGAAAACACTATGATTACGCTTCTTACAGATGTACCACTATCATTTTTACGGATTTACTATACACAGCAGTCATGGAATGAGCCCCCGAATGCTACCGCGCGTCAACAATCCGTTAAGGCTAAAAAATTGGAGGCGGCCGAAATAAATCAAGTGCCTTTCAAAACGTTGTGTCTGATAGCGTCGCGTAAGAAAATGTAATGCACTGTAGAAGGACGGCAGACTGGTGAGTTGGTGCTCCATGACAAAAAATTTGTCTCTTCCTATGTCTCTTGTGTTGTCCTGCGCTGTTGATAATTTCATGTAATGTAATATAAACTGGAGTTAATCACCCTTTGCTTCGCACATACACATCGTCATACTTGCTCGCGTGCAGGGACAGCTGAAGCGTCAGGCGCCTCTTTCCACCATGTCTGACATGAAGAGGGCACCGCAGATGCCGATCTGTGGCCTCATACCGACGACCGGTCCGGGCATCGCCAGTTGTCGCTGTATGGTTCCTCTCAGCGGGTGGCTCTTGTGGTCTCAGAGTTGTTCTGCCCAAGTTGAGGTGCCAAGGGGAGAACTCCGGCTTGGTCTGGGCTCTCTGTAACCTCCTGGAACAACTTCAGGCTCCACCGCGCTGTCGTTCTTCAACGGGCCCTCCCAATATCATGCTCAGAGCAATGAGCGCTACATCCTCCAGCGGAAGCAGGCGCTCTCCGGATACTCCTTTTCCTAACGCGCTTAAAGGCCTGCCTCAAATTAAACGCTTTGCTATTGGAATTCTTTATTCCCATGTGTTATCAAGGTACTGACACCAGACTCTCGAATCCTGAGATCACTCTCGACAGAAGTGCGACGGCTTGCGGTAGGAAGGCCAAACAATGCTTCCAGCATGCGTACTCTCTGCTAGAGATTAATTCCACTTGCGGAGCTGTCTTTCTGATGTACTTCTTTAGTGCTTGCTACACATCTTATGTGTGGTCCTCGGATGTCTGAAGTCTCGAAAGTGGCGAGCTACCGTTGTTCTGTGGCCAACACGTGAATAGAAACATGGTTGGAGGGCTCAGATATCCCGTAACCTGTTCATATTGTTTTTCCCTCAAATATTTTCCCTTCTGTAACGCTACAAGGATCGTTGGCACCAAGGTACCGTGTCGGCACAAGATATTTTTGCCTCAAAAACGATGGCACATACCTACGATGGGGGATCAACCAGGGTTTGGTGGAGATGCAAACAAGAAAAACCTCATCCACGTTTATCGATGCCCATATCCACGTATCGATGCCCATATACTTTTCCGCATCATATGGACTCTATACTCCGATAATTCTATACGAGCGATTCGTATGGAACGTTTCAGTTGGGAGGACGTGGTTTTGAACGTTGCAGTTGGATTAATATTTGCTACTCTATGGTGCGCGAAATAAGTACCTTTCCAGGATACGAGGTGATAGTGAAGGCAATGTAAAGAGGAGTAAGAAGGAATAAACACTTAAGGAAATGAGTATAATCAAGTGGAAAATGGGCCGTGACATCAGCCGTGAAGTTTGCTGCGAAAAATTGAGTAACTTTGGATGCATTCTTCATAGCGCTATGGAGGGGCGGGAGAGAGGAGCCGCCTCAAGAACTGCCGGAATTAACACCGCCAGAAGTTGCCAGATTCATAAAAGGTGCAGCATATTAGGTTAGTCCCATTGCAGTGGTCTAGTTTACTGAATTCTCGTTCGCTGATGTCATGGCCGATACATGGAGTTCTCATGCGATGTATTGGTTTCAGGTTTTTTACTTGATTGATCAGACGTATTACGATTGAACTTCGACCCTACGTAGATCTATTTACGTTCTCTTCCTGGTACGTTTAATTTCTTTTACGTCGCAAAGCGACTCAGGATGAGGGACGCCGTAGTGGAGGGCTCCGGATAGTTTCGACCACCTGGTGTTCTCTAACGAGCACTCGCATCGCACAGCACACGGATGCCTTTCCATTCCGGCTCCACCGAAAGGTGACCGCTGCAGCCGGGAGCGAACCCACGTATTTGGGGTCAGCAGTCGCGCACCATAACCGCTAAGCCGCAGCGACGGCCGTTATAAATTTTAGGTAAGCTCATGGTTAAGCGGGAAAATCACTAATACATTGCTTTTCCACAAATGCAGTTTTCAAAGTAAATGTTTAGTTCACTGCTGTATGTCGTAGTTGCACAGTTGGTCTCGAAATATAGGAGGTTATAGAGGCGCTAATGAAAACCACGACGACCATAGTAGAAATTGTGAACTGGATAAAAGCAGTGTTAAAAAGAACACTATGTTATGTGGTGGCAAAAGTTTTTTTGCCGTTAATACCGCGTCTAAACTGTCGTTGATATACTGAATAAATTGGGGGGGGGGGGAAACATAAGGCGTGTATTGGTATTTTTGTGAAGATGCCAAGACAATTCTCCCTTAGCCTATGAGGCATAGGATAATGAACTTCGCCGAACACCTACGAACCTACAGACAGGCCAGGCAGACATACCCGAAACCTCACGAAACTTTCACGAAATACACCCTTCACAGACTATAAACAGACTCTCGTAACACCACTTAAACTCCATCAGTGATACCCCTCACCCTACAAACCAGAACGCCTTTGGTGTGGAGAAATGGCAGCGGGTTTTCACATGGTGTGGGCATGCCAATTAAATCCCGCTATTGAGATTCTTCATAATCTCAATTTTACAGCAGTGGGAGGCCATTATGAGCAGCCAGGACCCCGACCAGCAAAGAGGCCTGGTTCGCCGGGTCCACGTTGCATCGCAGGCCAATGGGGCTGCCGGAATAGGCGGACCACCAAAGACTCCGGGGATTGCCATTGTTTCAATATGTCAGTGCACGTTAAAGATCCCCAGGTGGTCGAAATTATTCCGGAGCCCTCCACTACGGACCTATTTGTTCCTCTCTTCTTTCACTCCCTCCTTTATCCCTTCCCTTACGGCGCGGTTCAGGTGTCCAACGATATATGAGACAGATACTGCGCCATTTCATTTCCTCCAAGAACCAATTATTATTATTATTATTCAATGAAGTTTTCAATCAGTCAACATCGCTACATTGGGAAGAGAGTAAGGAGAGGCAGGAACAAAGCTCAGTAAAGAGGAAAAAGTTTAAACGCTGGGATGTTTCTTCCATCTACCACAAGCGAAGAAATGACCGAGCGCCATCGAGAGCTGAACTAGCTTCGCCTCCCTAAAGGTAACCATGATTGCTCCCGAATTTCACCATGGATTTTAGCGTGTGTGGACTAAGTGGCATTGAGAGCACGCAGGAAGGGTGCTTATTTTTACAATAGGAATGAAAATTTATTACAGAACTTTATTAAATACGCAATCTTTTCACATGGATAAAAAGGAAATGTCCATATGTAGGCTTTTAGCACATCAGATGATTCTTTAGCTATGAATGTTTTGAATGTTAATTTAAGCAATTCTGAACTACACTAATTCCACATATCGTAAGTGGACGAATGTACCAAAGAATGCGTAGCTTGTGTGCCCCATAGAAAGGTAACAGTTCGCTCCAAAACTAATTAGCTTTCTTTCTATGTAAACCCGAAATAATTTGAACACTTTCATTCTATTGTCTTGTGCAAACTGCGCGTCTGTGTTCTCAGGACACCGGTGAAATCAGAGGACCCCGCCTCTAAAAACGAATTGAGCTGGAGGACAGTAGCCCAATAAGAAATGCTTAAACGCAGGGAAAGTCTTTTGACACCGAAGGTCACGGCTATAGGCAAGCCTGTGCCATGTGCAAGTGCCTAAAGAAGCCCAGGCGACGTTACCTCAAGAAAAGAAACCCAGACTTCACCAGAGAAGTGAAGAAGGCGGTCTGTACGCGTAACCTTCTCTAGAGAGGATTACTTGAAAGCCCACATTCATCACATGAGTAGAGTCTATGTCACCCATGTGTAGAGTGCTCCAGCAGAGCAATTTTCTGCATAAAAACAGACATCTTGTCGCTGTTTCTCTTATTTAGAGGAAACTATTGCAGGGAAGTAGAGCTATACAGACTTGCAAGCACAGGTATAACTAGCACATTTCTCGGAAACTATGCGCTATTTTCAAAATTTGAATTCCATGGAGTACACTACTCGCGCTCCCTACACAAAGGTGACGTAGACGGTACTAGTCAATCTCCTTTGTTTCTCACCTGCGCCGGGAGAACGTTTGACATCGCTTGAAAAACTTAGGAGGTTACTCAAGAGCGCCGAATCTCCGACCTGCCACGAGGACGCACAAAAAAGACACAACCAAAGCCTCCCTGCTTCGCAAAGCCTCGCAGGAGACGACTTCAGCGGTCAAAACGAGATTTCTCGGTCACAACTTACGGCGGCTCCGATGACACACCCTGAAATGTGCGCCCAACCCAGCTGTCGCCGTTAGTACAGGTCTCTTGTAATCGAGGACGCCTAGTTGTCAGCGGAGCGGTAACCAGCCAAATCAAATACAGCCACTGGCCTCGCAATGTGGACTTCTTGCACACCTCGGGATCCCGAACCTATTGTACCATGTGTTCCAGTTTTGAAACACGAGGCTGCCTAAAAAACCCGACTCAAAATAAATGCACACCATAGCAGGAAAACCTTTTAAGGCTGTCACACATAAATAAACGAATTCGTTCACGGGTCTTGGGATAGGTTCATAGATGACTCTCAGGCGTCCATGTGGCACGTCGCGTCTATGACACGTCGTTGTCAAAGCCCTGGACGTTGGGCCGTCACAAATCGTGAATACGCTCCGGCAGACGTAAGTGCCGCGAGTCCACAGCAGTAAATGGGATCGGCGAAGGCTCACAGGTCAGTCGTCGAAAGTAACACGACTTCTATCCAGTTGCCGAGCTCTCAGTATGCCCTGCAAAAAAATGTACTCTTTCTGAGCCCGCAGAAACAAAACGAATGCATCTAATGCTAAACATATGCGTTTGAATTAACGGTTTCTGGCGTAAGAAACCTTAAAGACTTCACCTAAGCGCATATGACAAACATATTAGTAGGAATCGCAGCTCCTAATTACAGCTCAGAGATTTCTTTACGGCCACCGGTGTCCTGGTACACAGGTGCCATACTCATTGCAGAAGAACATTTTTTTTAAGGAGAGATGCAAATCCTGCGCATACTACACTACGAGGTTGGTATGCGGTGACGTCTCACTCGACATCTAGGAAGGTATTCTGATAACGAAGCTATGTCTGCAGTTACGCGTATGCTATTGTTTGCCGTACGGCGCTGGGCCGCTGCCAGTTGTGCGAGAATCCTTCCCCTCACCAATTGACTAGAGTTCCGAAGGGAAAGGCTGGAGACGCGAATTGAGCGGATGAATAGAAAGATTCTACTGCCAACCGGTTTGAAGCAGGGTAGAGGTGAGTGTGGCGATTGTTCTTTCATCTATCTGATATAGTCACGTGCACCGGCGTTACTGTGTCCTCCCTGCGCGAGACGAGTCTGTTCGCGTTGAGGAAGAGGAACAGGAAGCGCTCCCTGCGGGAACCGGGTGTTACCACAACGGCTTTGTGTACCTAACCTGGCTTACCAATTTTTACGAGTAACTCAGCGCGCCGAGGCAATATTTCGAATTCGAGCTACAAGCCTGATGTATATTCGAGTGTTTTAAAGCCACCATATATCTCGTTCTCGTTTATTGGACTCTGCACAGAACGCGTCATGTGAAGTGTCGCATGAAGAGAATAAGATAAGTTGGAATATGATGTCTGACAGGCGTGACTCCGATAGTAATTTGTTGCTTATGGGAGCGTGCTATTTACTCCACCGAGTTGTGAGACAGGCTATTATGAGTTATTCATAGCCATGAACAAAGATGTGCGAAGAATGGGTTCAAGAAATTTTTTTTTCCTGCGCTGTAGGGAAAAACAGTGCAATACAAATGATTGAGGCATGAGGGGTCATACGTGCTGAATCCTATAGTTGAATACCAGCCTTCTCACTAGCGAGACAAAGCATAAACAATTTGTTTTCTGGGAATATGCATCCAGAAAACTTTTCCCATGACTGAACAACTAAAGGCACAGACCCTTATAGACTCCAACCTGTTGGGTAATGAAGAACAATCACGCCAATGTGTTTTGAGTAAATCAAACTTCGCGTGATCGTGTTTTCCGACCACTAAGGGAAGGTCGCGAACGGTACAAATCACTCCCCTAAATCGAGTTTGCCTCATCTGGCTCGGAGGTCTGAATTTCACTTCTACGCCGTCGTGCCGTCGTGTTGATTGAGCCAGCATTGTTTTTTGCGATCTCATGGACAGAATGCACATTGCTTCATTCGTATACACTGCCACACTGGTGAAAGGCATGTTTGCCAGTAAAGCAAGCAATCAATCATTTTCGCAATGAAACTGTTCCAAGGCGGCCGTTGTAAGATTTTTCTAAAATTTGTGCTTTGGAAATCCTCCGAAACCTGCACTACGCAGCTCTTTGGTACGGTGTCCTGCTCCGTCAGTGAGACGTTAGTTGGACATTGGTTTATGGGGATTTAACTCCCCAAATCAACTCAAGCTATGAGGGACGCCGTAGTGATGGCCTATGGAAATTTTGACCATCTGGGGTTCTTAAACGTGCACTGACATCGCACAGTACACGGGCCTCTAGTACTTCGCCTGCATCAAGATTCGACCTCCGCGGCCGGGTTCGAACCGGCGTCGTTTGGGTCAGCAGCCGAGCGCCATAACCACTGAGCCACCGAGGCAGCAGAGGGACACTGGGGACGTTATCTTGCTGGCCTGTATCAGTAGGATTCCGCATTCTAATCAACAGACCATCTTCTCTCTCCGAGAACTGAGGAGCTTTTATAAGCTAGAAAAGACCGAAAGAAGTAGCAGGGTTGTAACAGCGTTAAAGAAAGTAGGCGTGCGAAAGCATGTGTTTGGCCTTTTTGGCTAATGGTCACCCGCAAGGTCAAGCTTAACACAAGATTTTTCGGTTGGGATCGTGCTTATCAGTGCTTTGGCACTAAATCTACATAAAGGTGTCGCAGCCACCGACTGAGTTCTCAAGTGAAATGCATGAGTTGTCACGGATTAAGTCGCGGATCCCAGAGGCGATGCTTCATCGCCATTCATTTCAAAATAGTGACAACCCATGCTTTTCGGTAAGAACGTCCCGAGTTTCAATCGGTTGGGGTGTAGATTTTTCAATAGAATTGGCGAGCGAATAAATGCGCATTTTGCTTCCGCACAAGGATCAAGGAATTCAAATAGAGCCACAAAATATTTTTATTTTTCCCTGAAAACATTAAATGTATGGGGATGTCTTTAGTGCCGCTTGGAAGGGCACTGATCTCAACTCTGTACTATTCTATGTCTCAGTAAATATCGACGGTAAGGCTCTCTATGGCTGTGTTTTTTCGGACGTCCATTTCTCGCGCCCAAATGGAAACTATGACGTCAGGAGCGCAAGGAAGTCCGTATCTGCCGAATGAAGGAAAATGGCGGTGCACCCTCGCCTTCAGAGACCCGTTAAAGAAATACTCTTGGCAGCAGCACAGTTGGTTTGCGATACGGCCTCTGGTCGGGATACCTGTATTCCAATAGTTAATAATTACTGCATTTATAAATCATAAAGCTCAGTTTTCGGTGAGAACAGTCTGCTTGCTATTAGAACGTGGCATGTCATATATACGGGTCAAATTAAATCTTTCCTCAGTGCCTCCTTAAGACATTTAAAGTTATGTGAAAACCGGCAATCAGTGGGAATTTCGTGTAGATGCAGATGCTGGGAGTCGCAGCAGACCATAACAACCTCGCATTCAATTTAAGTATGTGTTAATTGAATCTGCGAAAAAAAATGGCATTAACTGCGAGGGCTAAGCTTCCAGCGCATTCGCCACACATACGTAGCGGATTTTTCTTCCATGAAGTACACGAATAATGCCTCCAGGACGAGCAGATTTTGGATCAATTCGGCTAGAGCCACAAGTTGCTGCTTACCTGCCCGCCCCGTGGCTGCGACGGTCGCTCCGTCGTCTCAAAAGAAGCATCCGCGATGATTTCCGCATCGCGATGGTCTCCATTCTGGACAGCGGGCTGCAGAGACTGCTCCCTAACGTGCTTCTGCATCCGCTACCGGAGGCACCAGCGCGGGAAGCCCGGGCGAGCAACAGTCGGACCACACAGAAGGCCTCGATGTCCGAGTCCGAGGAGCTCATCCCCGCGCTGCTGTAAGAAGGGCCGGCTCCGCCATCGTTGCTTCCGGGTGGCTAGGACGGAGACGTCCAAAAATTAAGGTTTTATATTTCGCTCAGCACATGATAAAATTGAATGTCAGCAAATGTGGTAAATATGAAAACCTGTGCATACATTCCATCGGTTTCGTTGGCGATAAATTTGCCTAACTGGCTCCCTGCGGAATTTCGGAGAATTTATTTCCACACTGTCGCTTCAATTTGGAGCAGTTTTCTTATATGAAAAATACTAAAATGCCTTTGTTTGTCAATTCCTATTTATGAATTAATGCTCCACGCAACTAACCTCAGCGGCATTTACATATTAACTGATGTCTACAAATTTGTTTTATGGGGTTTTACTTCCTAAAGCGCCTCAGGCTATGAAGTGACATACCCGCCGCGGTGGCGCAGTGGTTAGAGCGCTCGGCTACTGATTCGGAGTACCCGAGTTTGAACCTGACCGCGGAAGTAAGGCACCCGTGTGCTGTGCGATGTCAGTGCACGTTAAAGATCCGCAGGTGGCCGAAATTATTCCAGAGCCCACCACTACGGCACCTCTTTCTTCCTTTCTGTTTTCAGTCCATCCTTTATTCCTTCCCTTACGGCGTGGTTCAGGCGTCCGCCGAGATGTGAGAGAGATACAGCGCCACTTCCTGTCCCCCAACACCAACTTTCTATGAGGGGCGCCTTATGCTCAAGAAATTTAGGACATTATGTTGTATTTATAATAATGCGCCCTCACTTTTCGGCCGCGTTTCGTTGGAGGCGGAACACTACAAGCGCTCGTGTAGGGTACGATGTCAGTGTACGCTAAAGATCCCCACGTAGTCGAAATTATTCGCGAGCTCTCCCTTACAGCACTTATATCTTCCTTCCTTCTTTTACTCCCGCCATTATTCTTCTACAGAGCGGTTCAGGTGTCCACCGATATGGGCGATAAAAAACAGCTGCGGTTCAACTACTGCTGAACCAAGTTAGGGAGCGAAATCTGAGGTGTATGGGTTAAGTAGACGCGGCTTGGCCTGTAACGTTGTGTGTGTCCCGCGCGCGGGGTAGGCAGCGCGCCCAATCTGCCGGCTGGCGATTAATGGTCGATAGCGCGAGGTTTGTCACCCAATAAACGCTGCCGCCTGTTTCCGCAGTGGCGCGTGTCTGCTACAACGTTGCCAGCGCTAAGGCATGCAGCTCACATCTCTCTCCCCACCTCCACGTACGTCAAAGCGCGATTGAGGCGTCCACTGCCCCAGGAAGCCAGTCCGGTTCGGGTTCGAACCCGGGTACCCCGGATCAGTAGTCGAGCGCTCAAGCCACTGAGGCATGCGGCGGGTAAATGCTGTAAACTCAGCTCTAGACTCCGATGATTTTGAGGAAAGGAAGGGCGCATAACAGGCTCCCTGGATTAGTGGACACCTCAATCGCGCTTTAAGATACGTGGCGGTGGTGAGAGACACATGTGGGCTGCGTGCATTAGCGCTGACAACATTGTGGCAGACATAGGCCACACGTTCATTAGGTGGCCAACCTCTCGCATTTAACCATTAATTTAGCTGCCACCTGCCTGGGTGTTATGCAGTATGCGGAACGCACTCTACGTTACAGACACCAAGCAGCGTCTAGTTGCCCGATACACCACAGCTTTCGCTTTCTAACCAGATTCAGCAGTAGTTGAACAGCAGTTAATTATATTATTTTAAAACCTCGTTGGTAGCAACAACCCTCGGATCACCTGACAGTTGCCTCGTTTGGTTGCTAGGCCACGTGTTACGGCATTGCCGTTGGTTTGAGAAACTCCATTAATGGGTAGCGTTTGTACTACGGCATTAGTCCTAGAGTTGCCATATACGGGTGAAGCTCATGTCAGTTGCATGGTGGCGAACGTCGTGCAGAAGCTCGGGCGAAGGTCATGACGCGTGAACCAGCTACCAGGGGTCGTAGGAGGGAAGAGGTGCAAACGGAACAAGGGCCGTCGCGTCAGTGTACGCGTTCGCGGACAGGAAAATGGGCTGAGACCAAGCGTGAGGTGCACTCGATACCCGAGGTGCGGCTGCGCGAGCTCTAATCCACCTGTGAAAAACGGCGAGACCCTCAAATACGTGCTCGGCGAGTATAATAATAATAATTGATTTTTAGGGAAAGGAAATGGAGCAGTATCTTTCTCATATATCGTTGGACACCTGAACCGCGCCGTAAGGGAAGGGATAAAAGAGGGAGTGAAAGAAGAAAGGGCGAGGGGCCGTAGTGGAGGGCTCCGGAATAATTTCGACCACCTGGGCGCCTTAGCGTTTTTCCTCCATAAAAACGCAGCCGCCGCGGTCGGGTTCGAACCCGGGAACTCCGGATCAGTAGCCGAGCGCCCTAACCACTGACCCACCGCGGCGGGTCGGCGAGTATAACGGAACCAACGTAACCAATAAACATGCGTGAGCCGTTAACTTATCTGCCTGCTGTCTTAGTTCATTCATCATAACCATGCTATAGGGACTAGAGCTAAATATAAATCCGCAGAGTACAGTCAGTAAAGTAATTATTCGCTTATGATTAATGAAAAAGCTGCTAGCACTCATCACTCGCCTTAGAGCAAATGCAAAATCACTATAGAACTATTGCTTCATATCGTATGATGTGAGGTCGAATGTATTTGCAAGGGCAAAGTGCTAGGAGTGACTTTCGAAAGAAAACCCGACTTGACTCGGGGTACTCGCGTCGAATATGCGCGGCGAAACAATTTGAAACTCGCCACCATGTTTATGCCTGTGGATTAAAGGCGAGCCTTTAACCTGCCTTGACACACCGTGATTTAAGCACTAAATTTTTATTACATTCTCCCAGTCTGTTTCCCGCACACAATACTAACGCGCACTGCAAAGGTAGCGAACGGCGGAACAAAACTGCAAACTGCTGCTCTTCTTTCTGTACTACAAGAACTCTAGTTTGGGCTAGTTGGTTCATGATTCACAAATAAAACGGCGCGAAATACGGGGACAAAAGAGAAACAAAAACGAAAACACGAGAGACAAAGCGCTGGGTCTGTCGTATTTGTTTCTCTTTTGTCCCCGTTTTCGCGCCGTTTTCTAGGCACTGGATTTCCATTCTGCTGAATCAGCAGGCAAACTGACGAGAAAGTGATAGAACCTCGGGAGAGGAAAGAAACTTTCATTAAGTTGTTCATCCTTTGCCATGTTGTCTGGGTAGCCGTTTGGTTTTTGCTATCTCCACGACCATGCGGAACAACTTCTTGCCCATTGTACGGCCCCGACTGGCACAGCGCGGATGAGAAATGATAACCGCTCAGTTAACCCTGGAATGCCTCCATTGCGTCGTTGACGCCGATTCTCTTCTGACAAGCGTTCGAAATTATATACGACCACAATGCATGCCTCTGGATACAGCGCGTTGGAGTCAACTCCGCACTGAGAACGGGATTCGTCTTCGATTGCTATTCTTGGCCCAACGTGAATGGTCCCGCGTGGAGCAAAGCTGAGAGATCCTGACAGTTACAAAAGAATCCTGCGCTGAATTGCAGGAATACAGGAAGGCTAAATGCGCTCGTACAGGGTGGGGGTTGATTACCCAGCGCGTTCGTACTGTCCTACTTGCGGCGTGCCCTTTAAGTGCAGAAAAAGTCTCAGCAGCGGTAGCTGCAATTCCAATTTACAATCTCGCCCACTGTTTTCATGATCTATTCCATACCTGATCATGGAGTGGCGGCCCTGGAAACTCCTGCTCCCCGGATGAAGACGCGGAGTCGTCCCTGTCGACTGCGGAGTCGTCACAGACGCCTTTCTGGGCGAAGCGCTGCGGATCCATCTCGCCTGGAGGCGTCCTCTCATGGAGGTTCAGGCGCTGGAAGCCCGGACGCCGCTTTGGGCGACCGATTGTGTCGCACCCGGTGACCTCAAGGCCCCAGCCACAGATCCTCGACGCGGCGTTGCAGCTGTACAATGGTCTGGCCCGTTGAACAGCCATGGTGACGTCCTTGAACTCAGTAGCGTTCCTGTGCAGCCAGGAGTCGCTCTGTGCCTTGGGTGCACACCTCGCTGGGAGCTGGGCAGAGGTGCTTCGGAAACAAAGCAGCGACTGACCTCGTTCTGTCGGTGATTCTGCGGCGCTGCCTGCGTCACTGCTGAAGATGCATCACGCGCCAGGCTCAGAACGCAGCGCGCGGCACGTGTGCTTCACATTCAGCTTTTTTTTTTACTAGGTGTACGAACAGTGAAGGGCCCCTAGCCTCAGCCAGTTGGGACGCACGTGCACTTTCGTTTCCGTCCTTCGTTCGCTCGCAAGAACGAGGGGCGATGTGCCGCGTCCCCGACGTGGTGGCTGATTGGTTAGCGGGCTCAGCCATTGAGCCGGAGTTCCCGGGTTCGAAGCCGGCCGCAGCGGACGCGTTTCCAATGGACGAAACGCAAAAGGCGTCCGTGTGCTGTGCGATGTAAATCCGTACCACCTCTTTTTCTGTTAATCCTTTCCCGTGGGACATTTACTGCGCCATTTCTTTTCCTCAAAAAACAATTTTCGCGTCAGCTCCCCCCCCCCGCGGCGGCTTTTTCCAGTTATTGGGAAGCATCTTGGAAGCGTACTGAGATTGGAAGCATGCATATGTTTGTTCAGAAATGGTGCAAGTGTCTATTGTACGGCTGCGTCGCTTTCGGCATCGCTATTTGTATTAGCTTTCGGTCGCAATAAAGAAATGCCCTGAAGGCAATCGAAACGTGCGAAATTGTCGAATCGAGGACCGAGTATGTGTTCTTCTCTAAATTTATTGAGGGAAAAACGTTCATACATGCTTTTGCTGCACTACAGAGGTCTACTGTACGCTTAAACTATTATGTGTTGCAGCTACACTCAATTGAAAATCGTTGCACGAATTAATGGTTTCTTTGTGCAGTAGCACTGCCATCCACATGCTCGCAAAAACCCTAAATATCAAGCCTGCTTTGCGGCAGGTTGGCCACATGCTCAGCGGATTGTGCTAATCCTGACAGATGTGTGTACACGCACGCCCCCAGCACACTGTGGCAGGTGGCAGTTCAATTAATTGTTGGTGGAGCAAGGTTTCTTGGCAAGAGCAACTTGTGTTTCACAAGCCCCACCAGTGGCGGCATCCGCCATCGCGGGGCAGTGGCGCATGGTTTAACCGATGCTCGACTGCGCCAGACTGATACGATGACATCCAGGAATCTATGAATGTAGAGAATGGCCAATTTCGCATGTATGGATGTTAACCCAATAACGCTTTCCGACATAACCCTAGGGGAGAACGAAAGTCTGACTCTACCTATCTTTGTACGAAGCCTGCGTGACCTTGGATAACTGAGCCTACAACCGACACCGAAGCCGAAGTGAAAACCAAACCTATTGCACCAAACTGACCTCCAAATGACATCGTACAGTGTGCTGAGCTATTTCAGTGCACGTTAAAGGTCCCCAGGTGGTCTAAATTATTCCGAAGCCCTCCACTACGGCACCTCTTTCTTCCATTATTCTTTCACTTCCTCCTTTATCCCTTCCCTTACAGCACTGTTCAGGTGTCCACCGAAATGTGAGACAGATACTGTGCCATTTCATTTCCTCAAAAAAAGCAATTTTCATTTTCATGCTGCTTTCAGATCAATCACATGCATACCATTGCAGGTCTTTGTATCAGCATGTGCGACAGTACATTATTGCAGCTTATTCTCGGGAGGCACGACTGTTCATGTCGCACGCGAAAAAGACTGCAGACTGCCACTCTGATTGAAGGTGCCCATTCAGCCCAACATAACTTTGTGCACAAGCGAGACATGCGCTTTCTGCAGCTTGCTTCAAAGCGGTTGCGGACAGGGATATTGGCTTGAATTCTGCTGAAACTCTAATTCCGTAGCATACAAGGACCACACTTCTGCCTGCAGTCTGTCTGTCGCTGCCAGGAAAAAAGGAAAGGGAAGTGCACAGGCCTGCTGACTGGCTCAAGCCAAGCCACAATCGCTTCCTCCGCACTCTCCTTCCTGGCTATAGTTCTTATCTGTAAATCCAATGCCGTGTCCATTTGATATTTTGCGCTGGCTGTAGCTCGGGTGCTTAAAGTTGTACGCATCTATCGCCGCGGCCAGAGCCAGTTTTTCCTTCTGTTTTTGCTTCTATTTTAAAACGAACCATTAATACTGTTTAACAGCACTTCCAACACACACTAAATAGGATTTAAAGTAATAATAATAATAATTGGTTTTTGGGGAAAGGAAATGGCGCAGTATCTGTCTCATATATCGTTGGACACCTGAACCGCGCCGTAAGGGAAGGGACAAGGGAGGGAGTGAAAGAATAAGGGAAGGAGGAGGTGCCGTAGTGGAGGGCTCCGGAATAATTTCGACCACCTGGGGATCTTTAACGTGCACTGACATCGCACAGCACACGGGCGCCTTAGCGTTTTTCCTCCATAAAAACGTAGCCGCCGCGGTCGGGTTCGAACCCGGGAACTCCGGATCAGTAGTCGAGCGCCCTAACCACTGAGCCACCGCGGCGGGTAGGATTTAAAGCTACGATTTAAAAATCAAAGTATTAAACACCACCCGCTGTAGCAACCCATGAACGAATTAAAGAAAAAAAGAGCCATGGAGCGATGCTTTCAGGCTCAAACAAGGAACCACTAAAAAAAAGGAGATGATCGAGAAAAATCTGCCATTAGCCTATTATGCAGCTCCTGGTGCTCTATATTCAGTGCCAGTCGTAGAAAAGCCTCCTCGCGCGTTGAGACATGCAACTCATTTAATACACGGTAACAACGCCGAGTGGACACTGCAAACACCGAATTGAAAGCTCGCTCGGAAATTCAGACAAAGTCATAGGTCTCGGGATAGCGTTATTTCTAAGTATCACTGCTGGCGCTTACTGCAGTTTCAAGGCACTCTATTGTCCAGGTATATAGGTACCTCAAGTTTTGAGTTGAATGGGCTCTACTGGCCGAATGAATAAAATGTTCTTTCAGTAAAGGCTTACATCCTCTACTGTTCGCACAGTACCGAGTCGTCGGCACCTTCAGGGCATCCAGGCACACATTTTGAGCTGTCGGCGTCCGTTGCATTGTAAAAGAAATCACGAAACAGTTCTCCTCCCTCGTATTGTCCAACTGTAAGTCCGTGTGGAGGGGGACTGCGCACTCACGGTGACATTGGAGCGGCGGGTCGCACCTCTGCACAGCACGCCCATGCATAGTCACCGCTAGAGCAGAGCGCGTATCTGCAGGTGCCGCAGAGTGCCTGAGCGAGGCTCGGCTGTCCTGAAATCAGCACCGGTCAAAAAGCTTCAGGCCGTGAAAACGGCCACCAGGGCCCTTATTGAGGAGCATCCCGGAAAAGCCGCTGGGACGCCGCCAGAAGCCCTGCCGGTAATGCTGCGGATCGGCATCCACTGCATTGGCATCCACAGCACCTTCTCTTCCAGGATGGCTCCTGGTGGGACCCAGCAGTGCTTGTGTCATGCGCTCCTGCATGTGTAAGAACATTGGCACGTCAAGGGCTGGGAATAAATGAATATATACTGACTTGATTTTATGGGGCCAACTGCCGATGACTTATGCGGGTAATTTGTCAGTCACTTACCGTTCCTGTCCACTGAGGCGCGTTTCAATGTGACTTTAAAACTGCTTTTTCGACAACTGTTTCTGCAAGACGATCCGCGCATACAGCAGTAGAGCTACTTTAATTAAGTCACTTCAAAAGGCAGATTAGTTTCCGTTTATAGTGGACTGCTTGTGCCTTGATGGACGGGTTGTGGAATGTTTGTAAAAAAAACCTGTTAATCCGCCATTCGCCTAGACTACATTCCTGCTGATATTCGTGTGTAAAGCGCATATTTTTGTGTCTTGTGGTCTTGTTCTTACTCTCGCTGATTATCCGAAGTCGATGCTTTAATGTTCGATTTTCTGTAAGCTTAGTTATCAAAAGTTTGGCTTCGGAATATTTATTTATTACTTCCTGTTGGGGCTTCGTTGTGATGTCGTAATAACTCATTTCAGTCGACGCACGCAAGTTTTAACCAGGTGAAAAATGACGGTTGTGTTCCACTCTGTTTGGACACGTCGTGCCTGTGTTTTCGGAGAGTGTGTTTCACCTTAAAACGTACTGATAGCCTCTAAAATGTAGTGGCTTATTGGTGATGGCATTCGGCTGCTTAGCGGGACCAAATACAACGGCCATGGCTACCGAGTTTTATTGGAGGTGAATTGGAGATGCCCGTGCGCCTTACGATGTCAGTGCACGCTAAAAATATCCAGGTGGTAGAAATTATTGCAGAGCACTCCACCACGGTGTCTCTCATTGCCTATGTGCATTTTAGCACGGTAAGCGCACATACCATACAATACAGTACCGTACCATACTATACAGTATCATATACCATACCATACAGTAACGAACCGCACCGTGCCATACCTTACCATCATACCGTACCACTGCATACCATACCATACAGTACAATGCCATACTATGCACTATCATACACCATACCATACCGTAACGTACCGCACCATGCCATATCATACCATCATACCCTACCGCTGCATACCATACCATACCTTACCATACCACACCATAACGTACCGTACCATACCACTTTATGCCATACCACGTCAGCTTTTGTTTCTTGATTTTGCTAATAAGTGGGGAACCAAAATTATTGGTATCGCCTTACCAACCGTGTTGAATCCGCATTTTAGCATGTAATATAATCGCCACTGGGGTGTGACCGGCAGTAAACTGCCGCAGTCATCTGCAGTCTAGTTGCGGTGGCGATTATTTGCACTTTGCAGCTTTCCAAAGAGTTCAAGTCCTTTGCATGAACGCTTAGCCTAGGCTGTCGGTTACGAGCGCTTGTGTCGACATCCTTGCGCGCTGACAAGTGTCTGGTGTATTGCTTGGAGTGATTGGGGAAAATCATTGAAGTATGCTGTAATTGGAAGCATGCATATGTTTGCCAGGAAGCTCTGCAAAATGCCTATTATCCGGCTGCCTGACTTTTGGCATCCTGGTTTGTTTAGTTTTCAGTCGCAATAAGAAAATGCCCTGAAGGCTGCAGAACGTTTGACATTGTCGAAGCTAGGGCCGAGTATACGTTCTTCTCTAAAATTATTCAGGAAAAAACGCTCACGCCTGCTGTTGCTGCACTACAGATGTCTTCTGTACACTTCAACTATCATGTGTTGCTACTACACTCACGTTGGAAATCTTGGCACGAATTAATGGTTCTTCTAGTGCAGTAGCACTGCTATCCACATGCTTGGAAAAACCTTATATCTGAAGCCTGCTTAGCGGCAGACTGGCCACGTGCCCACAGGGTTGTGGAAATCCTGCCAGGTGTGTGTAAACACGCACACGCACGCACTGCACACCGTGGCAGGTTGTAGTTCAATTAATGATTGTTCACGAGAGATTGCTCGGGAAGAACAACCTGGGTTTCACAAGCCCCGCCGATGGCTGCACCCACCATCGCTGGTCAGTGGCGCAATGCTGAACTGCTGCACCACTGCGCCAGAAAGATATAAAGACGCCCAGGGAACTGAGAATGTGGAGTAGAGAATGAGCAATTCTGTATATCTGGAAATTATTAACGCTATAAAGTCATACTCCCAGGGCGGGGCTTAAGCGTAGTTTTACTGATCTACAACGTTTGTCCGTAGAGTTTCGAGAATGATTTATTTTCTTCTTTAGAAATGATTCCACAAAACAAATGTTGGTGTGTATGCGTAGCGCCATATTTCAAGGCTATCCTGCGTTATTTATGTTAATTGCTGTGGCAGCCGCTAGATGGCACTACATGTAGAAAAATACGTTGTCTCTAGTCTGGCGCATTTTACTGTGAGCGAATGTGGAGAGATGGACGTCCACATCGAACAGCGTGCAAACATAAAATTCTGTGTGAAGCTTGGCAAGACAGCCACACTGACGTATGAGCTCCTTCGTAACGCTTACGGCAACGAGACATTATCGCGGGGGCGGGTTTTCGAGTGGCACAAGAGGTTCTTTTCGGGGAGAACGTCGGTAGAAGACGACACAAGGCAGGGGCGCCCTTCAACCTCGCGCAATGAAAGCAACGTGCTTGGATCAGGGAATCGTACAGCAAGGCCGCGCCATTACAGTCTGCATGCTATCAGATGCTCTCGACATTAGTAAGACAACATGCCACCAAATTTTGCGCGAGAACTCGGGGGAAACGAAAACTGAATGCCAGACTTGTGCCACATTCACTCACACAGGACCAGAAGGACACGCGGGCATCAATGAGCGCTGATTTTCTCTCCGAGGAAGAGAAGGATGCTGCATTCGTTGACAGCATTACTGCTGAAGACGAAACATGGTGTTTTCAATACGATCCTCGAAATACGATCCTCGAATGGCGGTCCACAAGCTCTCCGGCATCGAGGAAGGTGCGGCGACAGAAGACAAAAACAAAGACGATGCTGATAGTTTTTTCGATGCCACAGGCGTCATACACCACGAGTTCATCCCGCAAGGGCAGACGGTGAATCAGGAGTTTTATATCAGCGTGCTCTAACACTTGCGTGATGCACTGCGACGCCATCATCCTGACTCATGGCCATCTGGACAATCGAGCCTTCAACAAGATAATGCAAGGCCACGAACTGTTCTGAGCGGGACGAAATTTCTCGGCAAGCACAGCATTACTGTACTTCCCCATCCGCCATACTCGCCTGACCTCTCCCCACGCGATTTATTTTTTGTTTTTTTTTTGTGTGAAGAGAGCCCTAAAAGGTCGCTCGATGGGGAGCATGGAGGCCATTGAAGGCGCCACGACAAAGTAGCTGACAGCCCTGCCAAAAGAAGCGTTTTCCAACTCTTTCCAAGACCTCAGGAAGCGTTGGAAGCTGTGTATAGACTGCAAGGAAGACTAATTCGTAGAGGTGCTGCAGAAATGATTTAAATTTTAAACGCATTTTTTAAATGGATTCAGTCTCGGAACTTCACGAACATTTTTGCATGTGTGAAGCCTGCGTGACCTTGGAAACCAAACCTCTAACCGAAACTGAAGCCGAAGTGAAGACCTAAGTGCTAAGTGTCCCAAATTCGCACTGGTCTTTGTACTATAAATAGTATTTATTTAAAACACGCCTGCCTGTGAGATTAAACAAACTGCTGTAGATAAATCAAAGTCTAGTCCTTTCCATTTCGGACAATCTGCGACCGTGTCATCCGACGAAAAAACCCAAAAGCCTTAGGCCACGCCAATTAGGGGAACGACGCCTTAAATTTTGTGACTACTCCCGACATAGTAAGCAGCATAAAAAGGACACAGACAGGAGAGCAACGACAGGAGACACGCTAGATAGGCAGTAAATTGTCTACCGTGTGCTCTGTATTTTGTCCCCTCTGTGTCTATTTGTGCTAGTTACTATGTCGGGATTCAGTAACCAACTAGCAAAAATAAGAGCCTTGGGAGTGACTTATCCCAATGATCACTTTTTGCGGGGGCTTACGAATGGAGTTATCTTTTGGAGACATATAAAAGCGGTCGCCGTAATTTTCTGAAGACCGTTTTTTTTTTGCTGCTTGTTTCACGTCTTGGGTTATCTATCGAACTGTTATTTCTGCCCATTTTTGTTACTGCGTCTGCATCACCGATTTTGCTTCCAGATAGCAGTGCGTTAGTTACGCACTCAATGTTAGTATTTTGAGCACAATTTACTTTACTGACCACCGATATCGCAACAGTTCGTAAACGCCTAAATCCGCAAACCGCCGAAGCACTGATGTGCTTCCATACCCTAGTCGAAAGCACACTTTCCAACCTGAAGGAACTACAGCCTGACAATGAAAATCTTGCGCAATACTAAATGCAGAGGACGCACTACGTTACTCACAGGAACAACAATGAAATGCACGTGTTTGTGCTTCGTCGTTCTTGCGGCTACATGCTCTGTCCTCTGTGTTTGCTCCAGCCTCAGGTCATTAGGCTTCAAATGACCGACCAGCTATCTCGCATACAACTGTTGCTAGCACGGAAGTTCCTTACCTGGAGTCCGTATTTGGACTTTGGTAGCTCCTTCGCTTGGGAAGAAGTGTGCGCTGAGAGTGTACGGCTTCGCCCTGGAGCTCTTCCTGAGCCGCGTTCCGAGCATTCCTCTGCACCTCGCCCAGCTGCTTCTGCTGGCGGTGATTCAGGTGCAGGAAGCCCAGGTGCTGTGCTGAGCATGTGCCAGAAGGTCTCCAGGTCCGAGTCCCAGTAGCTCTCCCTGCTGTTACAGCGGTACATATTGCTCGCCCCTCCACAGCCAGCCATGGTGACGTCCCTAAACTCAGTGGCCGGCCGCCGGCGTGCCTCACCGCAGACTTGTGCCTTGTACGCGCACCTGAGCGTGTGCTGGGAACAGATGTCCTGGATAGCCAGAGCTTGGTCTTGCGCTTGGTAGCGGTGCGCTCGCCGTCAGTGCTGGTAGACACAGGCCCAGCAGGTGCCACGTTCGGACTGCTGCGCGTGGCACATGCGCTTTCGGCATCAACTTCCTTTTTCACCTTGTGGGTGCAAAGGTTCGTGGTCGTGGTCAGTCAATGGCGAGTGATGTTCTGTTAGAGGCACACAGCCGATATTTTCAGTCACGCATTCCTTAAATGCCGCCAGCACCAACGTTAAAGTACGCTGTGCAACTACATTAGATACGGGCTTCGATGCCGAGTGCCGCCGGGCGCCCACTGTTGTCCAACGGGCACAAGCTGCCTCCTGGAATGGTACTCGGTTTCTCTGAGGCGAAATGTTCGGACAATGGTTCTTTGACATCGCTTTGTGTAACGAACAAAGCCACAATGGGTTTTACGCGCAAGGCAGATTACGGTCGCTCGAGGATCGACGGTCTGTAAAAGAGGGGGGGGGGGAGAGTTGAGGGCGGTTTTGAGCCCTTTATGATATAGATAAAGAGGAGGAGGTATGACCTAAAAGGTAGGGTATGTGTTGCTTGAAGTCTCAGTGCTGCACATGGGCACTTGAGACACGCCATAGTGGGAGCTTTAGATCAACTTGGGCCACTTTGCGTGGGTTAATAATAATAAACCTTTTCTGCCATCGCACAGCACGCGGGCACTCACACAAGCATCATCATCATCATCATCATCACCACCACCATCGTCATCATCATGATAATCATCATCAGACAATATAAACAGCTTACGGGAGTTCTGAGCCTTGCAACCATGTTTTTTTAATCATGTGTAGGCCACAGAACAGCGGTAGCTCGCCACTTTCGAGGCTACAGGCGTCCGAGGACCACATATAAGATGTGTAGCAAGCAGTACAGAGGTACATTAGAAAGCTCGGCAAGCGTCATTATTCCCTAGTGGAGGATACGCACGCTAGAAGCGCTGTTTGGCATTCCTGCGGCAAGACGGCGCACTTCTGTGCAGAGTGATGTCAGCTTGACAAGACATAGGAATAATAGATTCCAACAGTAAAGCATTTAATTATCTTCAGATTGTGCAGTATTTGAGGCAGGCCTTTAAGTGCGTTCGGAAAAGGAGTATCCGGAGAGCGCCTGCTTCCGCTGGAGGATGTAGCGCTCATTGCTCTGAGCATGCTACTGGGAGGGCCCGCTGAAAAGTGACAGCGCGGTGGGGCCTGCAGTTGTTCCAGGAGGTGACAGAGAGCCCAGACCAAGCCGGAGTTTTCCCCTTGGCACCTCAACTTGGGCAGAACAACTCCGAGAACACAAGAGCCACCCGCTGAGAGGAAGCATACGGCAACAACTGACGACGCCCGGACCGGTTGTCGGTGTAATGCCACAGGTCGACATCTGCAGTGCCCTCTTCATGTAAGCCATGGTGGAAAGAGGCGCCTGTTGCTTCAGCTGTCCCTGCACGTGAGCAAGTATGGCGATGGCCATGTGCGAAGCAAAAAGTGAATAATTCCAGTTTACATTACATTTTCTTAAGCAACGGTATCAGAGGCAATAAAGGGAAAGGCACTTGGTTTATTTCAACCACCTGGAAGTTTAGAGCATTAGCCCTGCTGAAGGGTTTCGAGCCTCCAAGTTATGCTGACTCTACGGAGAGACTCCAAGAAGCCGGCCTCCATAGCAACGACATTGTACCCCAGTGGATGCCATGGTAACCGGGGTGGTTACATAACGGAATCAAATAATAACAGGCGGCAGCGTGATCCCCAGAGCACTACAACTAAAAACCAGCTTACGTCGATCCGGTGTCTGGCAGGCGTCAAAGTCGGGTCATTTAGTGCCGACATTCCTGCAAAATTTGTGGGCCAACCGTTTGCCGCAGAATGTTCCGGGTGTGTCATACGATTCAGCATTTCGTTTCGTGCAACATAAACTTCCTAGTTAATTTAGAGCCCAGCTCGCTGCAGGGATTCGGAACCGGAGACATTAGTTAGGTGTGTTAACGCTCGATATTCGAGCGCTGCCTCAGCGTCGGCTCATTTTTTAGCCCTAGGAGAGAGTTCACGCGTGGTAGCGTTTAGAGGGCTCGTTCGATGACTCGCATGTATAGTGAACCCATGAGAATTATCGTGGTACGTCCGTAAGAAGCGCAATCATAATTTTTGCAACTGAGACAGCTTCCTTGCTTGTTTTAACATTACCTTATCATGCATTTGTGGTGCTTTGCCCGAGATCCTGCGCGCTTATGTCTCTAGTGCCACCTTTATGCTGGTATATGTTGTGGCTGTGGGCTTGCTTGATTGTGCCCAAAAAAGCATTCTTTTTTGGAGGAAGCTTTGCTGAAACGTTTCGTAAACTGGTTGAGAACAGTTCCTGCGTTCGGGTCCAGCTTCAGTACTCCACAGTTCCGTGCAGCGCCGCTCTATTAAGGTTCAAAAAGAAAATAATGCTTTAGCTTAAGCCTTGGTTTCGGTTGACACTCTCTGCTCCAGAAGCTGTTATCCTCGCAAAATTTACTTAACCTTTTCCTTGCAATTGTCAAACAAACAGAAAACATGCAAAATTAAGTGTCATGGGCGTAACATTGGATACTGGTCGCTTTACCGCACACGCTATTCCCTAGCGTCGTCAGCGATGTGCCGTACATATTGGTAGGCATCTGCGTTTTCGTCAGAGCGGCGATTTCTCGCCCGCGAGGACACGTGAGCCACGCAGATTTGTCGGTCTTCTCAACGCGTAGTTTTTGCGAGTGGTCTGTCGGCCTTTTGAGCCATTCACTGAAAAAGTGAGGGACCGCAGAAGTAGAATGGAAAAAAAAGAATCATTCTCACGTATATAGAGTGCTGTTTTCAACTGACTTTTTTTCAGAGCGAGCGCGCGTATTGAGGCGTACACACAAACACAGGGGCAACATAAGCCATCCTTTCAGAGTGAGAGCTCTACTCCACGGGGCACAACTTCCGATTTCGATGTGGATGGGACAATCACCTTCAACGCCCCACAAGGTTAAACCGAAATTAAAACCGTGGCGTTATGGTCTAAGCTGTGGTGGTATGACCATGTATTCATATTACTATGACCATTGGGACCTGACCTTTCACCTTTGACATTGACCTTGACCCTAGACCCTGACATTTGATTTGAGACAGTGGGGACCATGGGTAACGAAGCTTTCGCTCGTACAACTAGGTTCCACCCGCGTTGAGCCCGAGCCATTTTCTTCTTTGTTTTCTTTCGGCTCTCCCTCAGAATTAACAGCATAGGTTCACAGCCTTGGGTCTTGTTATGGTATAATAGCCGTAGCAGCCGCATATTCCATACCTGTTTTGTGCATGACGTCACTAATACCCCAGGCGCGCTAGATGGAGACCCCGCAGCTGGGACTGTTGAGCGGCCCCAGGTCTCCCTCTTGGGTTCGTGCTGAGGTCCCCCGCATCTTGCAGGACTGCCTCCGCTTCCGGAGATTCAGGCGCTGGAAGCCCGCGGCACTGTGTCGAGTGTGCGAGGCGTACGTTGTCGTCCCTGATTTCGTGCAGGTCAACGCACGAAGCTCTCCTCGCGGCGCCGAAGGAAGAGGTGCTCGGTCTTCCATCGTCAGCGTCGGGGACGCCACCGAGCTCAATTGATCCAGTCGGAAGTTCTACCGGGAATCGCTCTGTGCCTTGTGCCCGTGTCTGGATGATCTCTGAGGAGGCGTCTTCGAAGCAAGCCAGACTTGTCTCCAGAGACGACGTTCTGCCCGTTCACTAGCGGGGCCAAAAAGTGCTCGAGCATCACGCGCCACGTTCGGAACGCAGCGCGGCCACAACCGGATCTTCTTCCTCTTCCTCTTAAAACATGGCACATACTCACATGGCGCAATTGGCCAAGGTGTAGTGGCACAAACAAGGAACTTTCCGTAGGCGATTGCGACAAAATATTAGTGCCAAGCGTGAATTTTGCAAAATGCATCGATGAAAAAGGACAGAAGAATATATTGTCACTAAATGGGGACTGCTGTTCGGAGAACGGAATGATGGCGATTATGGTGTCTAAATAAAACTCTTTATTTGGGCTGACTTGCGCCCACAGTGGACTGAATCGCTTGGCGGCGGCGTAGCTACAAGCGTGCTCGGCGGT
Organism: Amblyomma americanum; assembly: GCF_052857255.1. NCBI lineage: Eukaryota > Metazoa > Arthropoda > Arachnida > Ixodida > Ixodidae > Amblyomma > Amblyomma americanum. The sequence goes on along the minus strand of NC_135498.1, from coordinate 43,854,422 downwards.
CGCCGAAGAGAGTGCCTGCTGCTCCCAGCCGTGCACAATTTAAAGCTGATAGCGAACTTTCGAAGTGAAGCATGCAAAGTTACTAGAACATTCTGGAAAGAGGTAGGATCCGCTCCACCTGGATGCGATCAATTGAGATAAATCTGGCGGCGTCTTGCATCCACAAAGTGATAAAGTGGCGTGATAGCAGCTTTGAAGAATAAACAAATGAACAAACACGACAAAGGTTGGCGGTAATATAAAGAAAAATAACAAGCATATTCAGTGAACTAGATCACTGCAATGGGACTAACCTGACATGCTGCGCCTTTTATGAAACTCGAAACTTCTGGCGGTGTTAATTCCGGCAGTTCTTGAGGCGGCTCCTCTCTCCCGCCCCTGCATAGCGCTATGAATTATGCATCCAAAGTTACTCGATATTTCGCAGAAAACTTCATGGCTGATGTCATAGCCCATTTTACATTTGATTACACCGTCTTCTTCACGTGTTTCTTCCTTCTTGCTCCTCTTTACATTGCCTTCACTCTCACCTCGTAACCTGGAAATGTACTTATTTCACGCACCATACAGAAGCCAATATTAATCGACCTGCAACGTTCAAAACCACGTCCTCCCAACTGAAACGTTCAACACGAATCGCTCGTATAGATTTATCGGAGTGTAGAGTCCATATGATGCGGAAAGGTATATGGGCATCGATACGTTTGTTGTTTTGTGTTTATACAGATTTCATAAAGCTTTTATGTAGCTTACATAAAAAGGGCACGACTTCATATGGAATCAATTTTCCACACGCACTGCCCATAATGTCTATACTGACTCCATACACACCATACAGATTCCATATAAAAAAAGCAGAAATATATGGAATTTTGAGACTCGCCTTATGAAAACTTTCAATAGGGCTGGCCAAAAATTTTCTCCCTCTTCTTTTTTTAACCAAAATTCTGCTTGTTATTTTACTTAATTTTACCGCGAAACTTTGTCGTGTTTGTTTGTTTGTTCTTAACAGCTGCTGTCACGCCAATTTATCACTCTCTGGATGCAAGACGCGACCACATTTATCTCGATTGATCACATCCAGGCGGAGCTGATTCTACCTCCTTCCAGAATGTTCTAGTAACTTTGCATGCCTTACCTCGAATGTTCGCTGTCAGCTTTAAATATAGCACGGCCGGGAAGAGAGGGCATTCTGTTCGGCGACCGCCGAGCACGCTTGTTGCTGTGCCGCCGCCGATTGATTCGGCCCACCGTGGGCGCAAGTCAGCCCATAAACACACCATTTTCGCCATCTTACCGCTCTCCGGACAGCAGTCACCATTTCGTGACAATATATTCTTCTGTCCTTTTTGATCGATACATTGTTCAAAATTAACGCCTGGCGCCAATATTTTTTCGTAATCTCCTATGCCAATTTTCGTGTTTATGCCACTACACCTTGGCCAATCCCCCTACGTGAGTATGTGATATGTTTAAGAGGAAGAAAAAGAAGAAGAACCGGTTGTGGCTGCGCTGCGTTCCGAACGTGGCGCGTGCTGCTCGAGCACTTTTTGGCCCCGCTGGTGAACGGGCAGAACGACATCCCGGGACACAAGTCTGGCTTGCTTCCAAGACGCCTCCTCAGAGATCATCCAGACACGGGCACAAGGCACAGAGCGATTCCCGGTGGAACCTCCGACTGGATCAATTGAGCTCGGTGGCGTCCCCGACGCTGACGATGGAAGAGCGAGCATCTCTTCCGTCAGCGCCGCAAGGAGAGCTTCGTGCGTGGACCTGCACGAAATCGGGGACGACAACGTGCGCCTCGCACATTCGATACAGTGCCCCGGGCTTCCAGCGCCTGAATCTCCGGAAGCGGAGGCAGTCCTGCAAGATGCGGGGGACCTCAGCACGAACCCAAGAGGGAGACCCGGGGCCGCTCAACAGTCCCAGCTGCGGGGTCTCCATCTAGCGCGCCTGGGGTATTAGTGACGTCATGCACAAAACAGGTATGGAATATGCGGCTGCTTCGGCTATTATATCATAACAAGACCCTATGCTGTGAACCTAGTTGTTAATTCTGAGGGAGTCTCGAAAGACAGCAAAGAAAATATCGCTGTGGTTCAACGTGGTTCGAACCTAGTTATACCATCAAAAGCTCTGTTATGCATGGTGTCTACTGTCTGAAATGAATTGTCAAGGTCTAGGGTAAAGCCCAAGTTCATGGTGAGGTACCCAGTGGTCACATTAATATAAATACATGGTCACACTACCACAGCTTAGACCATACCGCCACGCATTTAAGTTCGGTTTGACCTTATGAGGCGTTGAAGGTCATTGTGCCATCCACAACGAAATCGGAAGTTGTGCCCGAGAAGTAGATTTCGCGCTCTTAAAGGATATCTTACGTTGCCCATGTGTTTATGTGTATGTCTCAATACGCGTGCCGGCTCTGAAAAAAAAGTCAGTTGGAAGTAGCATTCTATATTGTAACGAATAGTACACCAAAAGCACTCGGGGACCAAGGAGCTACACAGCCGGTAGAGCGAGCACGAGCAGGAAGAAGATTTTCTTCGCCCTCTGCTTCTATCGCCTGAGTTCCCTTCGTCCTCATCTTCTATCACCTGTGTCATTGCTCCCTCCCCTGCAGCATCGCCCCGATGCGGCCATCGTGCGCTAGAGTGACGAGCAGGAAGCGAGCGTGCTAGGGTGAGGCACGAGGATCACAACATAGAACAGGGCACAGCGGTCAGCCTCAAGTTCAATCGGGTGGTCGGTCGTGGTACGGCTTCATACGAACGACGTGCACAACGTCGGTAAGCTTGCGTCTGTGGGATGAGCTGGCTTGGGTGGCGGGTTGAACTTCGTAGGTGACGTCGCTAATGCGGCGGAGGACACGGTATGGGCCGAAGTATCGACGGAGTAATTTTTCAGACAGCCCGCGGTGACGAACGGGCGTCCAAATCCACACATAGTCGCCTGGCTCGTAGGCAACGAAGCGCCGTCCCTGGTTGTAGCGGCCAGTGTCTAGTTGCTGTTGACGGTGTATGCGCTGCCTTGCCAGCTGCCGCGCTTCTTCCGCACGCTGCACAAAAGTGGCGATGTGGAGGTCAGGGTCACTCTCGCAGTGGGGGTCAACAGGCAGCATAGCATCCAGCGTAGTAGTAACTCGACGGCCGAAGACAAGCTGGAAGGGAGTGAGCCGCGTTGTCTCCTGCAGTGCCGTATTGTAAGCAAATGTAGCGTATGGCAGAATTTGGTCCCAGGTTTTATGGTCTATATTCACGTACATGGAAAGCATGTCGGCCAGAGTTCTGTTGAGCCGTTCCACCAAGCCATTGGTCTGCGGGTGGTACGCCGTCGCACGTCTATGGCTGGTGTGCGTCAGTTTCAGCACAGCCTGGGTTAGGCGGGCTGTGAAAGCTGCCTCACGGTCAGTAATAATGACCGCAGGGGCGCCATGACGCAGGACGATGCTGCGGACAAAAAACTCGGCTACTTCGGCAGCAGTTCCGCTCGCAAGCGACGTGGTCTCAGCATAACGTGTCAAGTAGTCCGTCGCAACAGCGATCCACCGTTTTCCAGTGGATGACTTCGGGAAGGGGCCAAGGAGATCCATTCCAACTTGTTGAAAAGGGATCTTCGGTGGCGCTATTGGCTGAAGAAATCCGGCTGGTTTCATGGGTGGAGACTTCCGGCGTTGGCAGTCGCGGCAGGTTCGTACGTAGGTCTGCACTGATGAAAGTAATTTGGGCCAATAGTACTTCTCCCGAATCCTTGACAGCGTGCGACTGACTCCCAAGTGGCCGGCGGACGGCTCGTCGTGACAAGCGCTCAAGATGTCAGGTCGTAACTGGGTGGGCACCACGAGTAAAAATGTTTCGGTGGACTTTCCAAAGTTGTGCTTGTAGAGAACGCCATTTCGCATGGTGAAGGATTGCAGGCCACGACGAAAAACACGCGGAACCCGACCACTGTGACCTTCCAGGTGCTCGATGAGCGGCGCTAGCTCCGGGTCCGTTCGTTGAAGCTGAGCCACATGGGATGGGCTAAGAGCACAAATGAAAGGAAGATCTTCGGTGATTTCTTGCGGAGCGTGGTCCACGGGCGCGCGTGATAAGCAATCCGCATCTTGGTGCTGCCGGCCCGACTTGTAAACGACAGTCACGTCGTACTCTTGCAAACGGAGGCTCCACCTAGCCAACCGGCCGGACGGAACTTTAAGGCTTGCCAGCCAGCATAACGAGTGATGGTCGCTGACAACACGGAAGGGTCGTCCGTACAGGTATGGACGAAACTTGCTGATGGCCCAGATCACCACAAGGCATTCTTTCTCTGTCGTCGATAGTTCGCCTCCGATCGCGAAAGTGTTCGGCTCGCGTAAGCGATAACGCGTTCCACGCCGTCCTGCCACTGGATAAGTACCGCCCCAAGGCTAACATTGCTGGCATCGGTGTGTATGTCGGTGGCGGCGTCTTCATCGAAATGGGCGAGTATCGGGGGGCTGTGCAGGCGGTTGCGGAGCTCCTGAAAAGCTTCTTCTTGGTCGCTTCCCCACAGAAAGGGTATTTCGTCTCTAGTCAGGGCTGTCAACGGGTCAGCTATTCTGGAGAAATCGGGCACAAAGCGTCGGTAGTAAGAACAGAGGCCCAGAAAACGTCGAAGTGCCTTCTTGTCGGTTGGGCGCGAAAAACTGGAGACGGCAGCAGTCTTGTCGGGGTCCGGGAGAACGCCTTGTGCGCTGACAACATGGCCAAGGAAGCGAAGTTCCTTGAAACCAAAATGACATTTCTCGGGCTTGATCGTTAGTTGCGCGCACTTCAGGGCTCGAAGCACGATGCGCAACCGGTCCAAGTGTTGATCGAAGGTAGGCGAGAAAATGACGACGTCGTCCAAGTACACCAAGCAAGACTGCCACTTCAGACCGGATAAAACGGTGTCCATCATACGCTGGAACGTGGCCGGCGCCGAGCAAAGACCAAACGGGAGCACCTTGAACTCGTATAAACCGTCTGGAGTCACGAAAGCCGTCTTCTCTCGGTCTCTCTGGTCCACCTCTATCTGCCAGTATCCGCTTTTGAGATCTAATGAGGAGAAGAACCTGGCGTCACGTAATCGGTCGAGGGCATCGTCAATCCTGGGAAGCGGATAAACGTCCTTTTTGGTCACGTTGTTTAGTTTCCGGTAATAAACACAGAATCTCAAGGTGCCGTCTTTGTTTTTGACGAGGACCACGGGCGACGCCCATGGGCTTGTTGACGGCTGAATAACATCGTCTGCAAGCATTTCATCGACCTGCGTTTTAATGGCTTCGCGTTCCTTAGGAGAAACACGGTATGGGCGCTGGCATACAGGCGGCGTGGCCTCGTCTGTGATGATGCGATGCTTGGCGACAGGTGTACGACCGACCCTGGAGCTGGTGGCGAAGCAATCTGCAAAATCTGCTAGAAGAGCAGACAGAAGATTCTTCTGCTCAGGTGCCAAGTCCGGGTTGATTTTCACAGTCTGCAGGGCGTGGCATGGTGCGGCCTCGTCTTGAGGGCTGGCCCCGACGGCGCATAAATCAGGCAACACAGTAACTTCGTGAAGTAAGGCAACAGCCGTGTCCCTGACGAGGTGCTGAACCTCGTTGGCGAAGTTCGTGAGTAGGACACTAGTACAACCGTTATGCAACTGGACGAGGCCTCGAGCGACGGCTATTCCCTTCGCGAGCAGCAGTGGGAGGTGGCTATCCGCGATACCCTCGTAATCGTGGAACAAGTCATGTCTCACGAGAACCAAGACGCTAAACCGTGGTGGCACCATCACGTCATCGTCGACTATACGCAGAGCGTTGATTCCCGGATCTCTATCGGTATGCGCCACGGCCTGTTTCGTCGAGAACGTGATCCGGGCTTCGTTCAGATCAATGACAGCGCCGTTCGTCTGCAGAAAGTCGAGGCCCAGGATCAAGTCCCTCGAACACTCGGACAGTACCACGAATTCACAGACGTACAGAAAACCACGGATGCCGACCCTTGCAGTACACTTGCCAGCAGGGGTAATCAGGTGACTCCCAGCAGTACGAATGCTCGGCCCAGACATCGCGTCAAAACTTTCTTTAATTCTTGGGCGAGGGCACGGCTCATTACGGAGTAATCGGCACCGGTGTCGAGTAAGGCGGAGACGTCGACTCCATCAATTGTTACGTACAAATCGGAGGTAGCGTGTCGGATGCTGTCGCTACCTGCCCCCAGCGAAATGGCGTATCGGCGTGATGGTGGCGGAGGATCTTCACATTTCCCTACAGCAGCGGCCTTGCCTCCGGAGGCCGCCGGCATTAGTTTTCCCGGCGTGGGCTGGGCGAACGGCGTCCGGAATAGCTTTGCGCTCCGCGGGGACTTGGAGAACGGTAGTGCATTGGGGACGGTGATCGAGACCCGCGGCGACCGGATGTGACGAGATTCTGCCGCTCCAATAGGTGAGAGGCTATCTCAAGTGGCCTTTCGCCATTGCGAGGGCAGGGGTCGTCCGGGGCGAAACCCCGCAGGCCCACGCGGCGGTACGGGCACGGCCTATAGAGGTGACCCGCCTCGCCACAATGATAACAGAGGGGCCGACGGTCTGGGGCCCGCCACACTTGACTCTTACGCGTCCGCTCGTAGGCTGGCAGAGCGGGGTCACGAGGGGGACCCGGTGGCCGCACTGATGGAGCCGTGGCATTGATGGTGTAGCCCGACGTCGGAGCTTGACGGAGTACAGACGCGTACGTGGTTCTTGCGTCAAGCTGGAGGGGTACTTCAGATGCTTGTTGTTGGGCTGCGAGGCGCACCTCGTCGCGTACGACGTCAGTCAGCGACGCGAAAGATGGCATGTTAGAAGGTGTCCGAAGGGCTTGGAGTTCCTCCCGGACGACGGAACGGATGAGTTCGCGTAAGTCGTCCGGGGCGCTTCCGAGATGCATAGAACAGGTGTCTGGCCCGAAGGCGTTGACGTCACAATTGTATTGGCGGGCTCGTTGCTGTAGAGTCTTCTCCATGGTGGCCGCCTCGCTGAGAAACTCGGCCACAGTGCGCGGTGGGCTGCGCACGAGTCCCGCGAATAGCTCCTGCTTGACACCACGCATTAAATGGCGAAGCTTCTGGTCTTCCGACATAGAGGAGTCCGCGCGCTTGAAAAGGCGGGTCATGTCCTCAAAGAACATGCGGACACTCTCGTTCGGGCGCTGGTTGCGCGAGTGTAGCGCAGCTTCAGCTCGCTCCCGGCGGTCGGCGTTTGGAAAAGTGACGAGCAGGTTGCGGCAGAAGGCCTCCCAGGATGGAAACGAAGCCTCATGGTTTTCGAACCATGTCCGCGCCGACTCTTCAAGAGCGAAATACACGTTGTGGAGCTTCCGCTCATCGCTCCACCCGTTGTAAGGGGCGACACGCTCGAATGTCTCGAGCCAGTCCTCGGCGTCCTCGAACATGTCGCCATGAAAAGACGGGGGTGTTCGTGGCTGCTGGCACAGGATGTGAGCTGGGAGCCTACTCTCAGTTGACATGGCAGCTGGCTCCTCCGACGTCCGAGGCTGTGTCGTCCTGGTGGCTGCCGGAAGGGGTCCGAACTCTGGGGACTCTCCTCACAGACGGCGGCCGCGGCGCTGGTGGACCGGGGTGAGATCCGTGATCACAGGTGGGCTGCGCGGGTCTGGAAGCGTACCGAGCACTGCCTCCACCAGATTTGTAACGAATAGTACACCAAAAGCACTCGGGGACCAAGGAGCTACACAGCCGGTAGAGCAAGCACGAGCAGGAAGAAGATTAAAACAGGTATGGAATATGCGGCTGCTACGGCTATTATACCATAACAAGACCCTATGCTGTGAGCCTAGTTGTTAATTCTGAGGGAGTCTTGAAAGACAGCAAAGAAAATATCGCTGTGGTTCAACGTGGTTCGAACCTAGTTATACCATCAAAAGGTCTGTTATGCATGGTGTCTACTGTCTGAAATGAATTGTCAAGGTCTAGGGTAAAGCCCAAGTTCATGGTGAGGTACCGAGTGGTCACAGTAATATAAATACATGGTCACACTACCACAGCTTAGACCATACCGCCACGCATTTAAGTTCGGTTTGACCTTGTGAGGCGCTGAAGGTCTTGTGCCATCGACAACGAAATCGGAAGTTGTGCCCGAGAAGTAGATCTCGCGCTCTTAAAGGATATCTTACGTTGCCCATGTGTTTATGTGTATGTCTCAATACGCGTGCCGGCTCTGAAAAAAATAGTCAGTTGGAAGTAGCACTCTATATATGTCAGAATGATTCTTTTCTTTCCATTCTTCTGCTGTCCCTCACTTTTTCAGTGAATGGCTCATAAGGCCGACAGACCACTCGCAAAAACTACCCCTTGGGAAGACCGACAAATCTGCTTGGCTCACGTGTCCTCGCGGGCGAGAAATAGCCACTCTGGCGAAAACGCAGATGCCTACCAATATGTGCGGCACATCGCTGACGACGCTAGGGAATAGCTTGCGCGGTAAAGTGATCAGTATCCAATGTTACGCCCATGACACTTAATTTCGCATGTTTTCTGTTTGCTATACAAATAAAAAAAGAAATTTTACGTGGATTATAGCTTCTGGCACCCTAAACGAACAATTTTTCTTTTGAACCAACATGGAACAAAGCTGTACGAAACTGATAAGAACTGAAGCTGAAGCCGAACTGGGGAGGGGGGGGGGAATTGTTTTTAGCCAGATTACGCAACGTTTCAGCAAAGCTTTCTCGAAAAACGAATGTTTTTTTGACCACAATCAAGCAAGCCCGCACCCACAACATATAGCAGAATTGAAGTGGCACTAGAGACATACGCGCAGGATCTCGAGGAAAGCACCAGAAATCTATCATGAGCTAGAGTTAATACGAGTAAGGCAGCTGTATCAATTGGAAACACTATAATTACGCTTCTTACGGAAGTACCACGATCATTTTTACGAATTCACTAAACACAGCAGTCATTGAATTACCACCCTAATGCTACCGCAAGTCAACAATCCGTTAAGGTTAAAAAATTCGAGGCGGCCGAAATAAATCAAGTGCCTTTCAAAACGTTGTGTCTGATAGCGTTGCGTAAGAAAATGTAATGCACTGTAGAAGGACGGCAGACTGGTGAGTTGATGCTCCATTACAAAAAATTTATCTCTTCCTATGTCTTTTCCTGTTGTCCTGCGCTGTTGATAATTTCTTGTAATGTAATGTAAACTGGAGTTAATCACTCTTTGCTTCGCACATAACCATCGCCATACTTGCTCGCGTGCAGGGACAGCTGAAGCAACAGGCGCCTCTTTCTACCATGGCTGACATGAAGAGGGCACCGCAGATGTCGATCTGTGGCCTTACACCGACGACCGGTCCGGGCATCGCCAGTTGTCGCTGTATGGTTCCTCTCAGCGGGTGGCTCTTGTGGTCTCGGAGTTGTTCTGCCCAAGTTGAAGTGCCAAGGGGAGACTCCGGCATGGTCTGGGCTCTCTGTCACCTGCTGGAATAACTTCAGGCTCCACCGCGCTGTCGTTCTTCAACGGGCCCTCCCAATATCGTGCTCAGAGCAATGAGCGCTACATCCTCCAGCGGAAGCAGGCGCTCTCCGGATACTCCTTTTCCTAACGCACTTAAAGGCCTGCCTCAAATACTGCACAATCTGTAGAAAATTAAACGCTTTACTGTTGGAATCTTTTATTCCCATGTGTTATCAAGGTGTTGACGCCAGACTCTCGAACCCTGAGATCACTCTGGACAGAAGTGCGCCGGCTTGTGGTAGGAAGGCGAAACAATGCTTCCAGCATGCGTACTCTCTGCTAGAGATTTACGCTTGCTGAGCTGTCTTTCTAATGTACCTCTTCAGTGCTTGCTACACATCTTATGTGTGGTCCTCGGATGTCTGAAGTCTCGAAAGTGGCGAGCTACCGCTGTTCCGTGGCCGACACGTAAATAGAAACATGGTTGGACGGCTCAGAACTCGCGTAACCTGTTCATATTGTTTTTCTCTCAAATATTTTCCCTTCTGTAACGCTACAAGGATCGTTGGCACCAAGCTACCGTGTCGGCGCAATGATATTTTTGCCTCAAAAATATTGGCACATACCTACGATGGGGGATCAACCAGGGTTTGGTGCAGATGCAAACAGGAAAAAACTCATCCACGTTTATCGATGCCCATATACGTTTCCGCATCATATGGACTCTATACTATGATATTTCTATACGAGCGATTCGTATGGAACGTTTCAGTTGGGAGGACGTGGTTTTGAACGTTGCACGTGGATTAATATTGGCTTCTCTTTGGTGCGCGAAATAAGTACCTTTCAAGGATGCGAGGTGATAGTGAAGGCAATGTAAAGAGGAGCAAGAAGGAAGAAACACGTAAAGAAGACGGTGTAATAAAATGTAAAATAGGCCGTGACATCAGCCATGAAGCTTTCTGAGAAATATTGAGTAACTTTGGATGCATTATTTATAGCGCTATGCAGAGGCGGGAGAGAGGAGCCGCCTCAAGAACTGCCGGAATTTACACCACCAGAAGTTGCCAGATTCATAAAAGGTGCAGCATATTAGGTTAGTCCCATTGCAGTGATCTAGTTTACTGAATTCTCGTTCGCTGATGTCATGGTCGAAAAATAGAGTTTTCATGCCATATGGTGGTTTGTTTTTTACTTGATTGATCGCACGCGTTACGATTGAATTTCGACCCTACGTAGTTATATTTACGTTCCCTTCCTCGTACGTTTAATTTCTTTAACGTCCCAGAGCGACTCAGGATGTGGGACGCCGTAGTGTAGGGCTCATAATTATACAACAAGATGTTCCCAACGGAATATAGGGGCACATGCCCGTGGTGCGGGGCCACACCCACACTATTTCACATAACATGGGAATGCGAACGAAACAACGCATTCCGAGAACACAAACCCCCGAGTGCGGAGCACTGGGAGAGCCGGCTCGTCAGCTGCGAGCTCGCCGTCCAAAAGAGGATGGTAGAGCACGCACGGGATGCAGCCAAACTCAGTGGAGCCCTGGCCTGAGGGACCACCCTTTGCTGAAGAAGTCTTCCCTGCAGCGCAGCGTGAAGACAGCGACACGCGAAGCAAGCAAGAAGACTTCTGATCGCCTAAATACTTATGATTCAATAAAAGTTTTCCTATCCTACCACCTGGTGTTCTCTAACGAGCACTCGCATCGCACAGCACACGGACACCTTTCCATTCCGGCTCCACCGAAAGGTGACCGCTGCAGCCGGGATCGAACCCACGTATTTCGGGTCAGTAGTCGCGCACCATAACCGCTAAGCCGCAGGGACGGCCGTTATAAATTTTAGGTAAGCTCATGATTAAGCGGGAAAATCACCAATACATTGCTTTTCCATAAATGCAGTTTTCAAAGTAAATGTTTCGTTCACTGTAGTATGTCGTAGTTGCACAGTTGGTCTCGAAATATCGGAGGTTAAAGAGGCGCTAATGAAAATCACGATGACCATAGTAGAAATTGTGAACTGGGTAAAAGCAGTGTTATAAAGAGCCCTATGTTATGTGGTGGCCGAAGCTTTCCATGAGACGTCTTGAGTTGGGTCTGTTTGTAGTCATCTTCATGACTATGGAGAACCGCTGCAATAAATACAATATGACAGTACTCAAAAAGCTAGCTGTGGCTTATATTCGTTTCACTGTACAAATAGTGTAAAGCGCGAACAGTTCCTCATTCTATGGACAAGTGTTCAGTCAAAATGCACTTTCGTTGCGTGATTCGTAGTACATAATTTGTTTCAGAGAAAAATTAGAAAAATCCCATGCTGGCAGCACTCAGCGCGAACAAGCTTTCCAACTCTGCGGCCAAGCGCCTAGCAGTAGTCCTTCGAGAGTGGCCGTTGTCAACACGATTCAAGAAAGCGACTAACCTAAGTCTTTCGCGCGCATATACTGGCGAAACCACGAAGTACGACGCAAGAGGCCCAGTCTGGGGAGTCCAAATACAGAAACTTGGGCGTGAATAGCGTGGCTAAACTGTCGTTGATATTCTGAATAAATTGAGGGGGGAACATAAGGCGTGTATTGGTATTTTTGTGAAGATGCCAAGACAATTCTCTCTTAGCCTATGAGGCAGAGGATAATGAACTTCGCCGAACACCTACGAACCTACAGACAGGCCAGACAGACATACCCGAAACCTCACGAAACTCTCACGAAATACACCCTTCACAGACAACAAACAGACTCTCGTAACACCACTTAAACTCCATCAGTGATACCCCTCACCGTACAAACCAGAACGCCTTTGGTGTGGAGAAATGGCAGCGGGTTTTCACATGGTGTGGGCATGCCAATTAAATCCCGCTATTGAGATTCTTCATAATCTCAATTTTACAGCAGTGGGAGGCCATTATGAACAGCCAGGACCCCGACCAGCAAAGAGGACTGGTTTTCGGGTCCACGCTGCCACGCAGGCCAATGGGCGGCCGGAATAGGCGGACCACCAAGACTCCGAGAATTGCCATTCTTTCAATGAAGTATTTAATCAGCCAACATCGCTACATTGGGAAAAAAGTAATGAGGGGCAGAAACAAAGCTCAGTAAAGAAAAAAAAAGTTTAAACGCTTGGATGTTTCTTCTTTCTGCCAATGACCGAGCCCCATCGAGAACTGAACAAGCTTCGCCTCCCTAAAGGTATCCATGATTGCTCCCGAATTTCACCATAGATTTTAGCGTGCGTGAATTAAGTGGCATTGAGAGCACGCAGGAAGGGTGCTTATTGTTACAATAGGAATGAAAATTTTTTTCAGAACATTACTAAATGCGCAAGGTTTGCAGATGGGTAAAAATGAAATGTCCATATGTAAGCTTTTAGCACATGAGATGATTATTTTGCTATGAATGTTTTGAATTTTAATTTTAGGCAATTCTGAACTACACTGATTCCACATATCGCAAGTGAATGAAAGTGCCAACGAAGGCATAGCTTGTGTGCCCCATATAAAGGTAACCGTTCACTCCAACACTAATTAGGTTTCTTTCTATGTAAACCTGAAATAATTTGAACACTTTCTTTCTATTCTGTCTTGTGCAAACTGCGCGTCTGTATTCTCAAGGCACCGGTGAAATCAGAGGACCAAGCCTCTAAAAACGAATTGAGCTGGAGGAGGACAGTATCCCCATAAGAAATACGTAAATGCAGGGAAAGTCTGTTGACACCGAAGGTCACGACTGTAGGCAAGCCTGTGCCATGTGCTAGTGCCTAAAGAAGCCCAGGCGACGTTACCTCAAGAAAAGAAACCCAGATTTCTCCAGAGAAGTGAAGAAGGCGGTCTGTACGCGTAACCTTCTCTGGAGAGGATCACTTGAAAGCCCACTTTCATCACATGAGTAGAGTCTATGTCACCCATGTGTGGAGTGCTACAGCAGAGCAATTTTCTGCATAAAAACAGACATCTTGTCGCTGTTTCTCTTATTTAGAGGAAACTATTGCAGGCAAGTAGAGCTATACACACTTGCAAGCACAGGTATAACTAGCACATTTCTCGGAAACTATGCGCTGTTTTCAAAATTTGAATTCCATGGAGTACACTACTCGCGCTTCCTACACAAAGGTGACGTAGACGGTACTAGTCAACCTCCTGTGTTTCTCACCTGCGCCGGGAGAACGTTTGACATCGGTTGAAAGACTTCGGAGGTTACTCAAGAGCGCCGAATCTCCGACCTGCCACGAGGACGCACAAAAAGGACTCAACCAAAGCCTCCCTGCTTCGCAAAGCCTCGCGGTAGACGACCTCAGCGGTCAAAACGAGATTTCTCGGTCACAACTTACGGCGGCTCCGATGACACACCCTGAAATGTGCGTCCAACACAGCTTTCGCCGTTATTACAGGCCTCGCGTAAGTCGAGGACGCCTAGTTGTCAGCGGAGCGGTAACCAGCCAAATCAAATACAGCCACTGGCCTCGAAATGTGGACTTCTTGCGCACCTCGGGATCAGGGACCTATTGTACCATGTGTTGCAGTTTTGAAACACGAGGCTGTTTAAAAAACCCGACTCAAAATAAATGCACACCATAGCAAGAATCCTTTTAAGGCTGTCATACATAAATAAACGAATTCGTTCGCAGGTCTTGGGTTCGGTTCATAGATGACTCTCAGGCGTCCATGTGGCACGTCGCGTCTATGACACGTCGTTGTCAAAGCCCTGGACGTTGGGCCGTCACAAATCGTGAATACGCGGCAGCAGACGTAAGTGCCGCAAGTCCACAGCAGTAAACGGGATCGGCGAAGGCTCGCAGGTCAGTCGTCGAAAGTAGCACGACTTTTATCCAGTTGCCGAGCCCTCAGTATGCCCTGCAAAAAATGTACTCTTTCTGACCCCGCAGAAACTAAACGAATGCATCTAATGCTAAGGAAATGCGTTTGAATGAACGTTTTCTGGCGTAAGAAACCTTGAAAACTTCACCTAAGCGCATATGACAAACATGTTAGTAGGAATCGCCGCTCCTAATTACAGCTTATAGATTTCTTTACGACCACCCGTGTCCTGGCACACAGGTGCCATATTAATTGCACACGAAAATTTTTTTTAAAGAAAGATGCAAATCCTGCGCACACTACACTACGAGGTTGGTATGCGGTGACGTCTCACTCAACATCTAGGAAGGTATTCTGATAACGGTGCTATGTCTGCAGCTACGCGTATACTATTGTTTGCCGTACGGCGCTGGGCCCCTGGCAGTCGTGCGAGAATCCGCCCCCTCACCAATTGACTAGAGTTCCGAAGGGAAAGGCTGGAGACGCGAATTGAGCGGATGAATAGAAAGATTCCACTGCCAACCGGTTTGAAGCAGGGTAGAGACGATGGTGGTGATTGTTCTTTCATTTATCTGATATAGTCACGTGCACCGGCGTTACTGTACGTGTACTCCCTGCGTGAGACGAGTCTGTTCGCGTTGAGGAATAGGAACAGGAAGCGCTCCCTGCGGGAACTGGCTCAGGTGCTACCACATTGAATTTGTTTACCTAACCTCGCTTACCAATTTTTACGAGTAACTCAGTGTGCCGTAGGAATGTCTTGAATTCGAGCTACATGCTTGATGTTTGATGAGCTACATGCTTGATGAGCAGAAGTACTCATCTTCCATTCTGTGCATGCATACAAACACCTGCTATGAATGAGTAATATTACAGCCACCGCGATATTGCGGTTATGAACAATTGGGTGCCACCCCACATGCGAAAAAAAATGGCGTACCGGCATCGGACATGTACCGGAAATATTTTCGGAAATGGTGCCGGCCGGCGCATGCACAACGGAAGCACTGTGGACAGCTCTCTTCGAGAGGGAGGCCTCTGCAGATGGCAGCGAGTATTGGCGCAGTACATGTGAGCTAGCGAACTCGCCTTTCCATTGCATCAAGCTTCGGGTATAGCTGCCGCTCTCCAGCGTAAGCAAAGCAATATTGCGAATAACATCGCTGCAGACGAACGCACTTGAGTCACGCACAAGCAATTAATTGTGCAGCAACATAATACTTTCGACTTCATGCAACGCTTTGTACGCGGTGCTATTGCCAGGCGAGAAAAATGTGGTCGCGGGTCTTTTCACACACCATGCAACGACACGATCGAGAACAGGCCGTGTGGCAAGCGAAAGCAAACACATTCGGGTTTGGTCGTTTTTGTGGACTATAGGCGTACCGTCACGATCTTCCGAATCTTCCTCGAAGTCCGAATGGCATTGTGAGAAGTGGCTTAATTATCGCAGGAAAGTTATCGGACAGTAGTCAAGTTTGTGCCAACAACGGCATGCAACTTCGAAGAATGACGTACCACGTACAAGAGCAAGTTTCCAACGCCGGTAGACGTTCCCGGCTGGTCTTCGCTCCCCGCAACGGAGATACTGCGTCGTTTGTGTGCGAAACAGGTATGAACACATGCAGTGAAACCCCGATTTTCACGTGAATGTCAAAAGTCTAATAATAATAATAATTGTTTTTTGGGGAAGGAAATGGCGCAGTATCTGTCTTATATATCGTTGGACACCTGAACCGCGCCGTATGGGAAGGGACAAAGAAGGAAGTGAAAGAAGACAGGAATAAAGAGCTGCCGTAGTGGAGGGCTCCGGAATATTTCGGACCACCTGGGGATCTTTAACGTGCACTGACATCACACAGCACACGGACGTCTTAGCGTTTTGCCTCCATAAAGGCGCAGCCGCCTTGGTCGGGTTCGAACCCGGGAACTCCGGATCAGTAGCTGAGCGCCCTAACCACTGAGCCATCGCGGCGGGTGAAAGGTGTCCTATAATCGCTTGTACAACACCGCGAAGAGGTGCAATCAGCACGCAACGCAGCCTACGCGGCACTGGAGCCATGGATATCGGCTCCGTAGCGCGTTTTTACCCGATTTTAAAAATTATTCCGGAATCCTCCACTACTGCACCTCTTTCTTCCTTTATTCTTTGAGTCCCTCCTTATCCCTTTCCTTACGGCGCGGTTCTGCTGTCCACCGAGATGTGAGACAGGTATTGCGCCATTTCCTTTCCCCAAAACCAATTTAAGAAAGCAAATGGTGCAGTAATTGTCTCACATATATCGGTAAAATGAAAACTGGTTTTCGGGGAAAGAAAATGGCGCAGTATCTGTCTCATATAGGAGGTAGTGAAAGAAGAAAGGAAGAAAGAGGTGCCGTAGTGGAGGGCTCCGGAATAATTTCGACCACGTGGGAATCTTTAGCGTGCGCTGGCATCGCACAGCGCACGGGCGCCTAAGCGTTTCGCCGCCATCGAAACGCAAGCGCCGCGGTCGGGTTCCAACCACTGAGCCACAAGTGATTACGACGTAGCGTAGTGAAGCTTTCGCTTCAATATTGGTCATTTCCTTACTTTAAAGGCCAAAACCAGGGCCCCGTTTGCTTCGTGCAAGCGGCCCCTGGTGACCAACTTGTATGAGACTGCTACTGGGTCTTTACGCTACTTATCACTCAGCCGCTGGCGTGCACTGTGTGGCTCGAGCGACCCTCGCTACTTGACAACAGACGCAGTCTCCGCAGAGGAAGAACGCATGTGTGTAGACCTATTCTATGACTCGACCCGGATACTGCCACAACCGCGGTGGCCTCGTTTCGATGGAGGAGAAGCGCAAAGGCGCCCGTGTGCTGTGCGATGTCAGCGCACGTTAATGATCCCCATGTGGTCGAAATCATTCCGGAGCCCTACTCCCTGCTTTATCCCTTCCCTTACGGCGCTCTTTATTTGACCTCCGAGATGTCACTGATACTGCGGCATTTCCTTTTCCACAAAACCAATTTCAGCGTGCTATCCTTTATTTCCGCTGCTCCAGCTCAGGTGCTTCAGTATCGATGGCAGATGCCGGGGCTAGAAAAACTCTTTTCCTTCCATTTTATTATTTTAATAAAAACCATTTAGTAGCACTACTGCCACAGTTCGGGCTCGCTGCCTGTCGAGTGCGCTGAACGTTACCAACGCCAAGCAGCGTCTAGTTGCCCGATACACCACACCTTTCTCTCTCTAACTAGGTTCAGCTGGTGTTAAACCGCAGTTAATTTTTTCTTTTAACACCTCCTTGGTTGCAGCAACCCTCGGGCCACCTCAAAGTTGCCTCGCTTGGCTGCTAGGCTACGAGTTAATGCTTCGCCGTTGTCTTGAGGAACTTCATTAACGGGTAGCGTTGGCGCTTCGGCACTAGTCCTAGAGTTGGCATATGCGGGTGAATGGAGTCACTTGCATGGAGGCTAACGTCGTAGAAGCTCGGGCGAAGGTCATCGCGCGCAAACCAGCTAGCAGGGGTCGTAAGAGCAAATGGAACGAGGGCCGTCACGTCCGTGTACGCGTTCGCAGACAGGACAATGGGCTGAGACCAAACGTAAGGTGCACTCTATAACCGAGGTGAGGCTGCGCGAACAATGCCCACCTGTGAAGAATGGTGAGACCCTCAAGTACGGGCTCGGCGAGTATAACGGAACCATTAAAAATGCCTGGGCCCTTAACTTATCTGCCTGCTGTTCATCCAACATAACAACGCCATAGAGAATAGAGCTAAATTTAAATCCGCAGAGTACAGCCACGAAAGTAATAATTCGCTTAAGCATAATGGAAAAGCTGCTAGCACTCATCACCCGCATTACAGCGAATGCAAAATCGCCATAGAACTATTGCTTCAAATCGTATGATGCGAGGTCGAATGTATTTGCAAGGGGAAAGTGCAAGGAGTGACTTTCGAAAAAAAAACCCGACTTGACTCGGGGTACTCGCGTCGAATATGAGCGGCGAAACAATTTGGAACTCGCCACCATGTTCATGCCTGTTGATTAAAGGCGAGCCGTAAACCTGCCTTGAGACACCGTGATTTAAGCACTAAATTTATATTACATTCTCCCAGTCTGTTTCCCGCACACAATACTAACGCGCACTGCAAAGGTAGCGAATGGCGGAATAAACTGCAAACTGCTGCTTTTCTTTCTGTACTACAAGAAGAACTCTAGTTTGGGCTAGTTGGTTCATGATTCACAAATAAAACGGCGCGAAATACGGAGAAAAAAAGAAACAAACACGAAAACATGAGAAACAAAGCGCAGGGTCTGTCGTATTTGTTTCTCTTTTGTGCCCGTATTTCGCACCGTTTTCTTTGGGGATTCTGTACTACATACGCCTCTAGGCACTGGATTCCCATTCTGCTGAATCAGCAGGCAAACTGACGAGAAAGTGATGGCACCTCAGGAGAGGAAAGAAAGTTTCATTAAGTTGTTCATCCTTTGCCATGTTGTCTCGGTAGCCGTTTTCTTATTGCTATCTCCACCACCATGTGGAAGCAACTTCTTGCCTATTGTACGGCCCCGACTGGCACAGCGCGGATGAGAAATGATAACCGCTCAGTAAACCCTGGAATGGTTCCATTGCGTCGTAGACGCCGATTCTCTTCTGACAAGCGTTCGAAATTACATGCGACTACAATGCATACTTCTGGATAAAGCGCGTTGGAGTCAACTCCGCACTGAGAACCGGATTCGTCTTCGAATGCTAATCTTGGCCCAACGTGAATGGTCCCGCGTGGAGTAAAGCTGAGAGATCCTGACAGGTGCAAAAGAATTCTGCGCGGAATTCCAGGAATACAGGGAGGCTAAATGCGCTCGTACAGGGTGGGGGTTGATTACCCAGCGCGTTCGTACTGTCCTACTTGCGGCGTGCCCTTTAAGTGCACGAAAAGTATCAGCAGCGGTAGCTGCAATTCCAATTTAAAATCTCGCCTACTGTTTTCATGACCTATTCCATACCTGATCATGGAGTGGCGGCCCTGGCAACTCCTGCTCCCCGGTTGAAGACGGAGAGTCGTCCCGGTCGACTGCGGAGTCGTCACAGACGCCTTTCTGGGCGAAGCGCTGCGGATCCATCTCGCCTGGAGGCGTCCTCTCATGGAGATTCAGTCGCTGGAAGCCCGGACGCCGCTCCTGGCGACCGGTTGTGTCGCACCCGGTGGCCTCAAGGCCCCAGCGCCAGATCCTCGACGCGGCGTTGCAGCTGTAGAATGGTCTGGCCCATTGAGCAGCCATGGTGATGTCCTTGAACTCAGTAGCGTTCCTGTGCAGCCAGGAGTCGCCCTGTGCCTTGGGTGCACACCTCGCTGGGAGCTGGGCAGAGGTGCCTCGGAAACAAAGCAGCGACTGACCTCGTTCTGTCGGCGATTCTGCGGCGCTGCCTTCGTCACTGCTGAGGCTGCATCACGCGCCAGGCTCAGAACGCAGCGCGTGGCACGTGTGCTTTACGTTCAGCTTTGTTTTTCACTAGGTGTACGAACAGTGAAGGGCCCCTAGCTTGAGCCAGTTGGGACGCACGTGCACTTTCGTTTCCGTCCGTCGATCACTCGCAAGAACGAGTGGGCGATGTGCCGCGTCCCCGACGTGGTGGCTGATTGGTTAGCGGGCTCAGCCATTGAGCCGGAGTTCCCGGGTTCGAAGCCGGCCGCAGCGGACGCGTTTCCAATGGACGAAACGCAAAAGGCGCCCGTGTGCTGTGCAATGTAAATCCGGACCACCTCTTTTTCTGTTAATCCTTTCCCCCAGACCTTCTTAACTTCTCTTACGGCTCGGTTCGGGTGTCCACCGCGATGTGGGACATTTACTGCGCCATTTCTTTTCCTCAAAAAACAATTTTCGCGTCAGCTCCCCCCCCCCCCCCCCCCCGCCGCGGCGGCTTTTTCCAGTTATTGGGAAGCATCTTGGAAGCGTACTGTGATTGGAAGCATGCATATGTTTGTTCAGAAATGGTGCAAGTGTCTATTGTACGGCTGCGTCGCTTTCGGCATCGCTATTTGTATTAGCTTTCGGTCGCAATAAAGAAATGCCCTGAAGGCAATCGAAACGTGCGAAATTGTCGAATCGAGGACCGAGTATGTGTTCTTCTCAAAATTTATTGAGGAAAAAACGTTCATACATGCTTTTGCTGCACTACAGAGGTCTTCTGTATGCTTAAACTATTACGTGTTGCAGCTACACTCATTTTGAAAATCGTTGCACGAATTAACGGCTCCTTTGTGCAGTACCACTGCTATTAATATGCTCGCAAAAACCCTATGTCTGAAGCCTGCGTTGTGGCAGGCTGGCCCCATGCCCAGCGGATTGTGGTAATCCTGACTGGTGCGTGTACACGCACGCCCCCAGCACACTGTGGCAGGTGGCAGCTCAATGATTGGTCGAGAGAGGTTGCTCGGGAAGAGCAACTTGTGTTTCACAAGCCCCACCAGTGGCGGCATCCGCCATCGCGGGGAAGTGGCGCATGGTTTAACCAATGTTCCACTGCGCCAGACGGGTATGATGACATCCATTAATCTATGAATGTAGAGAATGATCGATTTCGCATGTATGGATTAACCCATTAACGCTCTCCGTCATAACCCTAGGGGGGAGAGAAAATCTGACTTTAGCTATCCTTGACCCTTCCCTTACGGCGCAGTTCAGGTGTCCAACGATATATGAGACAGATACTGCGCCATTTCCTTTCCCTCCAAAACCAGTTATTATTATTATCTTTTTCTGAAGCCTGTGGGATCTTCGATAACCGAGCCTATAATCCAAACCGAAGCCGAAGTGAAAACCAAACCTAGTGCACCAAATTGACCTCCAAATTACATCGCACCAAATGACATAGCACAGCGTGCTGCGTAATGTCAGTGCACGTTAAAGATCGCGAGGTGGTCGAAATTATTCCGGAGCCCTCCACTACGGCATCTCTTTCTTCCATTATTCTTTCACTCCCTCCTTTATCCCTTCCCTTACGGTGCTGTCCAGGTGTCCGCCGAGATGTGAGACGGATATTTTCTTTCTTCGAAAAAAGCAATTTTCATTTTCATGCCGCTTTCAGATCAATCACATGCATACCATTGCAGGGCTTTGTATCATCATGTGCGGCTCTACATTATTGCAGCTTATTCTCGGGAGGCACGACTGTTCATGTCGCACGCGAAAAAGACTGCAGACTGCCACTCTGATTGAAGGTGCCCATTCAGCCCAACATAACTTTGTGCACAAGCGAGACATGCGCTTTCTGCAGCTTGCTTCAAAGCGGTTGCGGACAGGGATATTGGCTTGAATTCTGCTGAAACTCTAATTCCGTAGCATACAAGGACCACACTTCTGCCTGCAGTCTGTCTGTCGCTGCCAGGAAAAAAGAAAAGGAAAGTGCACAGTCCTGCTCACTGGCTCAAGCCAAGCCACAATCGCTTCCTCCGCACTCTCCTTTCTCGCTATCGTTCTTATCTGTAAATCCAATGTCGTGTCCATTTACACTTTTGCGCTGGCCGTAGCTCGGGTGCTTAAAATTGTGTGCATTTATCGCCGGTGCCAGAACCAGTTTTTCCTTCCGTTTTTGCTTCTATTTTAAAACAAATCATTAATACTGTTCAACAGCACTTCCATCACACACTAAATAAGATTTAATGTTAGGAACTAAAAATCAAAGTTTTAAAAATCACCCGCTGTAGCAACCCATGAGTGAATTAAAGAAAAAAAAGAGCCATGGAGCGATGTTTTCAGACTCAAATTAGGAACCACACAGAAAAAAAGGAGATGATCGAGAAAAGTTTGCTCTTTACATAGTATGCAGCTCCCCGTGCTCTATATACAGTGACAGTTGTAGAAGAGCCACCTCGCGCGTTCAGACACGTAACTCATTTGATACACGGTTACAAAGCCGAGTGGACACTGAAAACACCAAATTGAAAGCATGTTCGGAAATTCAGAGCATGTCTGAGGTCTCGGGATAACGTTCTTTATAAGAATCATTGTTTGCGGCGCGCTTAGTGCAGTTTGAAGGCACTGTATTGTTCAGGTATATAGGTATCTGAAGTTTTGAGTTGAATGGGCTCTACGGGCCTAATGAATAAAATGTTCTTTCAGTAAAGCCTTACATCCTATACTGTTCGCACAGTACCGAGTCGTCGGCACCTTCAGGGCATCCAGGCACACATGTTGAGCTGTCGGCGTCTGTTGCAATGTAAAAGACATCACGAAACAGTTCTCCTCCCTCGTATTGTCAAAGTCTAAGTCTGCGCGGGGTGGGACTGCGCACTCACGGTGACGTTGGAACGGCGGCTCGCATTCCTTGCAAAGCATGCCCATGCATAGTCACCGCTAGAGCAGTGCGCGTATCAGGAGGTGCTGAAAAGTGCTTCAGCGAGGTGCGACTCTTCTGAAATAAGCACCAGCGAAAAAGCGGCAGGCCGTGAAAACGGCCACCAGGGCCCTTATTGAGAAGCATCACGGAGAAGCCGCGGGGACGCCGCCAGAAGCCCTGCCGGTAATGCTGCGGATCGGCATCCACTGCATCGGCATCCACACCATCCTCTTCCAGGATGGTTCCTGGTGGAACCCAGCACTTCTTGTGTCACGCGCTCCTGCATGTGTAAGAACATTGACACGTCAAGGGCTGGGATTAAATGAATATATAATGGCTTGATTTTATGGGGCAAACTGGCGATGACTTATGCGGGTAATTTATGTCAATCACGAACCGTTCCGGTCCACTGGGGTGAGTTTCAATGTGACAGCATTAAAACCGGTTTTTCGACAGCTGTTGTCTGCACGAGGATCTGCGCACACAGCAGTGAGGGCTACTTTACTTAAGTCGCTACAAAAGACAGATTTGCTTGAGATTATAGTGGACTGCTAGTGCCTTGACAGATGGTTTGTTGAATTTTTTAAAATGAAATTCCTGTTAATCCGCCATTCGCCGAGACTATTTTACTGCAGGAATTCGTGTCTAAAGCGCATATTTTTGTGTCTTATGGTCCAGTTCTCACTCTTGCTGATTGCCCGAAGTCGAAAGTTTCGCTGTTAGATTTTAAATAAAGCTTAATTATCAATAAGTCTGCGGAAACCAACTTTGGAATATTTAGTTAATAATTAGTGTTGGGAATTCGTTGTAATGTCGTAACAACCCATTTCAGTCTGCCCATGCAAGATTTAACGCGGTGAAAAATGACAGCTATGTCCCACTTTGGCTGGGCACGTCATGCCTGCGCTTTTTGAGAGGGTGCTGTCACTCTAAAACGTGCTCTTAGTGGCTAAAACCTAGAGGCTTAATGGCAATGGCGTTCGGCTGCTCAGCGGGACCCAATACACTAGCCATGGCTGCTTAGTTTTAATGGAGGCGAAATGCAGATCCCCGTGTGCTGTACGATATCAGTGCATGCTAAAAATATTCAGGTGATAAAAATCAATTCAGAGCCCTCCACCACTTTATCAGTCATTGGCTATGTGCAGTTTTAGCACGTTAAATCGCACATACCGCACCACACCATGTCGGCTTTTTTGTTCTTGATTTGCTAAAAAGCGGGAAACCCCAATTTTTGCTGTCTTTTAACAACAGTTTTGCATCCCGCAGTTTAGCATGCAATCTAATCGCCAATGCGGTGTGGCCTGCAGCAAACTGCTGCAGTAATCTGCAGTCCAGTAGCGGCTGCGATTGTCTACACTTGATAGCTTTCCGAACAGTGCAAGTCCTTTGGATGAGCGCTTGTCCTAGGCTGTCGGAGACGAGCGCTTGTGTCGACATCCTTGCGTGGCGACAAGTGACAGGAGTATTATTTGCAGGGATTGGGTAACATCTTGGAAGCATACTGTAATTAGAAGCATGGATATGTTTGTTCAGGAACGCTGCAATATCTATTATCCGGCTGCCTTGGTTTCGGAATCCTTGTTTGTTTAGCTTTCGGTTGCAATAAAGAAATGCCCTGAAGCCACTCGAAACGCTTGACATTGTCGAACCGGGGACCTAGATACGTTCTTCTTTAAAGTTATTGAGGAAAATGCGTTCATACATGCTTTTGCTGCACTACAGATGTCTTCTGCATGCTTAAACTTTCATGTGTTGCAACTACACTCACTTTGAAAATCGTTGCACGAATGAATGGTTCTTTTACTGCAGTAGCACTGCTATCCACATGCTCGCAAAACCCCGTGATCTGAAGCCTGCTTTGCGGCAGGACGGCCACCTGCGCAACGGATTTCGGTAATCCTGCCAGGTGTGTGTACACGCACGCCCAATGCATGCCAGCTGGCAGGTCAATTAATGATTGGTCGAGAGAGGTTGCTCGGGAATAGCAACCTGGACTTCGCAAGCCTCATTGTTGGCAGGCCCTGCTATCGCGGGGTAGTGGCGCATGTTTCAGCCGATGCTCTACTGCGCCATAATGGTATGAGAACTCCGAGGGATCTATGAATGCAGAGTATGACCAATTCTCTATATATAGATGTTGAGCAATTAAGTCTGTCGCATCTTACCCTCAAGGCAGAGCTTAAGTGTGATTTTGCCGATCTTCGTCTGAAGTAAGCGTGACCTTGGAAAACCGAGCTTATAACCAAAACTCAAGCCGAAGTGGAAACCCTAGTGTTAGTGCACCACATTTTCATTAGACTGAGTACGCCAAATAGTATATTTTTAAACACGCCTACCTGTGATATTGAACTCACTGCTGTAGCTAAAGCGAAGTTTACTCCTCTCCGTTTCGGACAATCTGCGACCACGTCATTTCACGAAAGAACCCAGAGGTGTAAGATCATGCCAGTTAGGGAGCGACGCTTTATATTTTGTGACGATTGCCGACATAATAACTAGCACAAAAGGTCATCGACAGGAAAGAAACCACAGGACACAAGCTAGACATCAGAAGGGTGGAGAGTTTAGCTTGTTATTTTAAGATCATGGTAGAAGCAGCGCTGAAACAGGAAGTAAGAACACAACATCCAACAAGAACACGCTAGACACGCCGAATTACAAGCCTACTGTGTGTCCTATCGTTTCCCGGCTGTCTGTGCCTTTTCGCGCTTGTTTCTGTCGCGATTCATTAACCAACTACCGTGAATAAGAGCCTTGAAGTGACGTATCCCATTGGCCACTTTCCGGGCTTAACGGATGGCGGCATCTTCTGGAGACATGTCGCCATTATCTTTTGAAGAGCGTTGTTGCTTCTTTTACCTCTTAAGTTATCTATCGGACTGTTATTTCTGTGCATTTTTGTTACTGCGCCTGCATCATCAGTTTTGCTGCCAGATGGCAGCACGTTTATGTATAAACTCAAAGTTTCTAATTTCAGCACAATTTACTTTACTGACCACTGGTATCGCAGCAGTTCGTAAACCCCTGAATCCGCAAACCTCCGAATCACTGATGTGCTAAAGCGAGTGCTCAATCCGGTGTCAATATGAAGTTGTTTTCGTAGTTGATGCTTCTCTAAAAGAAAGTGTTCTAAAAGCGCGAACCATGGCCTCATCAACAGCACACTTGCCAACCTGAGAGATGAACTACATCAAGACAATGAAAATCTTGCGCAACACTAAATGCTGAGGACGCATTACGTTACACACAGGAACAACAGTGAAATGCAAGTGTGTCTGCTTCGTCTTTCTTGCTGCTGCGTGCTCTGTCCTCTGTGTTTGCTCTAGCTCCTGGTCATGAAGCTTCAAATGACCCACCAGCTATCTTGCATACAACCGTTGCTAGGAACGAAAGTTCCGTACCTGGAATCCGTATTTGGACTTTGTTGGCACCTCCGTTTGGGCAGAAGTGTGCGCGGAGAGTGTACGGCTTCGCCCTGGACCTCTTCCTGAGCCGCGTTCCGAGCATCCCTCTGCACCTCGCCCAGCTGCTTCCGCTGGCGGAGATTCAGGCGCAGGAAGCCCAGGTGCTGTGCTGAGCATGTGCCAGAAGATCTCCAGGTCCGAGTCCCAGTAGCTTTCCTTGGTGTCCCAGCGGTATGTATTGATCGTACCGCCACAGCCAGCCATGGTGACGTCCCTAAACTCGGTGGCCTGCCACCGACGGGCCTCACCGCAGACTTGTGCCTTGTACGCGAACCTGAGTGTGAGCTGGGAACAGACTTCTTGGATAGCCAGAGCTTTGTCCTGCGCTTGGTAGCGTTGCGCTCGCCGTCAGTGCTGGTAGATACCGGCCCACAAAGCGCCACGTTCGGACTGCAGCGCGTGGCACATGCGCTTTCGGCATCAACTTCCTTCTTCATCTTGTGGATGCAAAGGTTCGTGGTCGTACTCAGTCAAAGGCGAGTGATGTTTTTCTGTTAAAGGCGCACAGGCGATATTTTCAGTTATGTATTCATTAAATGCTGCCAGCATCAACGTTAAAAGAGGTATGCTTCACAACTATGCGAAGTGCGGGTTCAATGCCGAATGCCACCGGGCACCCAATGGTTTCCAATGGGTACAATCTTTATCCTGGAATGGTACTCGGTTTCTCTGGGGCGAAATGTTCGAATATTCGGTCATTGACACCACCTTGGGCAAAGAAAAGGGCCACTAAGTGTTTTACGGCGCAATGAAGACGACGGTCACTCGAGGATCGATGTTGCGCCAAGAGGGTGGGAGGAGAGGGGTGGTCTTGATTCCTTTATGATTTGGCCTTAATGGTGGGGTACGTTGGGTTTGACGTCCTAGCAGTGCACATGGACTCTTGAGACACGCCGTAGTGGGAGCTTTAGATCGACTTCGGTCACTGTGCGGTCACTACGCATAGGTTTTTTAACGTGCGTTATCATTGCACAGCACGCGGGCACTCACTCAGGTATTAACATGCCGTTAACCTTGAGAGTGCAGAGCAAAAGTTGGAGCAGTGAAATGAAGCCCACTGGCAGTAGAACTAAGGTTCTTACGTTGAGCAAGCAATTAAAGGCACCTTTCCTGGTTGGTGCGGTATTGTGTATAAATCCTAAGCAGGCTCGCAAGAATTACGGAATCAGGGTGTAGAAAAGGATTATTTAAAAATACTGCAAGATATCTATAACGCCTGCACTACTATCATAGTCCTCCACAAAGCCACCAAAAAAATTCTAAAAAAGAAGAGTGTCAGTCAAGGTGACACGATCTCGCCAATTGCAGTCACAGTCTGTTTACATGAGGAGTTCAGAGGCCCTGATTGGGAACGGTTGGGGATTAGAGTTAACGCGAATAATTTAGCAATCTGCGATTCGCTGACGACATTGCCGTTCTAAGTCTCTCAGGAGATGAACTGAAAAGCATGAACAGTGACTTAGACAGAGCTGAACGGTGGTTCTAAAAATTAGAATGCAGAAAACGAAAGAAATGTTCTTAAGTCTCGGTAGGGAACAGCATTTTACAATTGGTATCGAGGTGCCGGAAGTGGTAAGAAAATATATCTACTTGGGCAGGTTGTGACCGCAGATCCGAATCGCAAAAGTGAAATCACTAGAAGAATAATAATAGGGTGGAGCGCATTTGGAAGATTCTCTCAGTTCATGAATGGCAGTTTACCAATATACGCCCAGAGAAAAGTATAGAACAGCTGTATCGTACCGGTGCTCACCTATGTGGCAGAAAATGGAGGATTACAAAAATGGTTCGACTTAAGTTAAGGATAACGCGGCGAGGTGTGTTAAGGAAAAGGATAGGTTTAACGTTAAGAGACAGCAAGAGGGAAGAGTGGGATTGGAAACAAACGTGGGTTAAAAACATCCTAGTTGTGGTCAAGAGGAAGAAATGGGCTTGGGCAGGGCATGTGATGCGAAGGCAAGATAACCGATGGACCTTAAGGGTAACAGACTAGATTCCAAGAGAAGGCAAGCGTAGCAAAGGGCGGCAGAAAGTTAGGTGGGCGGATGAGATTAGGAAGTTTGCGGGGATAAGGTGGCTGCGTCTGGCGGGAGGACAGGGTATATTGGAGAGACATGGGAGAGGATTTTGCCCTAAAGTGGGCGTATTCGGGCTCCTGATGATGTTGCTCCGGAGTATACATTCTATGCCCTCTGTGTTTACAGCTTTGTACAGCGCATTCAGCCTTCAAATATCACACAAACTAGCTTGAATAAAGCTGTCGGAGGCATGAAATTTCCGTACCTGCAGACGGAGAGTTGAGTCCCTCGGGCGATGTAGTGTTATACACAGTGAAAGGGCGACATGCTCTTGAGGCCTACGACCATCATCCTACCAATAAAGAAGAAAACGATGAAAAAAAAAAGATTTCGCAAACACAGGTTACATTGTGCCTTCAGCGCAACCGTCTAAGGGCTTGCCATTAGGCAGGTGTGTCAGCTTCATCACAAGTATATTAATGAAACCGGGATATTTTTGCGTTAACTTCTCGAAGCTTTTACTTTCCTCTCAAAACTGCTTTCATTGTGATCAATTCTTTAAAATTTAGTTATTCAACCCACTTATCCGTTTCCTAGATTTTCATTCCGATTTTCTCAAGATCTCTCAAAATTCGTGATTTTCTTTCTCTCAGAATCCTCTATATTTATGAGTCGCCTGAGATAGGATACACGTGGATGAGTTTTTTTCCTGTTTGGATCTGAACCAAAACCTGGTTACTCCCCCATCGCAAGTATGTGGCATCGTTTTTGAGGCAAAAATAACATTGTGCCGACACGGTAGCTTGGTGCCAACGATTCTTGTAGCGTTACAGAAGGGAAAATATTTGAGGGAAAGACAAGAGCTCTGAGCCCTCCAATCATGTTTCAATTCACGTGTAGGCCACAGAGCAGCGGTAGCTTGGCACATTCGTGGCTTCAGGCATCCGAGGACGACACTTAAAATGTATAGGAAGCGCTACAGAGTACATTAGAAAGACAGCTCGGCAAGCGGAATTAATCCCTAGCAGGGAGTACGCATGCTGGAAGCGCTGTTTGGCATTTCTTCCGCAAGCCCGCGCAATTCTTTCCAGAGTGATGTCAGGTTTCGCGAGTCAAGTTTGAGCAGCTTGATAACACATTTGAATAATAGATTCCAATAGGAAAGTGTTTATCTATAGATTGAGCAGTATTTGACGCAAGCCTTTAAGTTCGTTAGGAAAAGGAGTATCCGGAGAGCGCCTGCTTCCGCTGGAGAATGTAGCGCTCATTGCTCTGAGCATGGTACTGGAAGGCCCGCTGAGGAGTGACAGCGCGGTGGAGCCTGCAGTTGTTTCAGGAGGCGACAGAGAGCCCAGACCAAGCCGGAGTTCTCCCCTTGGCACTTCAACTTAGGCAGAACAACTCCGAGACCACAAGAGCCCCCCGCTGAGAGGAACCATACAGCGACAACTGGATGCCTGGACCGGTCATCGGTGTAAGGCCACAGATCGGCATCTGCGGTGCCCTCTTCATGTCAGACATGGTGGAAAGAGGCGCCTGATGCTTCAGCTGGCCCTGCACGCGAGCAAATATTGCGATGGTTATGTGCGAAGCAAAGAGTGATTAACTCCAGTTTACATTACATTACATGAAATTATCAACAGCGCAGGACAACACAAGAGGCATAGAAAGAGACAAATTTTTATTCATGGAACATCAACTCACCAGTCTGCCGTTCTTCTACCGTACATTACATTTTCTTACGCGACGCTATCAGACAGAACGTAGCGAAATGCACTTGATTTCGGCCGCCTCCTATTGTTTAGCCTTAACGGATTGTTGACGTGCAGTAGCATTAGGGGGCTCATTCTATGTCTGCTGTGTATAGTATATCCGTAAATATGATCGTGGTACCTCCGTAAGGAGCGTAATCATAGTGTTTCCAATTGAGACAGCTGCCTTATTCGTATTAACTCTTGCTCATGGTAGATTTGTGGTGCTTTCCTCGAGATCCTGCGCGCTTATGTCTCTAGTGTCACTTCAATGCTGGCATATGTTGTGGCTTTGGGCTTGCTTGATTATGCCCCAAAAAACATTCTTTTTTGAAGGAAGCTTTGCTGAGACGTTTCGTAAATTGGTTGAGAACAGTTCCTGCGTTCGGGTCCAGCTTCAGTACTCAGCAGTTTCGTGCAGCTCTGTTCTATGTCGTTTCAAAAGAAAAAATAATGCTTAGTTTTAGTATTGGCTTAGTTTGGAACACTGTGCTCCGGAAGCTATTATCCTCTCAAAACTTACTTTTATCTTTCTTTCCTATTTGAAAAGAAAACGAGAAACATGCAGAATTAAGTGTCATGGGCGTAACATTGGCCACTGAACGCTTTACCGCGCACGCTATTCCCTAGTATCGTCAGCGATTTGTGGTACATATTGGTAGGCATCTGAGATCTCGTAAGAGCGGTGATTTCTCGCCCGCAAGGACGTGTGAGCCACGAAGATTTGTTTGCCTTCTTAGCGCGTAGTTTCTGCGAGTGGTCTGCCGGCCTTACGTGTAATGCACTGAAATGGTGAGGGACCGCAGAAGTAAAATTGAAGGAAAAGAAACATTCTCACATATATAGAGTGCTACTTCCAACTGACTTTTTTTTTTCGAAGTGGGCTCGCGTATTGAGGCGTATACATAAACACAGAGGCAACGTAATATATCCTTTCAGAGCAAGAGTTCTATCCTTCTGGCCACAACTTCCGATTTCGTTGTGAATGGGGCAATGAACTTGAACGCCTCACAAGGTCAAACCGAACTTAAATGCGTGGCGGTATGGTCTAAGCTGTGGTAGTATGACAATGTATTCATATTACTATGAGGATTGGGTACCTGATCTTGACCTTTGACATTGACCTTGACCTTAGACTCTGAAATTCGATTTGAGACAGTGGGGACCATGGGTAACAGAGCTTTTGATGGTACAACTAGGTTCAAGCCACGTTGAACCCCAGAAATTTTTTTCTTTGCTGTCTTTCGGCTCTCCCTCAGAACTAACAACTAGGTTCACAGCCTTGGGTCTTGTTATGGTACAATAGTCGTAGCCGCCGCATATTTCATACCGGTTTTGTGAGTGACGTCACTAATACCCCAGGCGCGCTAGATGGAGACCCCACAGCTGGGACTGTTGAGCGGCCCCGGGTCTCCCTCTGGGGTTCGTGCTGAGGACCCCCGCATCTTGCAGGACTGCCTCCGCTTCCGGAGATTCAGGCGCTGGAAGCCCGGGGCACTGAGCAGGATGTGCGAGGCGCACGTTTTCGTCCCCGATTTCGTGCAGGTCCACGCACGAAACTCTCCTTGTGGCGCCGAAGGAAGAGGTGCTCGGTCTTCCATCGTCAGCGTCGGGGACGCCACCGAGCTCAATTGATCCAGTCGGAGGTTCTACCGGGAATCGCTCTGTGCCTTGTGCCCGTGTCTGGATGGTCTCTGAGGAGGCGTCTTGGAAGCCAGCCAGACTTGTCTCCTGAGACGTCGTTCTGCCCGTTCACCAGCGGGGCCAAAACGTGCTCGAGCAGCACGCGCCACTTTCGGAACGCAGCGCAGCCACAACCGGTTCTTCTTCTTTTTCTTCCTCTTAAACATATCACATACTCACGTAGGAGGATTGGCCAAGGTGTAGTGGCATAGACACGGAAATTGCCATACGGGATTACGACAAAATATTGGCGCCAAGCGCGAATTTTGAAAAATGTATCGATCAAAAAGGACAGAAGAATATATTGTCAGGAAATGGTGACTGCTGTCCGGAGAGCAGGAAGACGGCGAAAATGGTGTCTGAATAAAACTATTCATTAGGGCTGACTTGCGCCCACAGTGGACTGAATCTCTCGGCGGCGGCGTAGCAACAAGCGTGCTCGGCGGACGCCGAACTGAATGCCCGCTGCTCCCTTCCGTGCTATATTTAAAGCCGATAGCGAACTTTCTTGGCAAAGCATGCAATGTTACTAGAACATTCTGGAAGGAGGTAGAATCAGCTCCGCCTGGATGTGATGAATCGAGATAAATCTGGTCGTGTCTTGCATCGACAGAGTGATAAAGGGGCGTGATAGCACCTTTGAAGAACAAACAAACAAACACGACAAAGTTTCGCGGTAAAATTAAGTAAAATAACAAGCAGCATTTTAGTGAAAAAAGAGTGAGAACATTTTCGACCAGCCCTAGGGAAAGTTTTCATAAGGCGAGTCTCACAATTATATATATTTCCGTGTTTTTTATATGAAATTTGTATAGAGTGTATGGAGTCACTATAGACATTATGGACAGTGCGTGCGGAAACCTGACTCCATATTATGTCATGCCCTGTTTATGTAAGCTACATGAAAGCTTTATGAAATGTTTATAGACAACGTACAACAAACGTATCGATGACCAAATACTTTTCCGCCTCATATGGACTCTATACTCTCATAGTTCTATACGAGCGATTCGCATGGGAAGTTTCAGTAGGGAGGACGTGGTTTTGAACGTTGCAGGTTTATTAATATTGGCTTCAGTATGGTGCGCGAAATAAGTACCTTTCCAGGATACGAGGTGATAGTGAAGGCAATGTAAAGAGGAGTAAGAAGGAATAAACACTTAAGGAAATGAGTACAATCAAGTGGAAAATGGGCCGTGACATCAGCCGTGAAGTTATTTGCGAAATATTGAGTAACCTTGGATGTAGTGTTTATAGCGCTATGCAGGGGCGTGAGAGAGTTGCCGCATCAAGAACTGCCGGAATTAACACCGCCAGAAGTTGCCAGTTTCATAAAAGGCGCAGCATGTAAGGTTAGTCCCATTGCAGTGATCTAGTTTACTGAATTCTCGTTCGCTGATGTCATGGTCGATACATGGAGTTCTCATGCCATGTGGTGGTTTCAGTTTTTTTACTTGATTGATCGCACGTGTTACGATTGAATTTCGACCCTACGTAGTTCTATTTACGTTCCCTTCCTGGTACATTTAATTTATTTAACGTCCCAAATCGACTCAGGATGATGGACGCCGTAGTGGAGGGCTCCGGATAGTTTCGACCACCGGGAGTTCTCTAACGAGCACTCGCATCGCACAGCACACGGACGCCTTTCCATTCCGGCTCCACCGAAAGGTGACCGCTGCAGCCGGGATCGAACCCACGTCTTTTGGGTCAGCAGTCACGCACCGTAACCTCTAAGCTACAGTGACGGCTGTTATAAATTTTAGGTAAGCTCATGGTTAAGCGGGAAAATCACCAATACATTGCTTTTCCATAAATGCAGTTTTCAAAGTAAATGTTTAGTTCACGGCAGTATGTCCTAATTGCACAATTGGTCTCGAAATATCGGTGGTTAAAGAGGCGCTAATGAAAATCACGAAGACCATAGTAGAAATTGTGAACTGGGTAAAAACAGTGTTATAAAGAGCCCTATGTAATGTGGTGGCCGAAGTTTTCCTTGAGACGTCATGAGTTGGGTCTGTTTGTAGTGATCTTCATGACTATGCAGAACGGCTTTAATAGATACAATATTACTGTACTCAAAAAGCTAGCTGTGGCTTATATTCGTTCAACTGTACAAATAGTGTAAAGCGCGAACAGTTCCTCATTCTATGGACGAGTGTTCAGTCAAAATGCACTTTCGTTGCGTGGTTCGTAGTACATAATTTATTTCAGAGAAAAATTAGAAAAATCCCATGCTGGCAGCACTCAGCGCGAACAAGCTTTCCAACTCTGCGGCCGAGCGCCTAGCAGTAGTCCTTCGAGAGTGGTCGTTGTCAAAACGATTCAAGAAAGCAGCGATCCTACGTCTTTCGCGCATATACTGGATCAACCGCGAAATACGACGCAAGAGGCCCAGTCTGGGGAGTCCTAGTGTCCAAATGCGTATATTTGGGCGCGTTAATACCGCGTCTAAACTGTCGTTGATATACTGAATAAATAGAGTGGGGAACATAAGGCGTGTACTGGTATTTTGTGAAGATGCCAAGACAATTCCCCCTTAGCCTATGAGGCAGAGGATAATGAACTTCGCTGAACACCTACGAACCTACAGACAGGCCAGGCAGACATACCTGAAACCTCACGAAACTCTCACGAAATACACCCTTCAAAGACTACAAACAGACTCTCGTAACACCACTTAAACTCCATCAGTGATACCCCTCACCCTACAAACCAGAACGCCTTTGGTGTGGAGAAATGGCAGAGGGTTTTCACATGGTGTGGGCATGCCAATTAAATCCCGCTATTGAGATTCTTCATAATCTCAATGTTACAGCAGTGGGAGGCCATTATGAACAGCCAGGACCCCGACCAGCAAAGAGGACTGGTTTGCGGGTCCACGCTGCCACGCAGGCCAATGGGCTGCCGGAATAGGCGGACCACCAAGACTACGAAGTTTTCAATCAGTAAACATCGCTACATTGGGAAGGAAGTAATGAGGGGCAGGAACAAAGCTCAGTAAAGAAAAAAAAGTTTAAACGCTTGGATGTTTCTTCTTTCTGCCAATAGCGAAGAAATGACCGAGCTCCATTGAGAGCTGAACTAGCTTCGCCTCCCTAAAGGTAACCATGATTGCTCCCGAATTTCACCATGAATTTTAGCATGAGTGAACTAAGTGGCATTGAGAGCACGCAGGAAGGGTGCTTATTGTTACAATAGGAATGAAAATTTATCACAGAAAATTATTAAATACGCAAGGTTTGCACATGGATAAAAAGGAAATGTCTATATGTAGGCTTTAGCACATCAGATGATTCTTTAGCTATGAATGTTTTGAATTTTAATTTTAAGCAATTCTGAACTACACTAATTCCACATATCGTAAGTGGACGAATGTATCAAAGAATGCGTAGCTTGTGTGCCCCATAAAAGGTAACAGTTCGCTCCAAAACTAATTAGCTTTCTTTCTATGTAAACCTGAAATAATTCGAACACTTTCGTTCTATTGTATTGTGCAAACTGCGCGTCTGTTCTCAGAACACCGGCGAAATCAGAGGACCCCGCCTCTAAAAACGAATTGAGCTGGAGGACAGTAGCCCAATAAGAAATGCTTAAATGCAGGGAAAGTCTTTTGACACCGAAGGTCACGACTATAGGCAAGCCTGTGCCATGTGCAAGTGCCTAAAGAAGCCCAGGCGACGTTACCTCAAGAAAAGAAACCCAGACTTCTCCGGAGAAGTGAAGAAGGCGGTCTGTATGCGTAACCTTCTCTGGAGAGGATCACTTGAAAGCCCACATTTATCAATGTCACCCATGTGTAGAGTGCTCCAGCAGAGCAATTTTCTGCATAAAAACAGACATCTTGTCGCTGTTTCTCTTATTTAGAGGAAACTATTGCAGGCAAGTAGAGCTATACAGACTTGCAAGCACAGGTATCACTAGCACATTTCAAGGAAACTATGCGCTCCCTACACAAAGGTGACGTAGACGGTACTAGTCAACCTCCTGTGTTTCTCACCTGCGCCGGCAGAACGTTTGACATCGGTTGAAAGACTTCGGAGGTTACTCAAGAGCGCCGAATCTCCGACCTGCCTCGAGGACGCACAAAAAAGGGACACAACCAAAGCCTCCCTGCTTCGCAAAGCCTCGCAGGAGACGACTTCAGCGGTCAAAACGAGATTTCTCGGTCTCAACTTACGGCGGCTCCGATGACACACCCTGAAATGTGCGTCCAACACAGCTGTCGCCGTTATTACAGGTCTCTCGTAATCGAGGACGCCTAGTTGTCAGCGGAGCGGTAACCAGCCAAATCAAATACAGCCACTGGCCTCGGAATGTGGACTTCTTGCGCACCTCGGGATCACGAAAGTATTGTACCATGTGTTCCAGTTTTGAAACACGAGGCTGTTTAAAAAACCCGACTCAAAATAAATGCACACCATAGCAAGAAAACCTTTTAAGGCTGTCATACATAAATAAACGAATTCGTTCGCGGGTCTTGGGTTCGGTTCACAGATGACTCTCAGGCGTCCATGTGGCACGTCGCGTCTATGACACGTCGTTTTCAAAGCCCTGGACGTTGGGCCGTCACAAATCGGCAATACACGGCAGCAGACGTAAGTGCCGCAAGTCCACAGCAGTAAACGGGATCGGTGAAGGCTCACAGGTCAGTCGTCGAAAGTAGCACGACTTTTATCCAGTTGCCGAGCCCTCAGTATGCCTGCAAAAAAATGTACTCTTTCTGACCCCGCAGAAACTAAACGAATGCATCTAATGCTAAGGAAATGCGTTTGAATGAACGTTTTCTGTGCGTAAGAAACCTTGAAGACTTCACCTAAGCGCATATGACAAACATGTTAGTAGGAATCGCAGCTCCTAATTACAGCTTATAGATTTCTTTACGACCACCCATGTCCTGGCACACAGGTGCCATATTAATTGCAGACGAACATTTTTTTTAAAGAAAGATGCAAACCCTGCGCATACTACACTACGAGGTTGGTATGCGGTGACGTCTCACTCGACACCTAGGAAGGTATTCTGATAACCATGCTATGTCTGCAGCTACGCGTATACTATTGTTTGCCGTACGGCGCTGGGCCCCTGGCAGTCGTGCGAGAATCCTTCCCCTCACCAATTGACTAGAGTTCCGAAGGGAAAGGCTGGAGACGCGAATTGAGCGGATGAATAGTAAGATTCCACTGCCAACCGGTTTGAAGCAGGGTAGAGACGATGGTGGTGATTGTTCTTTCATCTATCTGATATAGTCACGTGCACCGGCGTTACTGTGTCCTCCCTGCGCGAGACTAGTCTGTTCGCCTTGAGGAAGAGGAACAGGAAGCGCTTCCTGTGGGAACTGGCTCAGGTGCTACCACATTGGATTTGTTTACCTAACCTCGCTTACCAATTTTTACGAGTAACTCAGCGTGCCGTAGGAATGTCTCGAATTCGAGCTACATGCTTGATGTTTGATGAGCTACATGCTTGATGAGCAGAAGTACTCAGCTTCCATTCTGTGCATGCATACAAACACCTGCTATGAACGAGTAATATTACAGCTACTGCGAAATTGCGGTTATGAACAACTGGGTGCCACCCCACATGCGAAAAAAATGGCGTACCGGCATCGGACATGTACCGGAAATATTTTCGGAAATGGTGCCGGCCGGCGCATGCACAACGGAAGCACTGTAAACAGCTCTCTTCGAGAGGGAGGCCTCTGCAGATGGCAGTGAGTATTGGCGCAGTACATGTGAGCTAGCGAACTCGCCTTTCCATTGTATTGAGCTTCGGGTATAGCTGCCGCGCTCCAGCGTAACCAAAGCAATATTGCGAATAACATCGCTGCAGACGAACGCACTTGAGTCACGCAAAAGCAATTAATTGTGCAGCAACATAATACTTTCGACTTCATGCAACGCTTTGTACGCGG
This sequence comes from Amblyomma americanum, assembly GCF_052857255.1. Taxonomy (NCBI): domain Eukaryota; kingdom Metazoa; phylum Arthropoda; class Arachnida; order Ixodida; family Ixodidae; genus Amblyomma; species Amblyomma americanum. The sequence goes on along the minus strand of NC_135498.1, from coordinate 43,816,999 downwards.
TGCTATTGGCAGGCGAGAAAAATGTGGTCGCGGGTCTTTTCACACACCATGCAACGACACGATCGAGAACAGGCCGTATGGCAAGCGAAAGCAAACACATTCGGGTTTGGTCGTTTTTGTGGACTATAGGCGTACCGTCACGATCTTCCGAATCTTCCTCGAAGTCCGAATGGCATTGTGAGAAGTGGCTTAATTATCGCAGGAAAGTTATCGGACAGTCGTCAAGTTTCTGTCAACAACGGCATGCAACTTCGAAGGATGACGTACCACGTACCAGAGCAAGTTTCCAACGCCGGTAGACGTTCCCGGCTGGTCTTCGCTCCCCGCAACGAAGATACTGCGTCGTTTGTGTGCGAAACAGGTACGAACGCATGCAGTGAAACCCCGATTTTCACGTGAATGTCAGAAGTCTAATAATAATAATTGTTTCTTTGGGGAAGGAAATGGCGCAGTATCTGTCTTATATATCGTTGGACACCTGAACCGCGCCGTAAGGGAAGGGACAAAGAAGGAAGTGAAAGAAGACAGGAATAAATAGCTGCCGTAGTGGAGGGCTCCGGAATATTTCGGACCACCTGGGGATCTTTAACGTGCGCTGGCATCGCGCAGCACACGGGCGACTAAGCGTTTCGCCTCCATCGAAACACAAGCGCCGCGGTCGGGTTCGAACCACTGAGCCACAAGTCATTACGGCGTAGCGTAGTGAAACTTTCGCTTCAATATTGGTCATTTCCTTACTTTAAAAGGCAAAACCAGGGCCCCGTTTGCTTCGTGCAAGCGGCCCCTGGTGACCAACTTGTATGAGACTGCCACTGGGTCTTTACGCTACTTATCACTCAGCCGCTGGCGCGCACTGTGTGGCTCGAGCGTCCCTCGCTACTTGACAACAGACGCAGTCTCCGCAGAGGAAGAACGCATGTGTTTAGACCTATTCTATGACTCGACCCGGATACTGCCACAACCGCGGTGGCCTCGTTTCGATGGAGGAGAAGCGCAAAGGCGCCCGTGTGCTGTGCGATGTCAGCGCACGTTAATGATCCCCATGTGGTCGAAATCATTCCGGAGCCCTACTCCCTGCTTTATCCCTTCCCTTACGGCGCTCTTTATGTGACCTCCGAGATGTCACTGATACTGCGGCATTTCCTTTTAATAATAATAATAATTGGTTTTTGGGGAAATGAAATGGCGCAGTATCTGTCTCATATGTCTTTGGACACCTGAACCGCGCCGTAAGGGAAGGGATAAAGGAGGGAGTGAAAGAAGAAAGGAAGAATAGGTGCCGTAGTGGAGGGCTCCGGAATAATTTCGACCACCTGGGGATCTTTAACGTACACTGACATCGCACAGCACACGGGCGCCTTAGCGTTTTTCCTCCATAAAAACGCAGCCGCCGCGGTCGGGTTCGAACCCGGGAACTCCGGATCAGTAGTCGGTTGTCGCGTGCTCAGTAATGGCCGGCGCTACTTGAGTTGAGTGCTCCTGCAGAACTTCAGCCTGATGCCAGAGCGACTACTGATCCGGAG